>NC_090444.1:137239630-137547882 GCF_031143425.1 Pleurodeles waltl
CTGTAACGCCCGACAGGATCTTTACTCTACAACTGTCCACATTGCCTGGCCTGCTCTTCGCGCTACATCAATGACCATCTGCAATGCTCTCCCTGCTTCTCACGGCCCCCTTCACCATGAACAGAACTCTTTGCGCTGGACTTTGAAGGTAACTTTTTTAGTGGGACTAACCTGGTCCCTGCCTCTGACCCACGCTCCATTGTGGTCGGCCTGAACTTGTGACTTTCACCTGGTCTTGCATGGTCAGATAACTGGGAGTCGAGCTTTGTGCTTTTAGGTGCTTTACTTACCATTAATCATTACAGTTGCATTTCTCTGGTTCTACTGATGGATTTTTTGTTGTTTTGGTGTCAGATAATTTATTAAATTTTAATCTGTTTATCTATGTTGGGCGTGTTCCTGGTTGGGAAGAGCCTAAAACCTCAGAGTCACTCAAAGTTAACAGAGTCTTAAGGATACAGTGCTTAACTGGAGCTGTTGGCTGCAGCAGGTGGGACCCACTGGAGCTTATGTTTGGTGACTGGAATTAACTTTACCTCATCAGCTTTTGACCCACAGCAAGAGAAAGAAAAACACAAAAAAGAGAAATGGAGGAGGATGAGAATGGCAGAAAAACAGTAACAAAGAGAGAAATCAGGTATGACAAACAACCTGCAAGGGTAAAATAAGAGGCAGGCAGTGAATGGTGGAGGAAGAAAGAAGCTTGAGGAAGAACAGAGGTTACACAGCCTTGGCATTGATCAGCACCAGACGTGGGCTTCTAAGAAAATCTTTGAGCTCCAGCATTTATTATTTTACATGTTAAGCACTGAATGTAAGCTAGTTTTACAACCTTGCCTGCAGGCTTCTTTGTGTGCTGTGACTCTATGGAGTCTATTAAATATCCAGTTTTGTTCTTGCTTTTTTTATCAAATGATTAGAAGTGGGAAAAGAACACAGCATTTCTTTCCCTGTTAATTACATGGTGGAAATGTATTTCTGGAATTAAGTGATATTTAAAAGAATTATCTGTTTAGAATAATATTTAAAAATTAGCTTGAAGGGAAAACAGCTGCACTTTTCTGCTCAAAGAATTAATTTGACCTGCGGAGAAAAGAAGTTGGTTATTTAGATACACTACATATTCTGTATTCTTGCCCATTAGGACTACTTGTTGGCAACTGCTTGTGTTTTGTAGCCTTCCCCTGCTCTCTGGTGAATTTCCACTCAGAAGTGAATGTAACAGTTCCACATCTAAAAACGCAAAAAGGGACAATTTGAATATAGCATTTGCAGAGGTGATGATAGCAGCTAGAGAAGGCACTATTTCATGAGAGAAAAAGGTATGACTGAAATGGCTTTTTGGCTTTTTTATGTGGTGTGGAGTTTCCTGAATCTCAATCTCTTGGTAAAATCATCAAAGAGAATCCCCACTGGTTTAATGGACCTTTGATTGCTGACTTGAAGTGTGGGAAAGAAGCTTACATTGGCAATAGATTTCAAGTAAGTGATACCAATGTGGCTCTACAAGAGTGTCAGAGAGGATAATTTACAAACATTAATGGTTTTCATAAACAATTAAATTCGGGTTACAGGTTAAATCGAACAACAAAATTGGAAGTAGAATGTAGTAGGAGCATACATATATACATAATCATGCAATCTGAATTTGTTATAATTAAGAAAAATGTGCCAAACAGGATCAGATACAGAAGGCAAAGTATCAACCAAGCAGGTTCCCTAAAGGAACTTCCCTAATCTAAATAAAGTATCAAAAATGGCAAGGGAATGTTTGATGAGGAAGGAGTCAGTATTAGATGAGCCAGTTTAAAGGCTCATTGGAAAGAGAATGAGTATTCAAGCATGAAGTTCAACACTCTGGGCAGACAAAATCAGCAAAATAGAGAAGTCTTCTCTCAGTGAAGTCAAGATATGGTCTATTATACTATTCTAAAGAACACAATTAAAGCATGGAAAAAGATTCTAGAAGTCTTCTTCATATCAATCTTCACCCAATGAACCAATCCAAGGACAGTGTTATCTAGGAGCAATTAGACTCCCTAGTTTCTCAGCTCTCAACAAAGAAGCAGTCATCTGGGCGACCTTGGATGTAACATCAGTCTGGTCTGCCTGGTACAGGCAAGTAGCTCCCACTGTCTCAATCTTCATATCCAAGGCCTACTGCTATTAAACGTTTAGCAGCCTATTATTCTAACACAATGTATATTAACCCTATTCTAACTTAAACCAGTACATGTTAAGGCACCGGGAAAAAATAGAAATCAAAGCATTGGCAAACACATTGGAAAAATGTAACATGTGCAACTCAAACCTGTTTAAAAATAGGCTGACGTTAGATTCAGAACAGGTTTTTAAACTAACACAGCATAAGTGAATACATCAATTTCATTTTAGGAAAGACATACATTTCTTTCTTAGGAAATACATTTATTATAGTTCCACTAAACATAATGGTGGCTCTCACCTAAGTGACTACATAGCCACTTGCAAATCATTTAATAAAGTGCACACAAAATAACATAGTCAAACACATGTTGAGTATATAGGTTATATATAAATGTTTGACGCTAGTTTGGAGCTTTGCAGGATTAGCGTCAAAAGTTTTGATGCTGATTCTGCAAAGCCCATTAAGGCCCATTGTAAACAATGGTGCTCCTCCTTTTAACACCTGCTCTGAGCAGGCGTTAAAAGTGCCGAAAAAAATGATGCAAAGAAACCTCTGAGATTTCTTCGTGTCATTTTTTCGGCCCCCCTAACGGGGCAACGCCACCTTTGCATATATTGTATCTGGTGCAGGTATAATGTAGCGCAAAGGGTTAAAAAGTGGTGCAATGCATGCTTTGAGCCACTTTGTACATTTGATGCAGTGATTTTGGCCTCGTTGGGCCATATTAGCATAAAAAAATGATGCTCATGTGGTTCAAGAAGGCTCTAGGGGCTCTTAAATCTGCCCCGTAGTTCTTAGATTTCCTACCAGCAATATTCATATCTTTAATCCTTTCTCTTTATTGTCCCGCTTCTTGTTATATGAGATGAGACTGCACCCTTACTTAAAACCCTTTTAATTCAGCTATTTCCTTTTAAGGACAACCTGTTGTGAGTCCTCTGTTGACTAACAAACACAACCACCATTCTAACGTGTATGCACAGTGACAAGAAAGGAGGAATCATAAAAATGAAAGTTACTGGAATAGATCATTGCCATCCTCATTTCTATCTCTAGTTCTTACTCTGCTAAGAGAAATGAATGAAATTGTTCTCTTGTAATTTATCCAATTACAGAGTACAAAAAAAGCAGCTAAGAACAGCCAAATGCAAACTTTTTAATTAAATCCCAGATTAGAAGCTCAGTTATAGAAATAGTGAAAGGCCCTTCCTCCAGAAGCAGTCAGAAGGATCTATGTTAAGTGAATCTCCAGATCTGTTGCTTAGTTTTGCTTTGGATTGGTCTTCTCGAAATGATTCTACTGTATTGTATCATAAACTGGTTCCAGTAGCACCATCATTGGCTTAAATACATGTGATAGTCTGTAAGTATGAACTACAACCAAAATGATCGAATTTGACCAGATGCATACCATGAAGCTACCAATTTTCAATTAAAGACAGGAGTAAATTTCCAGCCTCATCAACTGAAAAAATACCTTATAGAGGTTTATGAATACCTACACAGGTGTATAATTGTGATGGTTCCACGACTTTTGACGCTATCTCTTCAATAATACCAACACCCCAATCCTGTGCTGTAATTAAGTCACAAGGTGTAAATACATTTGCTTTTGTAAATGCTGATTTTCAAGATATTGTACTCGGAAGTGCTAGTTTTATTAAAAACTATTGAGATGCATATAATACACTTTTATTGATTTAATTCAATACAACCTGAAAGCACATTAACAGGTTTAATAATTGCAGTCTGAGAAAATAAAACAGTATGACCCATCAACCTCTGGGAAAAAACTGAAACTGAATGAACACAAATATTCACCATGGAAATTAACATTTAACTTAATAAGACTTCATCCAGGCCTATTTTAAAGTGGCTTTTAATATTTCCTTCCATCCAGAATGCTACATAATGAAAAGATGAAGACCAGAAAAACATTGTGGCTGCACCATGCCCTGAACTGGAAGCAGTGCTCATTTTCCAGTGGCAGACGATGCAGAGAATGGAATGAGGGCAGCACTTTTCACATGGTCCCTAGAGGCTTTGCACCATCCTTAAAGCTTGTTGGGAAAATACCAGGTACACCTACGATTACAGCCACACTAGAGCCTTCCACTCAATGTCAGCTCATCAGCTAAAACAAAGATCATTCAAAAGGATGAAACACCGAGGAAGATCAATGGTTATGCAAGGGTACAAAATCTGAAATGCCTGCCGCCTGAAAGTGAGAGCCTAATCCAACTGCATACAGTTTGAGAAAAAATTTAAACCCAAACTATTTAGACTTGCCTTCAACAGAACTTAGACTAAAGCAGTTATCACCTACATGTCTGGACTCTAACCCCGTACCTCAGTTTTGTATTCAGTCACACCACTGGAAGTGCTGTTAAGAAGCTGAAAGGAGATATACATCCTTCAACAAATCTATTCATTAAACACATAAATATCATTGATAAGGATTATATCAGCTCAATGTATGTCCTTTTTCTGCAAACACAACTCATACAATAAGGATCGACCACAAGAAAAGGGGGGCAATGGTGATGAAGCTCTTTAATCTGGTAACTATTGAGTACACAATGTACACTCAATACTTATATACCCAGAAATTACATTTCTAGGATGCTTTTTGAATATTTATACACAATATATATATATATATATATATAGACACTTAATAGCCTTATTTCGCACTACAGACGGCCATAACAGTTGTTAAAGGCCTCGAACCTGAGTAACAACGGCCAGGACATTTAACAACCAGTGTAGCCCAAAGCAGAAGGGTTATAAGGCTATCAGAGCATTCCCCACACTGAGGGTAGAATGTTCTACATTAAAAAAGGAGAAACAGAAAGACTGTTGGACATTGAAGTGTTGGAGCAGAAGGCTTTTACCAGCTATTATAAGGCCTAAGCCAGTCCATTGTCTTCAATGAAGCTCTCAACATTCCAATGTTCTAATGTAGCCTTAGGCCCACTGCTGAGGGTTATACCATTTATTAAAGGCCCCACGGCAAGGGCCTATAATGAGGAGAAGGGCCTTTAACTATCAGTATAGCCTGATGTGGAAGGGCTGTAAGGCTATTAGAACATTCCACCCACTAATGGGCAGAATCTTCTAAATTAACAGGGGAGTAACATGAAGAAAAATATTGGAGTGTTAGAGCTTCGAGCTTATACCAGACAATATAGGCCTGGAGTCACTCCATTGTCTTCAAAGGAGCTCTCAGAATTCCAATGTTCTAACAGATTCATACAACAATAGATGCCGACCATGTTACCAGAGCACAATTCATTAGTTGAGCCATTATCTGATGTGAAGGTATCATTCTTCAATGGCTCTCTCAGCAGCAGTTAATTGGTTTTCTCATTCAAGTTTCAGCATTGTGCCTGATTATTGAAGAGATGCGTTCTCTCCTTTCCTTATTATTTACAACTTCCTCCTTACTCAATACGGTCAGCTAAATTGAGAACAGCCCTGTCAATGGCCTCATCCAAACCTGTTAAGTAGCCTCAAATAAAAGCCTCATTTAAACATTTAAAGAGTGGCTGCTTTTAGTCGGGTTATTAAATACTCACTTTTCATTCTGGTCACTTTGTTATTATTTAGTCATTGCTAAACTTTCTTCATTTTAATGAACTGAATACTGCCGTCCCCAGAGACCAAGGGTGCATCACGGGTAATTCACGTTTAATCTTGATACACTGCTCAACTCAATTTACCTTAAAACAAAATTCGGTGTCTATTTGGTTTGAATGTTATTGAAGATTTAATTGAATATATGTAAAGAACTTCAGATTGTTAGTTAATCTAAAGCATTTCAAGGGAGTGCAAGGAGCAATTGCGGAAACTATCAACTTTAGTTGAATTCCACATCCTGTTTATTTTGCTGAAAAAAACATGCAGACTGGAAACAGCATGAGATAAATATCTGACCTAAGCCAAAAAAAACGGGGACAGAGATTATTTCACAAACATAATATATATCAGGAATTAATCAAACTGCAGGCTCGGTAGGTGTGTAATGATTGAGTAAACCTCTTGATATACTTTTGCTTTGTGACATTATAGAAGACAACCAACCATGTGCAAAATGACATGTACCCAAAAAAACAAATGACATGTACCCAAAAAAACAAATCTTTCTCCACAGGACCACAAGCAAACCCATAAGTGTTTCAGGTTTGTTGGGCTCAAATGTAGTGTGAAGTTTAAAGACCTGATTTAGAATCAGGGAGACCCCTATTCTTTTAGTGAAGGAGATTTCTCCATCTCCGTCGCTGATATACTCTTCTGAGAGCCTGCCAGAGTAAGGGCCATGGGAGATTTGTTAATTTGACCGGCTGAAGTGGGCGGACAAATTGTCAATTTTCACTGTCCTTCACTGCCAAGTAAAACCTGGAGATAAGAGGCAGTGAAAACTGCAAAATGACCCCCAAACCAAAGGTGATGTGGGGGTCATTAGTACTTGTATTTTTGAAAATGAAATCCCACTTTAGTATTTTGTTTTTGAAAGTAAAAAACTGTGAAAAGTATGACAGATGGTACAGTCATGTTGACAGAGCTGTTTGCCAAATGTGTTCTACATTGACAGGAACCACCATGATGGTTGTTCCTGCCAATGTCAGAGATATCTGCTGTGTCAGCAGGCATCTCTAAATTAGGAGTGTGGTTACTCTGTCAGAGCAATGGAGCATTTTACTCCATCACCCTGACGGAGTAAAAAAAATCTTACCTTGAAGGCTAAATCAGCCACTACGTTCCTATATGCTGCCAGAAGGGGGCATAACTGTCTAGTCTTCTCCTATACATAGAGAGGATCACAAAGTATCATAAATGTACCAAACATTATATAATCAAGAGGCGTATCTCTTGTTGTTAATCTGTCTATTGAAGCAGGGGCCTATTATTTTTTTCTTTTACTGATGCCATCTAGCAAAATATGAAATCCATGCTACATGCTGTCAAGGACTGGAATCTATGCAGATCCATTACATGCCTTTTGAGATCATCCGAGAAAAATGTGACTCCTCCCAGTAGCCTTGGTGCCACCTTCCACAGTAAATTATTCACACAAGATAAATATAGACACAGTTCTATAGTAATTCCGGTTATTAACCATTTTCCAATTGAACCGTAAAAGTGTCTCCTTTTGAGCGTCACAGCTAGGAGGAAAACCCCTCAGGGGGAAAACCTCCTTTGGCCGCCTATGCAGCTCTTCATTGGTGAAGTACATTGTGTGGTGACAATCAGCAAGGCACCAACCACGTCATGATACCAGGAAGGAGAAAAGTGTCAAGCAGAATAACAAGATCAAGGAACAAAACATCCACAACAGATTCAAAGCTGCTTAGAGGAATTAGCAACAAAAAGAGCAAAAGGTACACCAGGCATCAGAAAACTAAAAATTCATAGGAAATGATCCAAATTTGCTGAGGAAACATCTTTTCCAAATTGTACGGTACTGGAGAGTTTCATATGACCAAAAACAAGTGAAGGAAATGTTTTACAATGCCAAATGCAGAGAATTACCTCTGAAAAAGAGATGTGGCTACATCTTGGATTGGTGATGTTCATGTTATTCACAATGGGGGAGCACCATCATTGACTGGGCTCTTTAAATGGTTAAGCTCTGCCTGCCACGTGGATTTCATGACATCCATGAAAAAGCATAGGTTTGGAATTCCGAACATCATGCAGTCATCTAGAAGTCAACAGCCTGCACTGTGCACCATGCACCACCTGCAAGGAACCCCTCTAGGCATCCGTGAGCACAAAGTCACTGAAACAACTCCAATAAACTGAAGGGGCTTCTCTGGACTTGACACAGCAAATAGTGAGGCACCGTTTTCTGAAACTAGCACCTTGGTTATCACTGGAAACACATTTTGAGTATGCATCCCCTTCGGAGGCATGATTTGAAGAATAATTTTCCCAGAAATGCTCATTTGGGGGTGTAATCCTTGTACTGGACCAGTCAGTAAATTCTTTATTGAAATTTTCAGGAATCACATATTTCTTGATTGCTCTATTCAGGTGCCATGGTTGGTGGATATTTAAGTGGCAATCAATCTAAAGAATGGGTGAATATATTATTTCAGTTGAAAGGAATTAAATACAGGAAGATTTTTTCAAGTATGAAGTAACTTCATCTAGATAGCGAAAGGATAGGTTTGATGTGTTATCACAAATGGCTCAAAAGACGTGGCTGAAACTTCACTAGTATGAACTGGAATACACTGAGCAGGCAAGCAATCCTTCACCCCAGGACCAAAAAAGTGGAACCTTTGTCAACATGTTTCTTCATCATGATTTAGGAATTGTATAACCTCTCTAAAATGATATGTATATGTTTCCTAAATGAACTCAAGTATTTTGTGGCTGTAGGAATTACAGTATCAATACAAGAAGGACATGGAAAACCCCTTGGATGGAAACATGGCATGCAAAAGAATGGCAATATCTTAGTAGAAATATGACATACGTTTTCATAAGAAAACACTGTCACTAGAAGATAAGAAAACCTATCAACATGGGTAGCATTACAGTAACTTCAAAAACTCTATTTTAAGGTTTGATTATTTGTCTGCTTATTGGATTCAGGATGATATCCATACAACAGGAATTTTCTGAATTACTAATGCCCTGGCTATTGTATTCTAGAACCACAACAGATACTGGGTAAATCTTTTTAAGAGGATTGTCATCAGTCTGCGCCGGGGTCAGAATGACCCCCTTAATCTCCTAAATAAAAAAAATAATCTGGTTTTCATTCAAATAAATGGTTGACATGCCAGGAACTTTGAACATATATGACGTAGATGCTGATTAAAAGTAAAGGCTCCCTATATAAAGGCACAGTTACAGTGCCATGGAGGTGCAATAAATAGCTGAATTAGATGCAGATATTCATTAGCAAATTTCACAACGATTTCTCCATGATTAATTTTAGATTTTGCAGAAAATCTAGAGCCTCTATAAATGTTCACAGTTTAATCTGGGCCCCAGAAACCCCTAAAAACTGATCTCGGGAGCTGATGCAAATGTAGTTTTTGTATTATTTCTCAACCCCTGCAGGAGAGGGCTGCCTGACTCGCAGTGTAATACACCTTTTGTCAATCACGGAGGACATGTATGGTCCCTGAAAGTAATGCACATTTTTATTCAAGCCCTTCAAAGCACAAGGCATTCAGCTTTAAAATAACCTTTTAGTCCTATGTGTAGGCAGTTGCCCTTGCAGATGGCGGACATCAGTTATCTCATTCTTATAAAGATTTAATATCTGTCGGAATCATCTCACCATTGGAAAGCTTATTAACAAAAAAAAGCCCTGCCAAGGATTGCTCTCCCCTCATATTCAAACAAACATTGACATAGCTAATAGGTATGTCTATTTTTTAAGTGAAAGTGTTTTTTTACTGTTTGCATAATCAGTTAGGTGGATGGGTGAGACGCCATTAAAGGTTAGCTGAGTGAGTGCATTTGTGTTTATATTGTGTAAAGTGTACAAGTACCCGAAGGTGTCCCAGCTTCAATAGTCTAACGAGTAGTCCAACCCGTTGTTGAAACAGACAACTTTTAAGATTTTTTATGATGTTTACTAGATTTTTCTGGCTTCTCAAATGGACAGAATTCCATTTACTCACTACTTTACAGGTGACAGATCTGCCTGCTTGTGGGCTTTCTGTTTTTATGGATTTTAAGGAGGTAGTCCGACAAGGATAATAAGACTCTGGAATTTGACAACCAGGAAAATGGCCATTGAACAAAGGCCAGGCCACAACAGTGATGCCCTTTAAATCAAATACAGAGGCTCTTAAAGATGGTGCACTTTTTAACTAGAAGCTATTGTAAGGATGTTAGATGTCCAGAAATGTCAGCATTAAGTAGAACACTAAGAAGTAGCTGGGCCCCACTATTCTGTACCACTTGTAAAGGACTGGAGGACAAAGAAAAATTAATTTGCAGAATCAAGATGGGAGCCCACCAGAGCTTGGATTATAAAATAGTATTCAATTTTAGGAAGATATTTTTCTTAAAATCTTCAGGTAAGAAAAGCAGGATGAAGAGACATTTAATCAACATGATGGAGAAACAATACGTTTTCATCAAACTTAAATCCTAAATTTCTGATTGCATAGACCATTGTGGTAGGTTGACAAACCACATTGTGCTATCAGGCAAAGGTGTAGCAAGATGGAGAATCCCCCAATATAATAATTGCAGTTTTATCAGGCTTTTGTTTTAGGCAATTCATAATCATTGAATCAGCTACTATTTTAAATCCTAGTAAGATGTTCACCCGAGTGATATGATTTTGTCCATGCAGTCTGAGAATAATTTGTGTCTGTTGCAAAGTGGGTTATTGGTATTGGTAACTATGCACCTACCACTGGCAATAAGGCCACTAACACAAAATAGGGTCAGAAAAGGTCTCAGTAAATTAGCCCCTTGCTCATCCTTTGGTAGCTGTAACTGACAGGCAGGCCAAACAAAGGAGACAAGAGTCTCCCGCTATATAATGAACCAAAAACCCCCACCAGACAAAAATCACCAGTCCACCAGTCACTGCCATGACCCTGTCAGCGTAAATGCTGGACCTTCCACCCCACCACCTCCAAGCACACCCACATCCCGCCCTCCAAATAACAATGCACAAATCGCCTTGGCGGTCAGTGGAAGTCGAACAACCATTGGCATTGCAGACCGCCACGAGCGGCAAGTGGACCCAACAGCAAGAAGTGCACACATTGGATAAGCTAGAAACCCACACACCTGACACACATGTACAACACCATAAAATACTCACATACACACCCCACAATCCTTTGCAACAAAACCAGGCCAACGAAGACAGAGAGCAGCAGAAGCATACACCGAATGCCACTATACACAAGACTCATACCGACCCACAGAAGAGCACACTCACCGTGATTCCACCCCGACACCATTCACCCCACTCACCATGTCACCCCCCAAATATCCACGCTTCACAGAAAGGGAGCTAAGGACCATGGTGGACGAGATCCTGAAGGTGGAGCCACAAATATTCGGGGCTCAGGTGCAGCACACACCCATCGCCAGGAAGATGGAACTATGGCACACCATTGTCAACAGGGTCAATGCAGTGGGACACCATCCACACACCAGGGATGAAATCAGCAAGAGTTTAAACGACCTGCGGGGGAAGGTCAGGGCCATGGCATCAAGGCACCACATTGCAGTCCAGAAGACTGGAGGAGGACCACCCCAACAACACCCGAATACACTGACTTGGAGGAAAAGGTACTGGCCATCCTGCACCCTGAGGGACTCACTGGACTCACTGGAGGAATGGACTTGGGTACGTTGTCTACATTTACCCCATATGCATCACACCTGGAATGCATACACCACCCCACCCCACCAACACCAACAGGACCACTACCCCACCCAGGCCACAGCCACTGAATCCACTCCCCCTGCATGCCCACAAACCCACTAACAGGCACACATCCCTCCCCCTGTGCACAGCCACCTACCCCTGCAAGGATTAACAATGGCACTACACCACCCACAATGCAACTCCACATCCTAGCAAAATGCAATGCAAACCTCACAAAGGCACCCTGCATGGCCCCATAAAATTACACCTGCACAAAACAGCCCAGCCCTGTGCACCCCATCCGATCGTGCATTTGTAACAGACATGTCCATTTCCCCCAACAGGCACCACCACCCATGCTACACTGACGGACAGGACAAGGAGTGGCAGTGCCTCCCAGGGAGACAGAGGTACCTCACAGGACACTGGGGATGGATCCCTTGACACTGATGAGCAGGCTGGTCCCTCACACAGTCCTGGACTATCACCATCCAGCAGCCCCACCCAGGATACAACTGGCACCCCTACCACCCAGCCAACAACATCAGCCCAGGGTAACTGTCCCCACACCTGTGTATGCAGGCCACAGACTGATGGAACACAGGTACAGAGGCCACAGCCCCCCCCTACCAACAGGCAGGAAGACGATTGCCCAAGTACAAGTGGGCTAGGCCCAGTGGTAGGGCCTCAGTGGCCCAGGGGGGAGACCACTGGATGGATGATGCAGCCCAGGACGTGATCTGTGAGGTCCTGGGGACCTACCAGCATACACATGACAGATTGGCACAGATAGTATCCACCCTGGAGCATAGTCAGAGGATGCAGCAGGAACACCACCAAGAGGCCATGGAGCAGTGGAAACAGCACAACACCACAATGGCCAGCATGGCAGGAGCACTGCTGCAGCTGGTACAAACCCAGTCTGAGACCCACACAGACAGGAGGCCTCCACTACAGCACAGGAGACGGACCGGACAATGACAGCATCAGCAGCAACATTCCACGAACTACCCTCCGAGGAAACATAAGGTACAACCATGTCATTCCCCCTAGGTCAACAGCAGGCGCCCAAGCGGACCCTCAGGCCAAGATATGGGACTGGAACCCCTGCCAAAAACAAGCCCCCCTCCAAGAAGTAACTCTGCAACAATCTGCCCACCAACCATCCCACACAATAAACCACCAAACAGAGCTAACAATCAATAAGAACTCATGTAAGCATTGATGGACCCATCAATACTAACAACAAGGCTGCCACCATGTGGGCATTGAGGACAACCTCCCATGACCAACTGCCATCACTGTAAATTGCACTATTCAATCCCTGCCACAAATAAAACACATATCACACCTGTGACACTGTCCCTTGTCATAATGTGTGAACAAAGTGAAGTATATGTGCAACTGGCTGATAACTACTTTATTGGTAATGCATAGCATGAAAGTACACCTTTGTGCCTAAATCGTGTAAAAAAAAGCCACTAAATTGTATTTGGTACCATGCAGAACTGGACCCAGTTGCAAATAGTAGATTCAACCCCCCTAGATAACAAAGCACACTGACAGTATGTGCCACAAACACCAATGTCAGCCCTTAGTCCCACATAATTACTGGAAGTAAAGTTGTATCAGTTGGGTCCTGGAATTGACATCTTTCCCTTCCTCATCATCACCATCACTCTCCTTCCCTTTCTGAGGAAGCTGGTCAGGATTTACAGCACCATCCACATCCAAGAGGGGACTAGAATTTCTCACTGCCACGTTGTGCAGCATGCAGCAGGCCACCACTTTTCTACAGACTTTTCAGGCCCATAGGCCAGGGAACCCCCAGAGATATGTAGACAACAAAATCTAGCCTTCAGGAGACCTTTTGTGCGCTCTATCACCCTTCTAGTACGCCCATGGGCCTCGTTGTAATTCCTCTCTGCATCTGTCCCAGGATTCCTCACTGGGGTCAGGAGCCAACGCAAGTTGGGATAGCCAGAATCACCTAGAAAAATGTGCAAAACAGAGCAGTCAGTGTCAAGCCTCTGAGTCAGACAGCCTGGCTGTCTGCTAGGTGGCAGTTACTGACAAAAACAACTACCTATGATCCACCCTCTGTCCTTTTGTAGTTGTTCCATCTTGTGTGGCACACTACTGTATCTTATCACAAAGGAATCATAGACTGAACCGGGGAAAATGGCATCCATATGTGAGATGTACTGGTCTGCAGTACATACCAATTGGATGTTCATGGAGGGAAAGTTCTTTCTGTTTCTGTACACCTGTTCACTGACTCTTTCGGGTATTATAGGTATGCAGGTGGCGATCACATGGGGTATGTTTGCAAACGCATAGAAGTCAGATTTGATGGCAGGGAGGTCATTACTTTGGGGAAACCTCACATAGGACTGCAGGTGGTGTACAAATGCATTTAGAAATCTTGTCAGTATAATGCTGAACATTGGCTGTGAAAATCCTGCACCCATGCCCACTGTCACTTGAAATGAGCCAGTGGCTAGGAAATGGAGTGCAGAGAGCACCCGCGCTTCAGTAGGGACGGCATGCTGATTACGGTTTGCAGGAGTTAGTGCAGGATCCAGTAATGCACAAAGTTCGAGAATAGTTGCACGGGTGAGTCTGCAATTGATTATGATGTGACGCTCCACCATGGTCCGCAAATCAACAAGTGGTCTGTACACCGATGGGGCCCTTCCTTGCCACAAGGAGTGATTTGAAACACGTCTGAGGAACACACATACATAGGCACACATTGTCATTTATTGTGCACTGCTTACTTGATTGTAGGGACTCAAAAGTAAAATGTTCTTGACAGAATTTCATCTAGACCTTAAAGAGTGAACAGGGTTTGATATGAGAGGTATTGTTAATGGTCACATGCACAGGTGTGTTAGGTGAACAATAGGGCCTGCATTGAGCAAATATAATTTTTATTAGTGCGTAGTTAAGGCTAAAAATGTCTGCCCCCTGTAATCCAGAACTGACGTTTTGGAGGTGACCTCATACCGCTAGCAGTTGACGCAACATCGTAAGGCGGTGTTTACCGCCGTTCGCACCGTCATTGGTTAACATGAATGTCAAGAGGAAATCCTTGCGTATCATGATCCCCTCCGGTGGTGATGGTGCACACTGCCGCGGTACGTACACAAATTCGTCACCACAACTTCACTTGACTCCCTGATCTTGTGCAAGCAGGCACTCCACTGAGTGTACTGCTGTGTCCTGCCTCTGGTCATGGAAGTGGCTAGTGTTGCAGGGGAAAGGGCCCCAGCTTTCACCCAGGAGGAATTGGAGAGGCTAGTGGACGGGTCCTGCTCTATACGCCAAGCTCTACGGACGGCCAGAGGTACAGGTGAGTCAGGGGTTTGGGGCACTGTTTGGGTGTAATGGATGGTGTTGTAAGTACATATGTGTGCACCTCTGCGCCTGCATGGGCCATGGTTCATGCCATGCTGCGTGCGAATGTCCTGTAAGTCTGTCAGTACTGTCCGTCCCATAGTGGGCATATAGCCAGCTGTACATATTTTCCAAGTGCCTGACCTCTGTGTTACATTTCTGTGTCTCCCTTTTAGGTCAGCGCCCACCAGAAGAGGGCACTTTGGCATGCCATCACTAAAGAGGTGCGGACCCTGGGAGTCTACAACTGGTGGAACACCCACTGCAGGAAGAGGTGGGAGGACGTGCGGCCCTGGGCACGAAAAATCTGTGAGGCCCAGCAGGGGAAGGCCTCCCAACGTGGAAGGGGTGCCCTTCGGGCACTGACCCCCCTTATGCTATGCATCCTGGTGGTGGCTTACCCAGACCTGGATGGGCGCTTGAAGGCTGCACAGCAGTCACAAGGGGTGAGTACTCATGTAACAATCTTATCCCTTGATGGACTCTGTGTGTGCATTAGGGTTTATGCTGCTTAGTTGCAGGGACTCTGACTGAAGTCCATCTACATGATGGCCCCCGTAGGGTCTAGGGGTGTTTTGGTCAGGTCTCCTACACGTCGGGTCCTTAGGTAGTTCAGTGGATGGGTGTAGAGCAGTGTTCTGGTTACTAGTCAGGGGCACGGCCATGAGCATAGTGGAAGGGGCTGACTGTTGGGGGGTCTTCTGGGTGGGTGTATGTCTGGCCACTATGTTCACTCCTTTCAGCTATTTACAATTGTCTCTGCTGTTTTGTCACCCCATCCCTTTTCTCTTGTGTTGTTTGAGTACATCAGCATCATCTGGCGAGGGAGCTTAGGCACCGGCAAGTGTGGATGCAGCGGCCCACAGATCCTAGGAAGCAGAGTCATCTGGCGCCAAGGGGACCAGTGGGTTGGAGGGTGAAGGGAGTACCACGGGGGAGGCAACTACCACTGGAGGTAGTGACTCCGACACCTCCTCCGATGGGGGCTCCCTGGCGGTGGCGGACCCTAGTGGGCACACCCCTACAGTATCATCTTCTGCCACCCCCCATGCCATCACCGCCCTCCCTTTTGCTCACCACCAAGTTGCCTGTGCCCGCTTACCCAGAAGGGTGGGCGTCTCCTTCACCCCAGCACCTCCTCCCCTGCCCCAGTCAGCCCTGCTGCTCTCACAGAGGAGGCTATTGACCTCCTGAGAACCATCTCTGTAGGTCAGACTACCATCGTCAATGCCATCCAGACCAATGCCTATCTGGATGGCATTCACGGTGCCGTGACTGGCCTACACAGATCTTTTCAGGCTCTGGACTCCTCTTGATGGCAGCCAGTTTCCCTGGTCATTCCGCCCCCCCCTCCAACCTCCTCCACCCCTTCCAGCACCCCACTCCCTTCACCCGTCCAAAGCACACAATCTGACACCCAGTCAAGCACCTCAACACACAAAAATCACACTTCTAAACACAAGCACCATACCTCCCACCACAAGCATTCACACAGCCAACATACACATGCACACACAGCAATATCCACTTCCCCTAGTGTGCCCACCTCTTCCGCCTCCGTCTGTCCCCTCTACATGCACACCCACAAGCACTGCACCTTCAGTCGCTGTTGCTGAGCCTATTCCTGCACTCACCACAAAAGCAGACATATATACATGCACCCCAGACACCACACCTGCACTCACCACAACTACTGTAGTTGACACATGCAGCACACTTACCAGACTTGCAGACACCCACACAACATACATCCACACTGGCAGCCTGTCTTCTCCCACTGTGTCCACCCCCCTCCAAAAGCACACAAACGCACCAAGACACCCACCCATCACACATCCACCACACCTCAGTATACTGTCCAGTCACCTGCACCCACGACGTGCACCCCTACACCACTTACGTCTACGCCCTCTGCCTCCACTCCCATGCCCTTCTCCAGGCTCAACCTAATTGCACCCAAAAAAAGTTTCCTCTACTGTGCTGACCTCTTCCAACCCACTGGCCCACCCCGTCTTGTCTCTAAGCATGTGCACCTCCTTGCCCTTTCCACTCCTTCCACTTCACAGCCCGCCCCTGTCCGCCCTTCACATTCCCGTGCCCCTTCCCCAGAGAGGAAGAAGCCCGTGCTGAGCCAATTCTATCTGGCTCCACCTGGTCGAAGCACAAACCCCCACCTTCCAAACCCAAACCCCCTCCACCTTCTGAGTGGAAGTCCAAGCCCCACCCCCGTCGCAAATCCCCACCCTACCACCCCCTGCCCCTGTTGCCTAAGGTGCCTGGATGCCCCATTGTTGCCCCATTAGGTGGAGTACTGTGCACTTTTGGGAGTAAGGTTGGGGCCATTGTAGCCCAAACACGTCTGGCACTATGGACTGGCCATTGGTTTTGTTGTGAATAGTCAGCTCTGTGAGCTGAAATAAATATTTATGTGTGCCCTGTGTTTTGGCGGCACACTCTTCTACCTTGGTCTCACGTTTCATTGTTTGTGGGTGTGGGGCATTTGTATGTACTAAGTTCAGGTTGGATTTGCCTTGTGTCGGGTAAGTACCTCTTGCTGTGGGGTGTATGGGTTGTGCTGCTGTGAAGGGTTTTGGGAGCATTACAGGGTGGGTGAAATGGGTGGGTATGTACCTGTGCCCTTTCTTCCCTTGTTTAGTAGGTTGTGGTACTTACCGTTGTCGTCTTCGTCAGCGGTCTCGGTCCTGGAGGTATATGGCAAGGAGCAGGGCTGGCATGATCTGCAGCTCTCTATCCATGTCTGCTTCGGCGTGTTGTGTGGGCCTTCAGTGAGTGTTTCCTTATATTAGGTTTGTTTCCGCCTGGCTTTGCGTGGCAGTGGTTCCTGCCATGGACCTGACGACGGTCTAGTGGTTCATTATTTGATGGGCAGGTTGGGCATTTCTGTCGGCCTGTGGGAGAACTCTGCTGTCTTTTTCAGCACTCCTCTACTGGCGGTGGGTGGTTTTCAGGATGCCTGTTTCAGATGGTTCTTTATTTGGTGGTCCGGACCGCTCCTCTGTTGGCGTTTTTTACCACCACCACCGGTAGCGCGGTTCGGACCGCTGAGTTCATAATGAGGGCCTATATTTTTATGAGTAACTAGACACAAAAATGACACAAAATACAATGTAGGGAACCAGTGATATGAATATTTAAAGAATAAACAATTTCTAGAGCTTAAAATCACAAAGCGCAAAATCGTGATATCTGGTCGCGGTAGACCAGGCCAAAGTCAAAGTTTGAATCTGACTTCGATGGAGGCTTGGTCGGATACACTAAGCTGGAGCCTCAGTCAAAATTTTACCTTCACACTTAGAAACTTTTCTGGAGCTTTTTCTTCAAAGGGTCCTCGATGCTCTTCACCAGGCTTGATTCAGTGAGGGTTTGCTGCCTTGATTTTCAAGGAGCTCCTGTTCAAATCCTGGAAGTCAGACCTCTCGAGCTTTTCAGTGGGATGAACTTGAAATCCAGGCTGGAGTCAGTGAGGGTTTGCAGACTTAACTTCCAAGGTCGAGTAGGTCACCTTCTGGACTTTTTTTACCAAAATTCTCCAAACTTCTCCAAACTTCAGGAGGTGCTTCCTGAAATCCTTCTTGTAGGTTCAAGGGGTCCAAAATACAAATACAACGGTCTGGAATCTCCTTGATGGTCCTTGGAAAGTTGGGGCTACAATTCTCAGAATGCACCTGGACAAATCTTTGAAAGTCCACTAGATGCTCTCCAGGCGGGTGACTCTTGCTGGAGATAATGCAGACGAAGCTCTGTTAACTTGTAGCTGTAGGGAGTCCACTCCTGAGTCCTTCTTGAAGCAAGGAATAGTCCACAGGGCTGTAGTACCAGACTGTGCAGCAGGCACAGTTCACTCAGAAGTGCACGCCAAGATGCAGATCCAGATTACAGCAGGACAGTCCTTCTTTCTCTTGCAGGTTCAGACAGCAGAATTGAGAGGCTATGCACCTCTAAAATATGTATTTACAGCTGGGCATCAGGAAGGGGGGCATCACTGATCAAAAATATACAGGGTGAAACCCAGGTATATGACCGCTTCCTCCAAGGTGTGGCATATTCCTGTCCCAGAAAGTACCATTCTCCCAAAAAATCCACAATGGCTGAAATTTCAGCAGAGCAGTAAGAGCTAACTAAACCAACTTCCAGTGTGGCTCATTTGTATAGCTCACTCCTCCTAACATCTGCAAGTTCCTTTCTTACACCTGCTACCTGGCTGAGGGGCACAGGATGTGGGGATAGGTAGCTTGGCATTCCCTGACTGCCATGCTCTCATTCGAGGCTGGATGCTTTATTATTATCCCCACTGCTCTGGCATTCCTGCACAGCCGCAGAGTTGTGTTCAGCAGATAACCTCTCCCCTGGACAGCCATCTATCACTGAATCAAAGCGGCCTTGCTAAACCTGTTAGCACTAACCAATCGGGGGGACCTCCAGAAGGCTGGATTTTGGCTTACAGAAAGAAAAAACTCATAACTTATTTTCTGTACAAGTTATGATAAATTCACCAATGGATTTAGCAAAACAAATCTTTTAAGTCCTGGAATAATACTTCTACGCCTTTCCTATTGCAATGTTAGTCTATGGAGCCCAGTATTTACAGTTTCTACAGTGGGGGGGGAAATGAAATGAGCTGTTTTCCCTCACCAGGGTTTATAAAACATTTTTTCCAAGGACCCTGCTTATAGTTACATAACCCCCACCCCGGCACAACTAGGGGAAGCACTGGGGGTACCTAATATCTAAACATAATGTGCATTATCACTTTTAAAGTGTCCCTAGCACCACTAATGTCGAATTGGGACACCATTTCCATTTAAATGTGGTCTGCATAATCAGTCTGCATTTAAAAATGGCAGGAAACCTCCAGCAATGCCCACAAGCAAAGGGCAGCAAATCTGTTTGGTATTTAACTTCAATGAACCATTATCTACTAGGGTCTTGTAGGTAGTTAGCGCCCCCTTGCCCTATTATCTACTAGGGACTTATAGGGCCTGTCAGGCAAATCGAAGGGTACCCTACATCATGTGTATGTTTCACCATTGCACTGGCCTGGGACTGGCTAGCAGAGCCCAGGGTACAGTCAGAGTCAGTGACCATCAGTACCAGTCAGCAACAAAAAAATGGGGTGAACAGGACTAAAGGATGACTTTCCAACATTGTCATCCTTAAAATACATACAGTTCACCTAGAAGTCCACAGTCAGCGTAGCGTTAGTAGAAGATCTGAATGGAAGCATGATAACTATTTGACTTAGACAATTAAGGCAGGAGCAGACACAATCAAAGACAAGTCCCCTTACTATTTCTATTGCCAGACTGTCTATCAGTATTGAATAAAAGACATATCAAAGATGTCAGACTGACCAAGAAGGATGATGGTTTTCACCCTGCCCTGGTGCAGAATCAAACATAGCACATTTTGAACTGAAATTAGTGCACTCTCCATCTGAAGATAGGACTGGAAGCCACACTGAGTAGGATTTAAAAGAGATTTGTTAACAATAAAGTCAGAGAGCTATGTACTAACTATAATTTTGCAAATTTAGTCCAAAATGGCAGTAGTGAGATTGGACCAATTTTGCTATTTTGCTAGATATATAAATATCTCAAGAGATCTTTTCTAATAGTGGCACCAAACACACCTGTTTAGCTGGGAGAATGCCTGATTTGAAAATAGAATTAATTAAGTTGCAAATAGGTGACCAAATGACTGAAAAGATGTTACGAAACACGGGGCAAACAGGGATCATCTGGAGAATTAGATGTGCAAGTCAATTTTGCATAAACGAGTTCATGTGAATACCGAGGACCTGTTGGACCTGCTGTAAGAAGTAACTATCACAAGGTGGCGGTGCTTATGTGCTTATTCAGATGGTGAATCTAGCTTTATTTTCTCACACATTTTCCTAAAACACACAGGGTAGACTCCCTAAGGCAGTGCCAAATTCCATAGTGATATTCTTAAATTTGCACTTGAGAGCATTTGGTCTAAGTGAAGCAGCGGATTTCAGGCCGAGGTGAGCAAAAACTGAAGAGCAAGATTGTCTGAATAAGTCAAAGGATGGTTTTTGGTACCCAAAATGTACTCACCAAAAGAAAATATAAGGGCTAGCGTAGGTCCACCAGCAAGATTACACTTGGTAATCAGTTGAGCAAGTCTTAAGAAGAGAGAAAATCCCATGAAGTACCAGCGAAGGACCACCCACCCAGATGTTAAAGCCCCCCAAGTCAAAAAAGGTGGATGCACTTTAAGTAAATGAGGAGATAAAGAAGGACAGTCAGAGACAAAGGCTACTGGTCCTCCCAGAGGGCAATAAACCAAAACCCCTGAAAAGGTGGTAATAGCTGTGAGAGATCTTTTAAATGCTAAGATTTCCGCACAAGAGAAGCCCATTTCAATAACTTTAACCTTAAGGTGATCCCGTAAAATAACAGCAAGCCCTCCATCCAGTCTCCTGACACAGCCAATATGTAAAATGTTATAGAAAGTAGGAACTACTAGAAAAAAGTCAGATGTTGAACTGTTGTTTATATATGTCTCCATGTGGAAAAAGAGGTCAAATTATGTTGACCTAAGAAACTTGACGATGAGATCAGAATTCCTGACCAGAGAGCACCCATTTAAGAAGTCCACTTCCCATTGCCCATCCTGATAAAAAGGCTCATTGGCAGCAACAGAGTAATTTGCCTAGTATTTCTCAGCTATGAGCCCCTTATTGGTCCGCTGTCAGAGGGGCAGCATTGTGATTAAGAGACTGCAAAATGTGGTTGAAGAGACAATATGAGAATTAAGCTCACAAGAAAAAGTAATAATATCAGATTATTGCTCTTTGCAACGTAGTCATCACAAAAAACCAACTTCTGTGCCAGAGACAGAAAGCTCTCCGCTAATATAAGACATCCTTTGCGTAGGAAATAGAGCAGGGTTACTGGTCGAGTCTGATGTAGCGCCTGGAGCATTGCTGGGTACAATCAGACATAGATAAAGCAGTAAATGACTAAGTGCACGGATAATTAATGGCTGTGTGACTGCATAGCTGGAAGAATGGGTGAGCACATTTATGAATGGTTGAATTCGCAAAGATGGCTGACTGTTTTATTGGATGAGTGCATGAATGAATGGTGAGTGCACTGTCATGTTCACACGGGCACACCCTCACTTCTTCATCCACTTATTTGACTAGGCTCCATTGTGGGTGGTCTTGTATGACATTGAGAGGATGATGGAAATATGTTTTTGTTGGACCACTGCCTATCACTCTTCCACAAATCCACAAAAGAGAACGTAAGCATGTTTGTGGATACTAAGGCACCAGGTGCGCAAACCCCCAAGAAAAGTTCCAATCTTGTCGGCCATTTTGTGCCTATTAACATAAATAGGTACCATATGCAGACTGTACTGCTCTGAATCCTTTATTTTTGGTAGAAGCATTCAAAGGTGACGTTTCAATTCCAGCCAGAAAGGAGGACAAGCAGTCACAGTCACCTATGAATACATAGAATGTAACCATGTTATGCCTGTTGTTCAGATGCTATGCAGGTTGTGACTCAGGTTATTTGAGCATACAGTGTGAGTTACAGTCAATTATAAAAATAAAAAGTACCTCTACGGATAAAATCAGTAGAGAATTGCGACAAAGAAATAATTCTGTTCTATTGGGTGGCAGAACTAATTGTGGAAATATATATTTTGGTGCACATTTCAATGAAGAAGAAGAATTAAAAAAGTAGACTTCCACTCAATCTCAAGTCACAAGATTTTATTGTGAGGGTTCGTTCCATAGGTTATACAAGTTGTTAGAAATGGGGTTTTTGGTTGGCTGGGGTATGCTCTTAAGCCAGGCAAAAAAACACTACTGTACTCAAGGCAACAAAGTTATACACCAAAGATAACCTCTGCTTACTACCTGGTAGCTCGACACAGAGCAGTCGGACTTATCTCCAGAGGTCATGTATAATGTGATTGCTCAACACACTCACACCAGTGACACAATAAATACAATGCAAAATAGACTCCAAACAGGGCTTATAAAAATATCTTCTATATTATAGGCGAATTACAAGACCATAACGTCATAGGCCATACATATTGTGCATGTTGTGCAATTACGGAATAACATTACACATTGTCCTGACAGTGCAGGCATCAGGTCGTTTTACATAATATCATCAGGACATGCAGTGGTAAAGCATATGAATCATCAGAGTGTCACCACAAAATACAAACCTCCACCTGTCACCACACATCCACACATGCAAAGTAGGGTATGCATTAGAGGAATTCATGAAGAGGGCAATACCTTTGTAACATCACAGGAATTATAGGCGTGGTGTATGTATTACAAAAAAAAATCCTAATTGGCTGTAGGTTATATAGGAATAATAATCCGTCTGATAATCCCTGTCACCCTGGACAATACGGAGTAACAACCACTCATACCAGTAGATATTCTGCAACTCAGGTCGACTTGGGGGGAGTCACATAGGTTACCAAGTGGAGCAGGCTAGGAGTGCGAGCCAACCAGAATAGGACAACATAGTATACATGCACAAGTCGATAGCAGATATCCAGTACACTTACACCCTCCTCCAAAGATCTGGGCTCAGTGGTCCAAGTGCATTAGAAAACATATGGGAACTGTGAGGCTGCATGCAGTTGGGATGGGGTCAGTGAGCATGGAGGCTGAGTCAAAGGTGTGGCTAAAAAATATATATATATCAGGTAGCTACATATAAAATAATGCACAGCTTTAATGAAAAATAAATCAAAGTGTTACTCACTGGGAAATGCACCGCAGTACATTATGAAACCTGTATTAGTTAATGCAGTGGTGAATAGTGACATGTGTTTTTAGTGCTAGGAGGTCACAGCATAGCTCTGAAACCACTGTGAATATGTAAGTCATTATTTTAAGCTTGCATTATACACAGTATATAATACACTGCTACAAAATGCACAAAAAGGTTTAAGATGAAATGGTGCTTTCAAAATATGCATTTTAGTAATACTCAGACTGTATAAAATGATTTTTTTTACATAACTGTCCCTTCAACACCTGGTCAGGGGTAATAATCACTATCTAAATACAATTAAAAGTACACACTTCATAGCTCAGTTAACTCTTATAACTACCACTCAAAAAGAATAATACCTCTTGGTTATCACAAAGCTATGAGTGATAGATCAAATAACGTCAGAACATGCTCCCATGCATCCTTTACATTTGCAGATTACCCATTACATTTGCAGATTAACTTGTAGAGCACATTTGAATGTGTTTAAGGCAAGCAGGCAACCTGGCAGGTGGCTTGTTTAGCTGTCTGTACTGCTTTGGTTTCACAGCACCAGAGGCTCACTGAATGACACTTCAACTGAAGCATTTAAATTATTGGAATAAACTGACCCTGGGCCGCTGCCTTTTTATAAAAAGTAGGGGAACGGTTTTTCAAGAATCACACACATTGTGCCCTGCAACCACTCCCTCTTCCACTAGTAACTTGACAACCCCCAAGTCCTCTGTGGCCTCTGGGTCATGTCTTCTTTGCAGATGTGTGGGGCCCGATGAGGACCTCGCTAGACCACGCGTGCAGTGATAGTTGGGCTGTGGCGTGCCAACACCTGGGCATCTGCCGGAATATCTGCTGTCCCAATAAGGAGCGGGAAGCTTCTGCCAGATCCCAGGGACCTGAGATACACTTACAAGCAGAGGAGACATCCTACATGGGAAACATGATACTCGTGGGGTAGCACTGAAAGGCTGCACTCTCCTGATCCCCACAGTCTACCTCTCTTCTGTCCAGGGGGACAGCTTGTTGTCACTCTCGTAGCAGCTGCTAGAGGGTGGCTTGATGGATGAGCGCTGGCCCCTTTACAGCTTGGCAAGAAGAGGTGGAGCTTGGACCATGTGGCCGTTGTGGCACACTTCTCAGTTGGACCCTCACCATCAATTGAGGCTCACCGGTTTGCACCAGCATTGATGCAAGTTACTTCAGGGACACGCCAGTCTCGGCGGGATGCGCTCCTTCACACACCTCGTGATCCTTTCCTTGCTGAGGGGCTACGCTGAAGAGTGACTCCGACAGTAAATTCCTCCTTGGCACCAGAGTGTGATCTGCACACAATGGGGGGAAGAATAAAAACGCTCATGGAGAGGACGCAGGGAAGGAAGCGCTCTCCCTGCACCAGGTGCCAACCAGTAAAAAAAGTGCTCCTCCGTTGCTAGACTTGTAGAGAGACCAGGAGTACAATCCAGCACCCAACAGCACTGGGCTTCCTGGAAGAGCGCTGGGGGGGAGGGAAACACAAGCCAGGCAGCTAGACCAGCACGACCTGTCAGCAGCTGCAATGGCGATGTCTCCAGGCAGCCCCACAATGTCCAGGGAACAGCTGGCAGCAAGGCAACAACCAGAAAAGCAATCCAATGAGTCTTTTAAGCCACCTAACAAGTATCAGGCAGCAGGGCAGTTCAGATGAGTCCTTTTGTGCAGCACAGTAATCCTTCTGACAGAGGGTCAGTCCCAGTTCTAAAAGTGCTCTAAAAATCCTGGGGTCAGAGCCCCTGTACTTATACTCAAAAATGTCTTTGTTCAGGGGGTGACTTCAAAGGGACCCTTTCAAGTGAAACACAACTCCCTTCTAACCCAGTCCGGTCTCCAGACATCAGTAGGGGTAATCAGCCCTTTGCGTAAGGGCAGGACACAGCCTCTTGACATGTAAGGTATGAACAACACTCCCTCCCCCAGCCCAGGAAGACTATCAGTATGTACATGCTCCTTCTGTCACACCCAACCCCTCCTGTTTTATGGCTGTCTGGAAAGTATGTACCAAGTAGAGCTGTGACTCTAACCTAGACGTGGATTGGGCTCAGGCAGCAAAGCACTAGAGTCATAAGCACAGAGAAACACCCACTTTCTATAAGTGGCATTTCTAAAATAGCAATGAAAAAAATCAAACTGTACTAGTAGGCAGAATTTCTCACTACCATTCCAAACATACCAAACATGCCCATGCTACTCTTTGCAGATCAGAAAATACCACTTAGATATAAATAAGGGAATTTCCAGTGCATACCTATGAGAGGAACAGCACCAATGGCATTGGAAAACTAAATTGTTTGTTTGTCACTACTAGGACATCTAACACATAAAAGTATGTGTCCTATCTTTTACATGCACAGCACCCTGTCCATAGGGCTATCTAGAGCCTACCTTCGGAGTGATTTATGTATAGTAAAAAGTCAGTTTAGGCCTTGGCAATTAGTTTGAAATACCAAGTCAACGTGACACTAAACTACACATGCAGGTACTGCAGTGGCAGGCCTGCAACAAGGTTGAATAGGCTACATCTGTGGGTGGCACAATCAGCACTGCAGGCCCACAAGTAGCATTTAATTTACAGGCCATAGGTATATGGTATACTACGTTACAAGGGACTTATTGGTAAATTAAATAAGCCAAACATGTTTAAGCCAATTATACCAAGTTGTAGGGGAGAAAGCAATGCACTTGAGCATTGATTATCAGTGGTAAAGTGCCCAGAGTCCTAAAGCCAACAAAAAGAGGGTCAGAAAAATGGGATGATAAAGGCAGAAAGGGCAATTTCCAACACAAGTGCTTTATACAAGTGATACATTTTTAGAAATTTTGAGATTTTTTTTATGTTGTTGCATTTCATTCATCATTTCAGGTCTCAATCCTCTTAATACCATCCCTAATTGCCTTTGCCCTGAATTAGCCACACTCGTACTCCAATATGTACCGGAGTTAGTACTATCAAAACGTAGGAGTGTGCATGGTTGTAGACAAGTTATAGCAGTCTTAGAGGCTGAAGTATCAGCCAACAGTAGTGATACATTTTATAAAAATTACAATAAATACCAATATTGTGCCAGTGCTGCAAACATTACAACAGTGTAGGTCGAATCTGGAAGTTTCTGATAGACACTCAGGTCTTCTTCAGCCTGGAGGTTATCTCAGGGATTCAATAATAAGCAGCACAACAGAAAGCTGGATTATTATGTCCCAGCATATGCTAGTGAATAATATTTTTACTCACAAGAGAGAAGGAGACACATGCAGGAGACGGGACAGACACATTGTAGAACGCCAGCCTGTAGTGGCATGGAAGTCACAGGTAGTGTCTGAGACTGTCACTTGCAGGTTGGGGTGCACACATTGAGGCAACGTGTTCTAAAGGTATCACAACTTGTGGTTGCATGCATCACTCAGGCATATGGCAACAAATTACCTTCCGCTAAAATGTCTAAATATTTGTTTCATCAGCACCTATACTTGTGACCCCTACTCGGTCAGCCTAAATCAAATTCCATTATATTAATTCTTCTGTATGTTTGGATCCTTTACCAGGATCCCATCATTTTTTGTGCTCAGTATTTTGTAGTGGTCTTCCTGCTGGCTCAATAGAGCCCGAAGGCAGGTTTTGAGTCGGTGTCTTCTACTCCTTATTCATATTGCATCAATAATCTGACTTTCTCGTAATCATTTATCTCCTTCTACCACCAGTTCCTCTCCTACGTATGGGGAGACGTAATACTACTTTGTTCTGAAGTTTACTGGGTCTCCTGCCAAGAGATTAAATACCACCTTTGTTGTTTCTCTCCTTTTCTGAAATCTCTACTACCATACAAGAAAGAACATCATTTCCCCTCATGGCCTCCTTCATTTTTCCTGTATGGTTTTGCTAAGCATGGACCCTGTACACCATACTACTGCTGAATAATAGTATACCACATTTACTATCTCCCTAAATCACGTACTTTGCATTCGACTACAGTAAAAGCCTTAACAGTGCTTTTCATTTGCTGATCCCAAATGGGGGAAACAAGCTCTGCTCCCGTTCATTTTCATAGCCATTCTAGACCTATTGGCTCCAACCCCAGTGAGAAGGAGAGCTCATTTAATGGGCAAGTGGCTAAGGGTTGGGCTGGAGTTGCTTCAAGAGGGAACAATGTTTCAGTTTTCTCCAATTTAGGGCTTCTGGGAATTTAGACAGTAAAACGAAGAGGAAGTGCAATGAAACTAGGAGGCATAATGTAACACTGGAGCCATAATTTGGGAGGTAAAGTTTTACAACCACTGGCTAGTACCTAAGATAAGACTGCCAACTCACCACCATCGTCTCAGAAATTCCCTGGACATGGGAAGATTACACCTCAAGAAAAAGACAGACAGAGTTGAAATAAAGGAGACTCATGACTTCTGGCAAAGTAAGAGAACGCAAGGACTCTAAATGTTGCCTAACAACCAAAGAATTGAACTGCTCTTCAAGGCTCAAGTGGTTGGTCACCTCCTTTCTTACTTCACAGACTATAAAAGAAGTAGAAGGATTTCAAACTCCACAAGTACCTAACTGACCACCAGAGGACTGGTCCCTGCCAGAGCCCTGACTGGAGAGAGCCCTGGTGCCTTGAAGCCTGCCCTAAGGAATTAGGGCCTCTAGGAGTGACCAGAAGGAGTTTTCCTAGTACTAAGGGAAAAGTGGAACTTAGAAGTTTTTCAATCTCTGGAGGGTTGGGACAAGGTGCTGAGGCTCCCCTAGGGAAGTCGCTCAGAAGTGCATTTGAAAACCACATTTGTTCTGCTCAGCGCCTTTGGGATGATGAGAGTGTCCTGCCTTGTGGAATTCTGCCCGACTACATCTTCCAGACTTTCCCTGGTAAAAGATTTTGAGAAACCTAGGCCAGTACAGGTTAGAAAATTCATTTTAATATTGAAGCAACTTTGGCATCTATGAAATTCAGGATCATCCCACTTTAAGCTTTTAAAACTGAAACCAATGGCTTTAGCGGGAGTTCAATGGCAACTTATACAAAATCAAGGGACTCCCCTTTTCACGTATTGACCATGCCCTGCTGAAGGATTTTGACTTCCATTTAGGAAACTACATCTGAAGGCAAAAACGTTGACCAGGATGACCCACTTGGCTCATCTGACGTCTGCCCATCACAGTCAATCCGAACTCACACTGAGCTCTGGGTCAAATGTGAACTATTGTTTTTTAATATTGGTTTACATTTTTTAGAAAACATTTTGCTTTAAAACTTCAAAAACATTCTGGGGGTTATTACAACTTTGGAGGAGGTGTTAATCTGTCCCAAAAGTGACGGTAAAGTGACGGATATACCACCAGCCGTATTACGAGACCATAGGATATAATGGACTAGTAATATGGCTGGTGGTATATCCGTCACTTTACTGTCACTTTTGGGACGGATTACCACCTCCTCCAAAGTTGTAATAACCCCCCATATCTCTAGTTCCACAATCAAACCGTAAAGATTTTGCTGTTTTCACTCATTACATTTTTATCTGTGTTTCTAACTGGTTGTGTTGTTTTCTTTGCTTTAAAATTTTTGTAACTGCTTGAACTTAACCTGTATTTATCTGAAAACGTGCCTGCTGCATGTGCTACAGCTACTATGGATAGGCAGAAGGTCACTGAGATATGTGTTGATAAGGGTCCTCCTTCTAAATTAATAATCTACGTTCTGGAACTCTGGAATTGCCCTGAGATCTAACAGAGTCTGTTTACAGTTAGGTTACAAGTTCAGTGTAAGGTACATTTGGGATTAAAGTCCAATTTCTTTGCAGATTATCTGGTGCCATGACATCATAGTGTCATAAGTAACTACAATATGTTAAGAATTAAGACCATTATAACAGTGTTAATGGCAGGTTTGCCCACAATATTTAAACCATTACCACCCTCATACATGTCAATAAGCAGTAGTGCATATTCAGATTCACAGGATCACAGTAACTTTTACTTTATGCTTGTATGTTTGTATTGGTAAGTACAATTTAAGATATTTAAATTTGTAACATCACTTAGTAATCTATAATGAAAGTTCAGTTTTTCACCCTGAAATATTGAATGCTTGCCTACACTGAAGCCATCACTTTCAGGCATTGGCTGCCTGGCCACATTTGCATGATCACCCTTTATTCATTAATACATTTTAAGGTAGGCACCATCACTTGGAAATCCTAGTTTGGGTTCAGAAATCATTATTACATGTTCAGATTTGCAACTTTGCTTCTTAATTACTAGTACATACCTATATTTAGGAAATTTCTATGTACCAACACTCAGAAATCTTGAACACATATGCAGATTTGCACCATTTTGCAAAAATCTTGAAAGAAGGCCCAGATTTTCACCATTACTCATTATTCCTTAGGGAAAGTTCAGAATTGCCCAAGCATGCAATAATTTGTGGTTCATCATACCTTTGTCTAAAGAAAATATGAAGCCTTTATTTTAGAAATGAACAATGCTATTAAAGTACACTCATCAAATGCATTCAGAAGGGTGGAGCAAGTGAAACATTTTAGCATTAAATTACTTGAGCTAAATTATGCTTCTTGGCACAGATTTGTTTATATTTGAAAGAGGGTTGTTGCAGTGCGGATGTTATGTGCACAAGGCAGATTGTTGGTGCAAAGTCAAGTACAGTCTGCACTCGAGCAGATAAGAAACTTGTCCCAGGCTGAGGTTTAACCACAACAATTCAACAATACATTAGTGGCAGTGGTAAAGTGCACAGAGTCCTTAGGCCAACACAAACAAATTCAGCAAAACAGTAAGCGTTGGGGCAAAAAATCTGGGGGTGATCCTGCAGAGAGGGCTAGGTCCAACATTACCCTCTTCAGTTTCAAGCCAGGGTAGACTGATCAATACCTTGATGATCTTCCATGCTTGGCCGGTCAAACATAGAAAATGGCGCTCTGCAGTAGAGACCCTTTCCAGTTTTATGCCCTTCTGAACTCAATTGGATCCCTCTGTCAAGACTCTCCTGAGCCACTGGTCTGACCCATGGGAGCCCTTCTTCTCACTCATGGACCCCATTTGTGAAACTCCGAACCTTAACTTGCTCACAGATTAATCCCAGTAGGCAGACAGTACCACCATGGCTAAGAAAGTGATGTGGCACTTTCCTCCCCATGGATCAGACTCCCGTCCTCAATTGAAGGAAACCTCTGCCCATAAGAAAAATAGTCAACAGAGGCCACTGACAGCTGTCAGCGTCAAAAGCCAGCCTCCAGGCCATCCATGGGCCTCTGACCTCTGGGGTTTCTCAGACTGGATGACAACAGCCCTGGGTGTTAGGCACCCTGCTTCCACTAACCTTCCCACTGGTCCAGAAGACAGGGCTTTCTCGCACACATGAATTTACACCTTTGTACTCTCCCTGTGGAATTATTACTCCGAGAAACCTGAGGCTTCCGGGGGTTCTGGGTGGCTGCCCCTCCAATCTCAGCTAACACTGCTGGTAATTCATCACCCAGAATGCAGTCAATGGTTTTATGGGACCACCTACCCTTGAAGAACTCCCACCAGTGGGTGGTTTCTTAGGATAGAAAAGGTTCTCCTGCTTAGGTTCTAACTGGGAACTCTCAAAGCAGCAGAGTTGAAAATGGGTGCCCTGGGCAAATACGTACCAGAACCTCTCCTCCTGCTCTTAGAAGAGGCATGGAAACTGTTACACATACCAGAACCTCTCCTCCTGCTCTTAGAAGAGGCATGGAAACTGTTCCTCCCACTGCTATTGTGGAACTTATCTGGGTCACAGTGGTAATCCCCATCAATCTCTAAAGTGGTATCTAAACCACCACCCTTGGAGTCACTCCAAAGTACCTTCTCAGTCACTCTAGTAGTAGTCAAGTGGTCTGCCGTCTTTGCAAGTACCTTAGGGTCTGTGAGCTTGTCTATCACATGCTTGTCTATCACATGTTGGTGTTGCTCTGGAAACAAATCAATGAGCATGTGGTCTCTGGCAAACTCATTATACAGCCCTTCATAAGTGTTTACCTCATTACCCATCACTCATGCAGTGCCAGTTCTGAGCCATATTTACAGGGCTACTCATGTGGGTGGCACTATCAGTGCTGCAGGCCTTCTACTAGCATTTGTTTTAAAGGCCCTGGGCACCTCTAGTCCACTTTACTAGTGACTTACTAGTAAATCAAATATGCCAATCATAGATAAACCAATCACCAATGCAATTTACACAGAGAGCATATGCACTTTAGCACTGGTTAGCAGTGGTAACATGCCCAGAGTCCTAAAGCCAACAAAAACTGGACAGAAAAAAATAGGTGGAAGGAGGCAAAAAGTTTGAGTTTTATGTCCAGCTCCTTTAGACTCAGGTCATGCATCAGCAACGTTTTGCTCTCCTCCAAGGCTCTCTCTGCCTTAGTCTTCTTCTTTGCAAAGGCTCTTTCTGCCTCCATCATTCTCCCCCCCCCCCAAAGGCTTTTTCTGCCTCAGCTTTTCTCTCTTCTGCAGCCAGTGTGGCTAGCTACACCTTCAGGCCCATCTCAGCCTGCCTATCCTTTAATTCTTCAGGTGACAGGTTGTGAGAGGATATGCTGCTTCCAGCAGGGAGTCAAGCACGGGACCTAATCTCTATGGGCCCTCCTCTCTATTCTGGAACCACTGCCAAGTAATTTCCCTTCTCCTCCTCATTCTCAGGGCCATGCCCTCTTGCTACTCTTATGGAGCTTTCCACCAGCGCACAACCCTAAAATCATACAGGTCTTCTGAGAGGCCTTGCTTAGTGGACCCCTTCCACGCGGTCAGCTCCCTCTCTGTGCAGATCTTCTTCAGCTCACTCATATTGTATTATGATAGGCAGATGAGCTCCATCTCTATTTCCATTCTAGCAGGTACACCACCAAAAAGTCCCAGAAGAGGTTCATTCTGATATCCTATTATTTATAATGGATTTTAGTGTTACACAAAATCATTGAATAGCACTGCACAAACAGTATACACTGTAAGCTATGATGGAAGGCCGGGACCTCTCTCCCAACCCTCCAGGTGCCCCTGATTGCCAGGATGAGAGCATTGTAAGTTAAAAACTGACCGGCTCCCAGACCATTATCATCCCGAGGGTCCTGAAAGGGGCACAGTGTCCCCTTAGTGTACAGGTCCCCCAATTAGGTCACCTCTGATTCCCACCATGGCCTGTGTCATGCGTTGCCAGTAGGTCATGCATCTTAGGCATGTTCCATAGTGGGAGTTGTTGCATGTATGGGAGTGCTTCCCAATGGTGCTGAAGGAAGTATTCTGGCAAGCTTTGCAACCCGGGCCTGCCTGCCAATATCCATAGTGGGGGGTCCCAGCAGACAGTCTAGTATTCCCATCCCATCAAGTGGCTTTTGCCCAGTGTGTCTCCCGCGAGCCACCGCATGGGCTACAGCAGCTGCAGGGCTGAGAAGTACAGCTTGAGGTCTGGTACCGCAAGCAACCCTCCAAGAGTGGGTGTTGTAGCAAACAGATAGAGGCTTGTTTGCACGCACCCCCCATATAAGTTCTGAGAGTAGACTCCACAGGTCCTTAAAGAAAGCCCTGCTGGAGACCACCAGCACTGTTGTAAAGAAATAAAGGAGGTATGGCAATAGTTCCATCTTCGCTATGTAGGATCGTCCCATAAGGTACAGTGGTAGATATGACCAAAAGCTTATGGACTGTCTCAGTGATGTCAAGGTTATGCCATGGTTACCATTGAGGAGGTCTCGATCTGTGTGATAGACATCCACTCACTCCAGGGTAGCAGAATGCCTCCAACCGCCACAGGAGGTGGTCTGAGTTCAGCTCCACCACCTTCGCCCACTCTGTCTCCCTTAAAGCGAAGATGCAAGACCTATCACAGTTCACACAAAGACCCGCCATATCTCCAAAGAGATCTAGGAGGTGTACAGTGCCGGCATATCCTGCCCCGGGCTGCCTAAATAAATGTCATCCGCATTGAGCAAAACAACATGCCACTGGGATCCCACCCTCTCCAACACCAGTCTGAGCCCCTGGCCTGCAATAAATCAGCCAGTGGCTCCATAGCCAGTGCAAAACTCACAGGGGATAGGAAGCACCCCTATTGTATGCCTCTACCAATATCAAATGGTCTAGAGATCTGATATCCTGCCTGGACTCCGCCATGTGGTGCCTTGTAGAGCAGTTTGACTGACTTCAGGAACTCAGGGACCACCTCCAGTGCCTCAAGACTGATGTCAGGTGCAGCCACATGATGGTGTCAAATGTCTTTTCAAAGTCTAGGGAAATGGCCACCAGGAGAGTCTCAGACCTTGCATCTATGATGTGACACAAACAGCACGTCTTACGTGGTCTGGGTGAACCAAAGTGTGGAGCATCGGGATCAGACGGTTTGCCAAAAATGTGCTCAGTATTTTAAGCATTGATAGTAGGCAGTAGGAATCTACTTCCAGGGGGTCCTTACCTGCCTTGGGCCCTGCTGTTGCGCATCCTGGTATATCGTTAGCAACCTGGGAGCAAGGGTGGCTCTAAAGGCTGCATAGTACCTGACAGGAAACCTGTCTGTACCCAAAGTTTTGTTGTGGACCATCGGTTGTGGAGCGGCCCGCAGATCCTGGGACTGCTGGGGACTGAGTAGGGGGAGAGCAGACCGGCAACATAACGCCAGAGGTGCCCATGGAGAGGACATGGGGGGGTCATAGAGGTGTTCATAATATTGAGCAAATGTCTCACAAATCTCACCCTGAGAGGACACAATGGTGCCCACAGATCATACCTATAATGTTTCTGAAAAACGCAGAATGCAAAAGCCATGTCAACATGCACCCGGCTTATCTTCGTACGGGTTCCGGTGAGCCAGAGCCGCCCTATAGTCAATATTAGTGAGTCTACACAACTCCTTCCTGTGGTGGATCCTCAGCTCACACAGTTGCGTACTAGCTTCAGGTACTGTCACCGCCTCCTGCATCTGCTTCTCTAGCGTTAGCACACTGCGCAGGAGGGATGCCTGCTCCCCCGGGATGCCTTGAAACAGTGTCCCCACATAACCACCTTCATGGCATCCCACTTCACTCCCAAGGAACCCATGGTGCCCTCATTTTTAGTAAAATAATGGAACACGTGTGTGCTAATGGTTTCTCTGTACATGGTATCTAACAGGGGCTTGGTCTTGAGACACCAAGTTGTGATAGGTGCCCTGGCCATTCCCCACTGGAATGGTACCTTAATGTGGCTGTGATCTGACAACGTCTGGCCCAGGTATTGCGAGTCTCAGACCTGTGGCCAGAGCTCTGCATTACAAAAAAATAGTCCAACTTAGTGTGGAATTGATGTCCTGCTGAATAGTAGGGATATTCAGTGTCCGCAGGATGACCTAAGTGCTAAATGTCACAGAGTTGTGTCATGGACATCCATTCCCTGAAGTGCTTTGTCGCTGGTAGATCCTGAGACCCAGGTAGTGGGGGCACCGGTATATCTAAAGAGGTGCAGTGTACACCACTGAAGTCCACCCCTCATAGGCTATGGGCCACGGAATTAAGGAGGAGAGCTAGGGACAGAAAATCCCCCAGGAGTGTGTTGAGGGCATCGAGTGAAACTATCACCATGGGGCGCCCATCCAGTGTGCCCTCTAGGAGTACGAACCACCCTCTAGGTCCACCACGTCTTGCTCTGAACAAATTGGACACCCGGGGCAATCCAAATTAGGACCCCTGTAGCAAATGCAGAATACCCAGTGCCAAAGACATGGCCACTCCAACATCTGGCAAACTTGTCCAACTCAATGGCAATTAGATACGTCTTCTGCATACATGCACATGGATATGTCTCCTTCTGTGGTAGGCATACATTCTGATGGCACACTGGGGTCACCATTCCCAGGATATTCCGTATTAGTGAATTATACGTCATAGCCATAAAACATAGACAGGGTACCCCTCACACATAAGTCCAATAGCACCTGCACACAAGAGTAGGAACATGCCTGCATCCCCAGTTCCCCCTGCCCATTCCAGCTCCCAGTACAACGAAACAATTAACATAACAATAACACCCACTCCCTTGTCTTGGATACCAACGGGCATCGTGCCACAATATCCCAAACTATATATTCCACAAGAAGGCATCTCTGTTGTACTGGTCAGTCATTACAAAGGTCTTTGTGGATCAGGCCAAGAGGTGTGAAAAATAGCATCTTGGGTGCCGTAGGGATCACAGGCCCAACAGAAAAGCACTGATAAGTCTCAAGACTTCATCAGAGGCAAAAATGCCCCTCAGTGACTTCCCCGTCAGCCCACATTCCATCCTCCCCTCAGGGGTCCCAGTCAATTCACTAACAAAAAACAGCCAGCCCCATGCACCAGGAAGTTTCCTTCAGGGGAACCTCACTGAGGCAATGGTGGAATCCCCATCTAAGGCTTCGGATCTTGGGGCACCCAGATCTGACTCCCAATCAGAGCACCCAGGACCTACTAGCTCCATGAAGCAACACCTCTCCCACTTCCTTGCAGCCTGTTTGCTAGTTGGGCATGTCCTGGGCCTGCGTGGGTGGTGTCGGCATCTGGGCTGTCCATCAGACCATCCTTGCGGATCACAATTCTCTTCTGCCTCCGATTGGTCTGGGACTCCCTTGGATCACAGTCAGGTCCAGGCCTCCTCTGGGAGGCAAAGAAGTGAGTAGTGCCCCCATCCACCACCCTGAGCATCACGGGGAAAGCAGGGCTTAGGAGAAGTCTAAGCTTCGCAGCTGCATCTTCACAGCTCCAAAAGTGTTACAACATCTTTGAACCTCCACTGTGTAGTCAAGGTATGCTATGACGGGGTTCCCATTGTAAGCCCAATGGCCTTTTGCGCAGACCAACTGAAGGATTAGGTCCCTGTCTCTTTAGCAGAGCAGGGCTCAATCACCAGATGTGAAGGAGCTCCCGGAATATGTGGGTGGCCTAGGATGTGATGTGCCCTTTCCACTGCGGGGAACCTGGGGACCCAGTTGGCCAGGACCGTTTGAGACAGCCATTCCTCTAGAAATAGTTCTATGTTGGGGCCCCCCGCCTGTTCAGGAAAAGCCAGGAAATGAATATTATTACACCTTGAGTGCCCTTCAGCATCCTCCACTCGTGCTTTGAGGTCCCACACTTCCATCTGCAGGAGCTTGAGTTGGTCAAAATCCAAGACAAGAGAGTGTTGCATGGGCATCAAGGAGGACTCTGCTTCATCCACCCTCTCCATAATCCTGGCGTGCTCCACTCTGTCCGGCTATGCACCTGTTCCACAGCCATCTCCTCACCTCCTCTCGACCCGATTGGGGGGGGTCAAGTGTTGTTTAGGTCGCTCTGTGTCGAATCCCCTGTAGGCAGCAATCCTCAGTTTCATCACCCCTGACACCGAGGTCTTATGCACCATCAGTGTCCTCGCTGCCCACAATACATTATGGAAGGAGGGGGCAGGTGCCCCCACCCCGGCAGCTCCAGTACCACACAGTGGGTTTGCCTCGCCAAGTCTCAGTCATCCATGATATTGCGTCAGAGGGGATACCCATGCCTTGGGACTCCCTGAGCTCCCTCTTAGCTGGCAGGAAATGCTGAGCAACCGGTGCAGCAGGGACACATCCCTGGGGCTCATGACACTATTTTTCCCAACTCACTCAAAAGCTCCGGTTCCCAGGTGGCCCTGCTTAGCTGGACCACCCTCACCACTGGTGACACCCTAAAGATCATGAAAACCATCCACTCAGGAGTCTCCTTGGACCCATGCCCCTACCACATCTTCAACCGAATTGGCGCCAGTATCACCCCCAAACTATGCTGCTCCATCAATTGCACCATCAAGTCCACCACCTTCCCAGAAGACTGAAAACACACAGAAATAAATCCCCTGCTGAAAAAACCCTCCACCAACCCGATGGACATTAAAAAATACAGACCCATCTCACTTGTCTCCTTCCCAGCAAAAATCATTGAGAAGGCCATTAATGCCCAACTCATTGAATTCATTGAGTCCAACTACACTCTGCACCCCTCCCAATCAGGCTTCAAAAGCAACTACAACACCATGACCGCACTCCTCGCTGCAATGGTCGACAACTGCACTCTCCTCAGCCAAGGCGAAACTGCAGTCCTATTCCTCCTGGACCCCTCCTTCACCTTCAACACCATTTCCCACCACGCCCTGTGCCCCAGACTCCATGATGCCAGCATCCACAACAAAGCTTTAGCATGGATCCACTCATTCCTCACTGGCTGAACACAGAGAGTCAGGCTCTCACTGTTCTCATCAAAACCAACAGAGATCAGCTGTGGAGTTCTTCAGAGCTCCTCTCTGAGCCCCACCCTTCTTCAACATCTACATGGCCCTGACTGCGAACATCGTAAGAAACCACAGACTTAACATCATCTCCTAAGCCGACGACACCCAGCTGATTCTCTCCCTCACCAACCAATCTACAACTGCCAATCTACAACTGCCAAAAGCAACTTCCACAACTAAATGAAGACAGTCACTGCCTGGATGAAGGAGAGCTGCCTGAAACTCAACTTTGACACAACCAAGGTCCTCATCTTAGGCTCAACCCCCTCCACCTGGGATCACTCCTGGTGGCCCTCAGCACTCAGAGCTACCACCCACCGACCACGCACACAACCTCAGCACCATCCTCAAGTCCTCGCTCTCAATGAAACACCAAATCAACACCATCTCATCCTCCTGATTGAATCACCTTCAAGCTTCTCACGCATGCCTACTGGGCCCTTCACAACATCGGACCAGCATACCCCAACCACTTCCTGTCCTACACGCCCACCAGACACCTCCACTCCACCCAACTGGCTCTCGTCACAACCCCAAGGATATTTTTCTGATCTTTTTATACTTCTGCAACTGCTTGCTCATCATACTTTCTCTGCTCTAGTTTTTGATCTCTTTCTTGCCACGTCCTCATTGCTTTTCCTTCTTCCCCTTGTTAGATGCATGAGCCCTGCAAAAAGAAGAAAGCAGCAGAATGTATGGGTGGTTAGCAGTGCACAAGAAACCATGGTGTATTAATGGGACATGCCTGGATGTCAAGCCCAGGCAGCTTTATTTGTTTTGCTCAGTGGTAAATATTCCTCTAGGGAAATCTATGGGGAAGCACTGCAGCAAAACCAATTCTGCCAGTTTGGCAGTTGTTGAACTCAGAGGGGGAGTTTCATTGAAAAATGGCACAAACCGCAACAAAAGTTGCTGTGCTGCATTGTACTAAGGGGAGAAATTAATATGCCAAACCCTTGGAAGGTGATGAGAGAAATGCTTGCAATCTGTCTAACCACTGGTAATCACCTAGGGTAGCATTCTAACCCATTGTTCCTTTGCCCATCATGCTACATCAGAGAAACAAATATGGACTGCTGTTGCTCCCTTCCCCTGCACTGGTGCACAAACAGACTCACTAGTACCACATACAAACCACTGTGCAAAGGAGTGTGCGTGCTGTCCAGCACATCCTTCAAGTGAAAAATATTATGCTTAGACCATTTTTCACAATTCACACATTGCATGTATGGTATTCAATGCACGACACAGCCAATGATTAAAAATTCTGAGGAAATGTAAAGTTCTATCCTGCTTGATACCTTTTTCTAGGATATGTTATTTTTTGATAAAATGACAGGTCTTTGTAGATCTGACTTTGCATCAAAAACCCTGGATGGCAGTGTGGGAATGCCAAGTACACTCCATAGAACGCACCCTTGAATTAAAGTAGAGCAAAGAAGCACAACGATATTTTCGCTTCTCAATAGGAAACTTTCTGGACAAACAAAATGTGGACAAAACGTTTATAAATCTGTCCCAGAATTCTGAGGAGCAGAATAACAGTAAAACAACGTCATTTTTCAACACACGAATCAATCTTTGCAAAAACCTGGGTACTGTGATACGTCCGTGTGGTTTGAAGCAATTTAATAAGGTATATTTTTCCAGGATTACTTGCTTCATAAGTTTGTTCAGGCAATTATATTTTTAGGTTTTCATGTTAGGTTAAAAGGTTTGGATAGAATTCCACACTTCACATTACTCCCTAAGTCCTCTTTGTGCCACACTGTGGCAGCGTACTTCTTTAGGTGATTGCTAATTGCTGTTGCAGCCAGCTGCTCTTTGTTAACATTATTTTGTGGATATTGATCCATAAATCCCTAATGTTGTCTGAATTAAACACATCAATAGAGTTTCATGGCTTTTCAGGATTAAATACCAATATCTGATGGTCAGACAAACCACTGGCTGTTGACTGTCAAATAAAAAAAAGCAATCAAATCACTTTGCATGCCTTTGGAAAAAATAGTTTATTATTGTTTTACCACACTGTAGACGTCAGCAGCTACTCTGTTGCCAAAATTATGATCTAAGAATGCAATAAACTATGACTGCTGACAGCAAATTGTACAATTCACCATTGATCAAAAAACATTGATCACACAAAAAGTGATGGGAGGAATGCTTTCAAACAGTATAACCACTGGCAATCGCTCGGTAGCATTCCAACCTATTGTTTTTCACCCACTGTACCACAGTAAACAAAGGTCTGCCTTATGCAAATCAGTGTTGGATAGGGTTGGGCATACCTGTCGTAATTCTCTCTATGGTAATTACTCATAATTACCGCAAAAATACTATTTATTGTGCTTAATTGTGTGAGAAGTGTAATCCAGCATTTAACACTATTCATACGGCAAAATGCACCTTTTCTTCCAGAATGGGCCAGAGGATGCATTTTGTGCTGTGAAAATAGCACCTAATGCTACAGGACTTGAACAGCAGTAGCCAGCAATTGCTCTCTCTCACTCCTAGTTTGTTGTTCCTGTGCCCCTGCAATAGGATGTTTGCCCTACATTAATCTTATTTGCTCAGTTACTGAATTTACTCCAGTGTCATTAAAATGTTGCCTGAGCCTAGTGTTGACCCTGCTTCTCATGGGAACAGTCCATCCCGAATTGCCAGGTGTAACCCCCTCGATAAGGGAACACAAGCAACGCCCAATCTGTTTTGACCCATGTTTGGGAAAACCCTTGGCCATGTAGGGTGTTACAGAGCAAACAGAAGAGACATTAGAACCACCAAAACGCACCACTGCTCCACAACTATAGCTGAAGCCAAATAACCCCATCTAAAGATCTCAATGAAATGGTAACAGAATTCCCAAATCCAGAGTGCCAAAACACAGAAACACCACCATCACTAAACATCAGTTACAAAATCTCTACTGAATTGTTCTAAAAAAACATAAAAAGAAAGTAGACAACACTGCAGAAACACATGACCTAAACACCATAGAAAGATATAACAATAATCATCTATTAATGAATACTTCCAATACTTTGTAACAAAAAGATTTCCTTTGTATTATCATTGCAGCCGGACCATCAGGATCACCATCAGACCTAGCACTGCCAACAATCTTTAAGGATATCTTTCGCACTACCTGCACGGGGGTGGTAGCCAGATGTCTACTCAACAAGTCCCTGGAATTAGGTTAATTTCCACTTGATCTGAAAAATCCTACAGTAGACGTCTCATCATAAAGAAAAACCTCAACCAATCTGACCCAGCAAACTACAGGCTGATATCAAATCGACCATTTTTAGGAAACAGGTTTGAGATGGCAGTTTTTCCTAAACTCTCAATCTAAACTGAACATAATGAATTAATGTCAGACCAACAGATCATCTTCAGACCAGGCAGACGCACTGAGTCAGCCATCACATCCATCTGAGATGTCTAATACTAACGGTGGACAAGAACGAAGTACCTGTCTTTTTTCATTAAATTTACCAGTTGCATTTAACACTGTCCACCGCCAGATGCTACAAAAAAGTCTCCACTATCTGTTGCTTCTTATCTCACAGGTTGTCAAAATGTACTTTACTTACCACCTTTTACATTACCTCCTCACACATAATACTGTGGCATCCCTCAGTGGTCCATCATATCCTCTGCATTATTCAACATCTACCTAACTCCCTTATAAAACCTGATTAAATCATTCAACCTCACCTGTTACAACTATGCAGATGACACTTGTTAAACATATGCAGATGACACCTGTTAAACATGGGTGCCTTAGGATGGTCCTCCAAAAACAACACACCTAAGGTCACACTGCTTTCTTCCGCAAAGTTTTGGGAAGAACTGTGTTGTGATTGTAACATGGATAAGGGAGCTGTGACCTGGAATCGTCTGGGACAAAGCAGAAACAAACCAGAGTAAATGTAACTTCACCAGGCTAGTCACCCTTGATGTTGTGACTGAGAAAGGGAGTGCAGTGGGAGTAAGAAGAGAATTCAAAGTGTGCTGTGAGCATATTTAGTTAGAATAAAGGAAATGTATTAAACACACAGGCCGTTATTATGACCTTGGCAGTCATGAGACAGCTAGGGCTGGGCTAGGCCCTAGGGCTAGGGCTGTGGTGGCAGTCGGACCGCTGCCAATGCAGCGGTCCGGCCTCCACATTTTGACTGTGGCGAAAGCACCATGGTCGGACCGCCGGCACTGCAAGCAGGAATACGACCCCTGTGTCTGCCAGCCTTTGCATGGTGGTTCCACTGCCATGCAAAGGCTAGCAGAGACCATGTGGGTCCCCATAGGGGCCCCTGCACTGCCCATGCACTCGGAATGGGCAGTGCATGGGCCCCCATGTCCATCCCTATCGCGATGTCGCACCTGGCTTCGCAACATTGCTGCTAGCTCGAGTACGAGCCAGAATCAATGTTTTGATGAGTTTCCAGATAAGCCAATGTGCGGAAACACACTCTTTCCGCCTGCTGGCCCAGTGGGAAACTCTTAATAGGGCCAGCGGGCGGAAGACCGGACTGGCAGTCTTCCGTGCTAAAGAATTTTGGCAGGCAGTCTCCGCTGCCTACCAATCAATCAATCAATAATTTGTAAAGAGCGTTACTCACCCACTAGGGTCTCAAGGCGCTGAGGAGGGGGGCGCGGGAAAGGGTTGCTACTGCTCGAATAACCGGGTCTTGAGGCGTCTCCTGAAGGTCAGGAGGTCCTGGGTCTGTCGTAGGTGAACGGGGAGGGAGTTCCAGGTCTTGGCGATGAGGCGGGAGAAGGATCTGCCGCTGGCTGTAGTTCGATGGATGTGAGGAACGGTGGCAAGGGCGAGGTTGGCGGAGCAGAGTTGGCAGATGAAAGCATGGAAGGTGATTCGCTCGTTGAGGTAGGCAGGTCCTGCGTTGTGGAGGGCTTTGTGGGCGTGGATAAGGAGCTTGACGGTGATCCTCTTGTTGACAGGAAGACAGTGTAGATTTCTTCTGGAGCTTGGCCGTTGTTCCCACGTAGAGTGCATTGGCGTAGTCCAGTCTGCTGCTGATGAGGGCGTGGGTGACCGTCCTTCTTGTTTTGGTGGGGATCCATCTGAAGATCTTGCGAAGCATGCGGAGGATGTTGAAGCACGAAGATGAGACGGCGTTGACTTGTTGGGTCATGGTCAGCGATGAGTCTACGATGAAACCTAGGTTGTGTGCGTGGGTGGTGGATGTTGGTGCGGTCCCTCGGGTGGCTGGCCACCAGGAGTCGTCCCACGTGGAGCGGTTGGAGCCGAGGATGAGGATCTCAGTCTTGTCTGAGTTCAGTTTGAGGCGGCTCTTCTCCATCCAGTTGGCGATGGAGTGCAGTCCGTCGTGGAGGTTGGTTTTTGCTGTGGAGGAGTCCTTGGTGAGCGAGGATCAGCTGGGTGTCGTCTGCGTAGGAAACGATGTTGAGGTTGTGAGATCGGACGATGTTGGTGAGCGGAGCCATGTAGATGTTAAAAAGAGTTGGGCTGAGAGAGGATCCATGGGGGACGCCGCAAATGGTCTTGGTGGCTTCAGACAGGAAAGGAGGGAAGCGGACTCTCTCAGTTCTGCCAGAGAGGAAGGATGTGATCCAGTCAAGGGCCTTGTGGTGGATCCCAACGTTGTAGAGGTGTGTGCGGAGAGTGTGGTGACAGACAGCGTTGAAGGCGGCCGAGAGGTCTAGAAGGATGAGGGCAGCGGTTTTGCCTTTGTTGAGCATGGTACTGATGTCGTCGGTTGCGGCGATGAGTGCGGTCTCAGTGCTGTGGTTCTTACTAAATCCAGATTGGGAGATGTCTAGCGTGTTGTTGTCCTCCAGGAAGCGGGACATGTGTCCATTGATGATCTTCTCGATGACCTTCGCCAGGAAGGGAAGGAGGGAGATGGGCCAGTAGTTCTTGAAGTCCCCAGGGTCTGCTTGGGGTTTATTTAACAGGGCGTTGACTTCGGCGTGTTTCCAACTCTCCAGTAAGGTGGCGGTCTCGAAGGAGCTGTTGATGATCATAAGGAGTTGGGGGGCGATGGTGTGGCTTGCTTTGTTGAAGACATGGTGGGGACAGGGGTTGGAGGGTGATCTGGAGTGGATGGTGCTCATGGTATTGCTGGTATCCTCGTCGTTGATGTGGGTCCAGGTGAGCAAGAGGTTGGTGTGGCTGGGTGCGTTGGGGTTAGTGGTGACCACGGTGGTAGTGGGGGTTGAGGTGCTGATGCTGTTGTGGATGTCCATGATCTTGCTGTGGAAGAAGGTGGAAAGGGAGTCGCAGAGGTCTTGCGAAGGAGGGGGGTTGATGGAGCAGGACCTGGGGTTGGTGAGTTCTTTGACAATGCTGAAGAGCTCTTTGCTATCATACGCGTTGTTGTCAATGCAATCCTTGTAGAAGGATCTTTCGGTGGCCCGGATGAGCTGGTGGTGCTTGGGGATGGCTGTCTTGAGGGCGGCGTGGTTTCTCTCTGTTTGTGGTGGTGCCACTTCCTCTCGATTTTCCGGCATTCCCTCTTGGAGGCCTGAAGTTCGGCGATGAACCAGATTGCTTTAGTGCTGGTGTGGTTGTTGGAGGGTTTCCTGAGCGGAGCAACGATGTTGGCGCAGTCGTCAATCCACTGTTTGAGGTGGGAGGGAGGAGCAGCTGGGACGTGGGAGCGGAGGGCGAATAGGGGCACGAGGGGGGCGGGGCAGCAGGGACGCAGCAGCGGGAAAGAACGGCTCAGAAGAGCCAAAAACGGGCAGAAAGTCTAGCGCAAGCCAACTAAGGAGGAAAAGGGACTAAAGCAACAGAAATGGCACAATGCAAAAAGATACAAAACAGATACAAAATACACTTGCAAAAACTCACGGAGAACCCACTAGACACCAGGGATGAGGCGCAGGCGGGTGCCTGAGGGTGGTGGAGGGCCTCGAACTCACAGCAGCAGCGAGGCCGGGGTAGAGGGCACGGAGGCAGTCATGAGGAGCTGCGCAGCGTGAGGAGTGAAATCCGACCTGAGATCAGGTCAGGGGTCACCCCAAACTCTTGATGAGGCCCACAGTGGGCATTTGCACCCATTTTTTACAACCCAAGTCACTTTAGTATTATAGAAGCAGCTGCAGATGCCTTTGCACCTCTTTACATAATATGCCTTGCACTGAGGGAAAATGTGAACCAATGTGATGAAAAAGGAGCTATTGCTTTGTTTGCAAGGGAGGATGACCTTTCAGGGAAAGCACTTTGAGTGAAATTTGTTGTCATAATGCCCATGCTGTATTACCGATGCAGCCTCATGAGCAAAGAAGCCTAAGGAGCTGCCAATTTGAAGGTGGCAATTTGAACAGTCAGTGTGCCCCGGAGGGTTCCCCATCAGAGATGGCAGAGGGTTTTCTCAGAACCAACAACCTTCCCTCGACAGGTGGGGCAGTCACTCTTAAAAATTAATCAAGGTCTTTACATGATCAGTTGCACTCTCCTTACCTGCACCCGGCTCACACAATTGAGGGAGTTCTGTGGAGCAGACATACAAAGAGCACCCAAAGTACAACACAGCGCCTGCTGGTGTTTTCACCACCAGTTACCTTCCACAGCCAATTCACTGCATACCATTTGAATCACAGTAGCTACTAGAAAATTCTCATATGAAAAATATTCCTTCCAGAATTTATCCCTGTCTGTTAACTGAACCTCTCTTCTGACTCGTACTAAAAATAGCCCATGAAATGGTAATGTGCTAGACGTGCAATGTCTGGTCATTTTTTTATACTTGGCGCATATTCAACATTATTTTGGTGCCCAGCATCAAAATCTCTGTCGGAAATTGGGTCCTCTGTTTTCCCATTGCTTCTGTCTGCCTCTCTCTCTCTCTATATCTGTCTCTCATTCATCCTCTTTATCTTTGCACCCATGGAAGGCAGTGATTAACTAATAACAAAGCCTCCGGATTTGAGAAACAGATGTGACATATTTGTTCTGTGTAATTTTCGGTACATTAACATCTTTCTGTCAGGTAAACGTGCTGATGAAAGGAAATTATTTTTGATTTGCTAGGAATGCAAATTCATGGAAATGGGGGGTGTCTCTTTGCAAATGAGAAGGAATACGGTTCAGAAATGTTTTTCAGATCCGCAGTGTCAGAAATGCTAATAAATAATTTATATGCTTTTATTATTATTTAATGCAAAAATGTAAGCTGACAAATGTGATACGAAATGTCAGTAGATGAACGAGTCACTGAGCAAGTGAAGCAAAGGAACATCGCCAGACTTGCTGTAATTGGGGGGGGGGGGCTGCAAGCCATCAAGTGCAAATTGCACACCAACGGGTTTGGAAACTGACATTCATATTCAGATGCTACAGGATGTAGTAATCAGTTGCATTGCAAAATGGATACTTGCAGAACATATCAACGCCTCTTTTTTAATATTAATAAGGCAGGATCTAGTTTGGAACATCCCTGAAATGGCTGTTAATAGAGTGATTAGGTGTTGCAAATTGACTTTGTTTTGTGATATAATTAATATACTAATTCAGCTGCATTGCACAATGGATATTTGCAGTATGTTGCTACACCTTCTGTATTATTAACATTAATTGGGCAGGGTAAAATTAGCAACTATCTAATAACGGCTGTGAGCGGAGTGATGGAGGCCTTTGAGTGAATATTTGAAGAATAAAGTACGGTATGAGTGCAGTAAAGAAAATTGAAATATTTTGTATATACTTTTAATAATTGTACCTTTTCATTACCTGTAACACTTCAGCTGTACATGATATTCCTTCCAACCCACACTGGGCGAGAAATGTTACCCGCTGATGCCCTTCATCACATTTATTGTACCACTTATGGCTGAATTATTTTAGTGCATGTTTGGTTCCCATAGAGGTGCAGGAAATGCAATTGCAAACATTTCTGAATTCCCATATATGTTCTACTCTTCAAGCATTACAGGAATTTATATTGAATGATCCTTGTAACTTTTCCAATACTCCCCTGGTAATCTAGTTTTCAAAAATATCTGTGGCTGGTGGGTTTCCCTGGATGGCAGCCACATTTGATTCAAAATTCTGGAGCTAAAAACAGGTCTTTTTTTGACAGGATATGTTGATGTCTATGTTAAGTTATGAGACTTTTGTGTCGCAGGAACTAGGCCAAGCTACACAAGCAGGACAACATTTTTATTGAGAGAAGTATGACAAAACAGAATAGTATAACATTTGTTATGAACTGAATATATTTCCATTATTAGCTTCCAAGTGTAAGCCACTGTTCAAGAAAGAACGCAAAATGCCCTCTGAATAAAAAAAAACAGTCTGGGTAATCCCAAGGGAAAAGGTGCACTCATACCGAATATTCCTAAACTCAGCATCTTGTGCTCATTTCAAACATATATCAGTTTCCTGTACACATTTGTTAGTCATTAGATTTTACCATATGAATTGCTGCTTAGCACTTACACACTGAAAAGTCGTTATAAGCTGCAGCTCAGTTGTTGGCTCTGTGTTGTGTGTCTTTTTGGAAAAACAATCAAGCCTATCTATCCTTCCCACTATCATGGTCTGATGGACATAACAATAAATTGCTTTTGTAAATTAACCTGGCTCTCCAAACATTGCGCAAAGGAAAGGCCCCTGGGCAAGATGGTATCCCATGTGATTTGTATTTGTCTTGTCCCAGAACTTGGTCTTTATATTTAAATGCACTTAGTAATGAGATACTGAGGGGTGGTGGACTTCCCCTGACATGACAAGGAGCAATCAGAGTCCCTGTTTTTAAAAAGGGGTCAAGGGAAGTACCAACTAACTACAGACCAATAAGTTTAATTGATGTTAGCCAAAAAATATTCTGTAAACAGGTCCTGACTAGACTGCAGACATGGATAGAGGACTCTCATATCCTTTCCAACTTTCAGGCAGGACTCAGGAAAGGAGTGAGTACAATAGGCCAGGCGTTTAGGTTCAATCTCCTTTGCTGGAAATACCTGACACTTAACAAGAGTCACTTGTAAGTGGCCTTTGTCGACCTAAAAGCTGCTTTCGACATGGTTCCACAAGACTTATTGTGGAATGTTCTGGAGACCTATCAACCTGATAAAGAATTGCTGAGATTGATCAATTATCTCCATGAGGGTACTTACGCCCAGGTACGCTGGTCTCAAGGTGGAGATCTGACAGAAGCCATACCCGTTGATAGGGGGGTCAGAGAGGGGTGTGTTCTGGCTCCCACACTGTTTAACCTCTTTATCAACGGTGTGTTACATAAGCTGATGTACTGTAATCATGATGCCCCGAAGCTAGCAGGAGTCCCGGTCCCCATTTTAATGTTTGCGGACAATACTTTATTGATTTCAAGAATCCCAATGGGTCTACAACATTAACTTGACGCTTTTTCTAATTTTTGTACCAAGAGGGGCCTTGAAATAAATCCAACTAAGACAAAGTTTATGGCCTTTAATCCACACAAGTCATTTAGGGGGAAAATGTCCATAGCAGGACAACTGGTAGAGAGAGTTAGTCAATTTGACTATGTGGGGATCAGACTAGCAAATGACCAACAGTGGTCGGCGCAGATTGGGAAGAGTTTGCCTGTTCTCCGGCAGAGGTCAGCAGTGATAGGGAGGAAAATTGCTAATATCTCGGAAGGGGACATTTCACCTGCTATTATAGTATATAAAGCAGCGGCAGTGGCTGCTTCAACTTATGGTGCTGAGCTATGGGGGTACTGTAATTCCAGAAGTTTGACGACGGTAGAAAACCGCTTTATGTGTATCTTTTTGCGGCTGCCAATGAGTACCCCTCTTATACCCCTTAGATTTGATCTAGCTCTAAATGAGATCCATAATGAAATTGCCCTAAGACCTCTTATGTACTGGGTCCATCTTTGGACTTCCGAAAATCTGTCCACCTACCAAACAGCAACAGCTGAGCTTTTAGTGGATGGTGGTGCATAAAAAAATCCTTGGTTTAAATATGTCAGAGACATGAGCAAATTCCTCAAAATGGAGGAGGTGTGGAGAGATCCTTGCAATTTGACCAAGGAAGCAAAAGCATGCATAAGGAGGTGCTACTGGGAGACTATTTTGGTGCAAACTTGGTCCAAAAAAACCCAAGGAAGCAGGACATTACAGCTTTTAGATCATAAATGTAGCCCCAAGTTTAAGGCCTATATGGACAATATAAATCCCCCCTATACTAAAACCCTTTTTATTAGCTTTAGGCTAGGGATTCTGCCACTCAAGGCACTTACTGCGAGGTGGAGCAAGGAGGATCACAATCTGAGCTTTTGCCATTTCTGTCATGAGCAACCAGAGTCACTTGCACACTTTATGTTCTTTTGCCCCAGATATTTGGCTTCTAGGAAGAAGTGGATTATTCCTTTATGTAGATCAATAGGGATAAGGAAATGCAATACATCCTTACGCATTCTGGCAAGTGATACAAGTGACAAGGTAGTTTATGCAGTCGCAAGGTATCTACAAAATGCATGGGCTATAAGAACTAGAGAACTGTCATAACTGTGTGTCTTAACAATTTATTTTAGAATAAAATTAGGCCAGGCAGAAGTAGACTATTAAGTAGAACTAAGATGCAAAGGTTTCTAGGATTCTAACACTTGATGTCTGTCCTGTACTGTTTTTATAATTGTGTGTTTTAATAACTCATCTTAGAAGACATTTTTAGGGCTTCTTAATGTATTATGTGGTACTCTTTGTCTTAATCCTTTAACTGTTTTACTGTATGACTATGGTATGGTGTTTACTGGATACTTTTACGGCGGCTTTTAGCTGAAATAAAGTTATTTATTGATTGATTGAACCTTGGTGACAAAAAAATTACAGATGAAAACGTTGCTGTCAATTGATATATTATTCCACTCAATTTCATCATTTGTTTATTTCAGCAACACATTCTTTGCGAAAACATTTAGGGACATAGATAATAAATCCCTTGCTGAATTCAGAACTGTGAATAATTTTCAGAAATAATTAGCTTTCCGGGAATCACCCATAGCTTTTCCGCTTGTTTCCACCACAAACTGCAAGTAGGTGTAAACCACAAAAATGAGAAAAAATGGACTACCTCTTAGAAGAATCCAAAATCTGCAATCAAAAAAGTTTTGATACAACTACACATGTTCCCCAAAAATGGAAACACGGTGATCCTAGTACTGCAAACCTCTCTTTGATGTAATTTTGAGAAAACTACACATGCGTTTTTGCATTACACTTTCTACCCAATAATATCAAACTTTCCTTCATTCTGGACAACAGCAAATTCCTATGGACTGCTGTAAGGTTAGTTCAGTCAATGTTTATGAGTAAAATACTTGATTTGGAGTAGCCACAGTGTGGTTTCCTATCCTCTGCTAAATATGCCATTGTGCTTGAACCTAAGACTGCGCAGCTCTGTGCACAAATGTGTGTCCATTTAACCAGCCTTTGACCTATTCAACACTGGAAAATGGGCACAAATTTCACACAGAGATATAGTCCCAAATACTGAAATCAAAATATACATGCACTATCAAAACCCAACCGAAATTCTGCAATTACAAGGCACTTTGAAATTGTTACCACATGCCACTAAAGTTTCACAGGGCCAAACTCTCTGCAGACATTCACTTTCAGATGAGCAAATCCTCATATATTACAGTTGTGCTATATGACACTTTTGATGAACCTGATGCCCTTTCATATCAAACATGGTGGATATCAACTGCACTTGCTATAGCCATGGTGTATGTCCTCACTCACCGGTGCTCTCTTCACTCCCAACAGGTGGGTTAAATTAAATGTACAGAATGGATATTTATGAGCAAATCATCTCCAGGCTACAGAGTCAAATGGCCATGTTCCTAAACATATGGATACCCTGTTTTTGGGTACTGAGGAAAGAGACTGACCCTTTAAATAGGGAACACAGCATTTGATACTGACAATGTTCTATCCCCCTATACGGTAATGGTTTGTCACTCACCCAACAACAACCTTTGGACCCACTCGTGTTGGTAGGGGATGACAGGACAGTTTTGGAGATGAATATCATGGATGATATTCTAAATAGGTACTTGTTCATGTCATCCTTAGCTTATGTTTTGAAAGCCACAATTATCTCCTTTTCTTGGGCATATTCTCTTACTGGGCTATACTCAGCCATTTATGAGGCTGATTGATGTGATTTCTTGGGGAGCGCCTCCATGCTATGTCATGCCATGCAATGTTTCAGAGGGGTTTGAATTTGCTCCCTTCCCTTCCTAAATGTGTCCGTTCAGTTTAGACCAGGCTGGTCCTCTTATGTGTTTTTCTATTTCTAAATGGCAAATGTCAAGACTGAGATTTGTGACTATTGTGTCAATTAAGTATTGAGCTATTCTTGCAAGGTGGCTCCAATGACGAATTGTGGCAGATAGAGAGTTAGTTGGATTGTTTAGTCAAATATACCATTTCAAACTCCAAACTTTACATTCTTCGATCTACATATGAGCATTTCAATCTCAACATGTAAATATTACAACCATACTAAAAGTCCAGGTGTACCTGTAGTCAGATGTCTACTCACTTTGCCCCTTGCTGAGATAGTCTTGCCTTCATCACTATCATTGTAACCTGAGTCATCAATCTTTGGCCTGTGATCTATTTTCCAAATATCCAGCATTTGCTAGTGCTGCTGCTTATCCACTGCAAGAAAGACTACCTTTTTACTGGGGTGACTTCTTAAGGGAAGCCTTGCACCCTCCAGAAATGACATCCTGGTCTCTTTAGATGCTCACATAAAAGTGGGAAAACTTGGCCTTCCCCTGCATTCGCTAACACTGAGCCCAGATTTACTGCTCGGAACAATTGCTAAAATAAGAGATTATAATGAGAAGGCAAATGGCTACCAGTTCCATGCAGGTTGCACATTTCCGGTCCCTTTTTTGGACTCTCTAAGAATAGTGTATTGTGTAGAATTGATGTTCAGTTAATGTCATATGATGGAGATATAAATGTGCGCTGCTCCAAATTTCTTCTTCATATTAGTCACCGCATGTCTCACACGAGCATGTGTGAAAAACCTAAAGTACGGTAGGGATATGTTGTAAATCTTACACCAAACCTGTTGCATACAAAAATACCTGTGCGTTCTTGTTATTCTGAACTTCAAATTTGGGGCGTGGCCAAGATGGCTGCCGGAGTGGACGCTTAACTGAGGAGCTCTGCTCACGGCCCACCAACAAGCTAAGATCCTGTGCCCTGCTGCATCCCTAACTGTGACAGACGGGTGTAAGGACCTCACTTAACACCCTTGGACATTCTGGGGGAGCTTCGGCCCGGAGGGTGCGGCACACGCGGAGGAGCCGGAAGCGTGGAGACGGCGCCGCCGCCATTACCTGGTGGCGCGGGCCTTGCCTGAGCGCGCCGAGCGTTGAACTGGGGTAGGAGCGCATGGTCGCCCGGACCCCTGGGGCCCTGCTGGCGCTCCTCATCCTGCTGCGGGGGCCGTGGAATCCCTGGGACGGGCGCAGAGGAATCCCAGACCCGGTGCCCACGGAAGATCCGGAGACGCGGGGGCGGAGGCGACATCGCGGACCTTGTGTGGAGCCACAGGCCTTACCTGATTGTGCCGCGTGGGTTCACCGCGGGTCCCCTCGGTCCCCCGGATCTCCCACTGGAACCTCCACTGATTGAGGCCGCGGGATCGCTGGGGAGCCTGGACCGCAGGTGTTCCCCCCGGTGAGGTGTACTACGCGTCGTGCCCGACCCAACGGGTCCTGCTTGGTGGGCCGATCGATGGCTGGGACGGGGTAAGGGGCGCCTGGGAACCGGACAAGGCCCATGCCCGCTAGATCGGGGCGACATTGTCGGAGATATGCGGAAATCGCTACCGGAATGAGACGCGACCCCTCCCTGATCCCCAATTGGAGAGAACTTGAGGATGCACTGGGATGAACTCGGGGGCCTAGAGGGTGATCTTCCCCCCTACGGCACGGAGTAAATGTGTTGCAATAGTGGACCAATTGAATAAGAGCACCACCTCACCACCAAGCATGGAAACGATTTAATCCCAACAGGAGACAATAATAAAAGGGATAAGGAGGGGGAAGGGCGGATACCCCCAGCAATTACTCGGCTATTAACCCCAAAAGAACGAACGGGGCGGACCCCCAGGTAGAACATGGTCAAACCAAAACACCCCAAAACGGGGACTCTAGGAGATGGAGACCCCCCTTCGCTAACTGGCCAGGTGGACATGCAATCGACCACACTTTTGCAGCTGAACAAAACGTTACGTGCGCATTTGCTCCAGTTCGATAAAATCATGCAAGCAATAATGGACACTAAATCATCACTAGAAGGGAAAATCGACGCCGCAGTACTGGAAGTCTGATTGCTGCGCGCTGACCATCGCAAATTAACAGAAAGGTTACACGACACAGAAACAACACTAAAAATGGTCCAGCCAGAAGTAGTAAATATGAGAACTAAAATGCAACAAATGGAACTGGACATAGCTCATCTGCAAAGCAGGGCTAAAGATGCTGAAGGGCGGTCCAGACGCAACAACATCAGATTCCTCAGCATTCCAGAGCGAATTGAATCCCCAAAAGCAGAAGAGTTCTTAGAGACCTGGCTGAAAAACACACTTTAAGTACAGGACCCTGCTACAACTCCAGTGATAGAGAGGGCACACAGAATCCCGAGCAGACCACCACGCCCTGGAGCGCCACCCCACCCGCTAATAGCACGATTCCTAAACTACAGGGATAGAGACTTGGTCCTTCAATACTTTAGAACATCTAACCAGATCACTCTGGAAAACAGCAGGGTAACGGCCTACCCAGAGTATACGATGGAGGTACAGCGTAGGAGAGTCGCCTATGTCAAGATCAAACAATTGCTACGAGAAAATGGCATCATTTACTCTCTCATGTCTCCAGCACGCCTGCGCATAGTCATGGATGAAAAAACTCTAATGTTTCCCACACCAGAAGGTGCATGGACATGGATCCATGCTAAAGGATTGGCCGACCCTGCCAAGGAAGACACACTGACCGAAGAATGGACTACTGCTAGCTCCAGAAAGAAGAAAAAATCTAAAACCTCCTCCCGTCCTACAAAGGCACAAATGGCAATGGATCAAGCACAAATCTTAAAAGATACCAACTCATTTGCTCGTGCATTGCTGGACACCAGGAGTGAAACGGATACTAATGACACCGCCTCGCATGGGGGAGACTCAAGCCCGTCCCCCTTCCCCGTTGCTGGTGGGGCCAGACCTCACCCCGCGAATGGCTGACAAACTCTAGATGTTTATGGCTAGCGCTCGTGGCGCCACTGCTGGGTGCTGTGGCGGCCGGGGCGGAGCTATCCCCCTACCTCGGTGATTCATTTCCGGGGTCTATAATGGATATCGGAGATGAAGAAGCTGCCATCAACATTGGAAGTATTAACTGAATCTTTGAATACAGAACTAACACACACGGGATCGCAGAGGCAATGAAACATCCTGAAGGTGGGCCACCTAAGGGCCTGACCTCGATTAATCCACGTCCCCCACCACCTGAACGGTATCCGAATGGAACTGACTTCCCTGGATGCTACTTTAGGCACCGGTTGTGCCACTTTGTTTAACAAACGGACAATGTCCGGAATATCCTTTTGGTTGTTACATTTTTGTTTTTCCTTTTCTTCCTCAAACCCACTATGGGCTTTCTCTTTTCCCTTCGGCGCGCGGGTTGCTAGTGGGCGGGTGGGGGGGGTGTTCGGGATGGGTTGGCGGGGCCGTGGCGGGGGATTGAAGGGACACAATACTGGTAATGCGGGAACTGCTCAGATAGCTCCTTATGACACCACACAACACAATGAAAAAGGAACCCACATATAATTTAATAACTTGGAATGTGAAGGGTATGTCCGGAACTAATAAACGCAGTAGAATACATGCACACTTAAAACGCCACCATATACACATAGCAATACTCCAGGAAACACACATTACACTTGCAGACGTTGCTCGGCTAGAAAAGTGCTGGGCGGGATTAATACATAGCTCTGGTGACTCGTCCTTCGCCAGAGGGGTGCTGATCTGGATAGCCCCGGGTGTCCCATACACAGTGCAACACAGCATAAAGGACAAGGACGGTAGATTTGTACAACTGAAGGGACTGTTGGATGGGGAGGAGCTCGTGATAAACAGGCTATATGTTCCAAACATTAAACAAGGTGAATTCTTACAAAAAACGATATCGCAATTAACAAATGACCTAACTACACCCTGTATATGGGGTGGGACATGAATTGTGTCCCGCATATAGATAAGGATAGATCACACCCCCCACTTGTGGCAGCCCCAATAATGAAAAATTCTCAGACGTTAGGCTTATGGATGGAGGAGCGACGCCTGATTGATATATGGAGGCACATGCACCCACATGAAAGAGAATACTCCTCATATTCCCCAGTACATCTACTACATACCCGAATTGACCTCATCCTCACCTCACAGAACCTAACACATAAAATAATGAGCGCAGAGTACTCTGTCAAAGTAATCTCAGATCACTGCCCACTTATAGCACAAATAAGATGGGGCAGGCCCCGCTCCTGTATCCCAACCTGGCGACTGCAGACTCAATTATTACAAGACCCCCCTTTCAGGAAAGACATAGCCACGCACATCTCAACATATTTCACGCTAAACGATGGGACAACTAGCTCCAGGGCTATCAAATGGGATGCACACAAGACAGTTATGAGGGGGGTATGTATATCAACGACAGTAGGAGTACGTCAAACACTTACGCGCGAGCTCCGTGTGTTAGAACAAGAAATCCACTCCTCCGAACGCGAATTCGCAAAAGGCACGATAACACAAGCGAAGCTCACTAGTATACGCTCCAAGTGGACTGAGACAGACAGCCGACTCAGACATTTTGACTACCGACATTACATGGCCCGCACACATGCAGAAGGCGACAGATCCGGTAAATTATTAGCAAGGCTCACAAGTAATGAACGTCGGAACCCTCCCATAGGCGCTATTCGTCTGGAAACAGGACTGATAGTTAACACACAGGTGGAGATAAATAATGCTTTTAAAGAGTACTACAGCTCATTATACCAGGCACGTCCTCTACCTACTAACGCACAACTAAATGACTTCTTCAGCGGCATCACCCTGAACCGCCTAACAGCCACACAGGTGACAGAGCTAGACAGTCCGATAGACATAACTGAAATCCAACGAGCACTGCAGAAATTAACACATGGCAAAGCACCCGGCAGTGATGGTATACCCATTGAATACTACAGCACGTTTCCATCCCAGACATTAGCCCCATATCTAGCAATGTTAAAGGAAGCTCTAAAACGGGTCCAGCTCCCTGATACGTGCCGCGAGGCGCTGATAGCAGTACTGCCGAAAGCAGGCCGCGACCCATTGGACGTTCGCTCATATAGGCCATTATCGTTGCTAAATACAGATTGCAAACTACTCGGCAAAATACTAGCCAACCGCCTGCTCCCATGTGTTTCGGAGTTGGTCCATCAAGACCAATCGGGCTTCATCCCTGGTTGCAGCACGTTTAGTAACATTAGGAATTTACTGCGCCTGATGGGAAACTCTCCTGAAGGCGAATGGCACCGAGTAGCAGTTTCACTAGACATAGAAAAACGTTTGACACGCTGGGATGGCCGTTCCTAACAGAAACACTTTGTCGCATGGGCTTCGGGCAAACTTATATTGGCTGGGTGAGAGTGTTATACTCTAGCCCAACGGCTAGGGTCAAGACGGGTGACACAATCTCCGAGACATTCAACATAGAAAGAGGTATCAGACAGGGATGCCCACTATCCCCGCTCTTATTCGCACTAGCTATCGAGCCACTGGCCGCCCATCTCCGCACAATGGCCCCTGCCTGGGGCGTCCTGGATGGCCGAACACATAGGATAGTATCCCTATATGCAGACGATGCAATGATTTTCCTCCGAAATCACGCTGAGGCCCTGCCGGGCCTATTGGATCTCCTACAAAAAATTTGGTCCGGTGGCCGGGTTAACGGTGAACTAGGCAAAATCGTGCATATTCCCTATGCGCCCGGTCCCCGAAGTATTTAGAACGCTAACAAGCTCGGGTGATCTGAAATGGTGCTAACCACATTTAAATATCTGGGTATAAATATATATCATGATAGTCGTGATTTAAAAGATGGTTACCTCGGCCAAGTGATTAGATCAACTAGGGGCTCCCTGCCCTTCTGGTGCTCACTCCCACTGTCTCCAATGGGCAGAGTAGCCATAGCAAAGATGATAGTACTGCCACGCCTCCTTTATTTCTTCATGGCACTGCCGCTGGTATTGCCTGGCTCCTTTTTCAAACACCTGAACAGTTTACTAACGGATCTAATATGGGGCAATGGCCGCAGACGTGTCGCGTTAACTAAAGTGCTTCAACCGCTTAAATTGGGGGGACTGGGGGCCCCCAAATTCGAAGACTACTATGCAGCTGCTCAGTTACAATGGATATCTAATTGGATTGGGAACCCCACCGGCGCGGAAACACAGAGGGTGTTACTGGACCTCGGTGGTACCGAGGTTCTACAATATCTCATGAACCGCGTCGGTCCCAAACACACATGCAGAATGCTGCTGACCACTGCGCACTGGGCTTGGGGCCGATATGCACTACTACGCGATAAAAACCCACAATACTCCCCGAGGATCCCACTGTTGGCTCAACCGACACTGGCGAAAATAGCGACCAAGGTGGGCCTGAACACGTGGGGAAGCAGAGGCATACACACACTTGGGGACATTTACCAAGATGGGCAACTCCAAACATATGAGGCACTGGCAGATAAACATGCGTTAGGTCAAGGTGGATTCATAGCTTACGGAGCAGTACAACAGGCGATGCGAGCTTGGTGGAAAAGCGGCAATTTAAAACCTGATGTCTCCCCTTTGCTCCACGAGCTGTTGGGGAACATCACCGTCCCAACAAGCATATCGAATATATACAACATCCTTGCTGCCCAGACCGAACACAAACAGGAACAGGCAAAAAAATAGATGGGATTGTGTGTTACCTGAACCCCTAACATTAAACTCATGGGAACAGGCTATGAAAATGACTTACGAGGTTTCTCGCAACCCCCACTTCCGGTACACGCAGTTTAATTACGTGCATCAGACATACTTATCACTGCATCGCATAACACGTATGTTCCCCCGATCGCCACAGACATGCCCCAGATGCGGCACAGTAGAGGCCACTTTCTATCATATGACATGGGAATTTCTCCCAATTCGTAATACATGGATTGACATAATAACTTTACTTGCCGATTGAACAGACCCTACACTATCCCCCCGCCCTGACTTATGCCTACTGGGCATAGGACCTTGTCCCAAAAAACGCAAACGAACATATCAGTGTACCGTCCTGGCATTAGTGCTGTACAGGCGCCTCATAGCCATGCAGTGGAAAGCACCGAGTGCTCCCAGCGTCGCCCAATGGCGGGAGGAACTGATACGGTGGGCTAAAGCAGAAGCGCAGACTCTACAGAACTTATTGGACAAAGGTATCCTGGTTAAAGGCCTAGATACTTGGAATTCGTTTGTGATTGCGGCAGAAAACAAAGATGATGAACGCCCTCCCTAAAATAACAAGAAAAAGATATTACCTGATATTACAGTAGTAAATCTAAAACATCAATATAGATGCTCACTGATACAAACAGGATAGGATGTAACCCAACTTAAACATTGTAATACGCCCTGTGGGAATGGCCCGGATGCACCGCTGGGGGGCTGCAATGCGCAGTCATGTGGTGGATTCTGAGGGTATGAGGTGCTGCCAGTCTCCCCCTTTCGGCCCGTTATCTCTGCACCGTCGCCCTCATCTCGAACATGGGCCGGACCCCTGCTTTTTCCTAGTAATCCCGTGGGACCGCGGCGGTGGCGGTGACACTTGGATTGGAATGTGGGCTTGTCGCGAAGCTGGAGATGGTGGTCGCGCTCCTCCTGGCGCCTGGCTCTTCCTGCCTGCTCTCCGTCCCCCCCCCCCCCCCCGGCTGCGCTGACCTGAACCGCTCTGGCTCTTATCTTTAGATCTTCTCTCTATATTTCTCGGTTTCTGTAATAACTTTGCACATGGCAAACTAATTGCGTACTGTAAAAGCACACTCTATCATACCCTTGTTGGGAGATAGAGTGCCCGCATAGGACTTGTAGAATGTGCAAACAAGACAATTACTATGTATATGTACGCTGAAACATAATGTAACCACCTGTATTTCACCTGATTGTTGCCAATTGGCTGATAAAGCAATAAAAACATATTTAAAAAAAAAAAAAACATTCTGAACTTCAAATTTGATTTCCCAGTATTGGTTGAGTATTTAAAAAAAACCACAACATTGGATTGACTAATCGAGAATAATACAGGTATATTTTGTGTAGTTGTGTCACAAACACATACAATAAATACAGAAAATACATGACGATAATAGGGGCCAGATGTAGCAAGCAGTTTTGCCCATTCTGTGTCCATGGGAAAATGTGTTCGTACATATGGCCCTAGGTGCACTAATTTTCCATTTGACATGCGATATGTCGAGTAAATATGCTTTAATTGATCATTTAAAGTAAGATGTCACTGATGTTTACATTTCCTAGAACACTGACCTTTCAAAACTATTCATGTTTAGTGTCCTAGGAAGACATTGCCCTTGATGAGGCATTGCCTGGAGACAATTATTGTGCCTTGAAGTCAGTGGCGTAGCGTGGGTTGTCAGCACCCGGGGCAAGGCAAGTAATTTGCGCCCCCTAACCCGTGTCAGCACCCGGGGCAAAGCAAGTAATTTGCGCCCCCTAACCCGTGGATTTTCCCCCCCCCAGATGTTGCGCCCGGTGCGGCCGGCCCCCCCTGCACCCCCTACACTACGCCACTGATTGAAGTAACTCTGCAAAGCGTTTTCTTGTTTGTGCAACTGAACAATGCTGATTCCTACTGCAGGGATTTTTTTTCTTACCTGTTCTCAATTTGCATGTAAAAATAACTGCAAATGAGACCATCGGGTATGTCGGACTGCTAAGAACAGACCACTGTTTGGAGATAGTATATGCCTTTGTAAAGTACATGCTGGATTTACTGAGTGCCCAGGCCAAGCTTAGCGGGGAACAACTTGGGCCCTAGGCGAGCCATTCCTTTGACACTGTCATCACTGCTTTTCTTTTAAATATTTAAATCAGATGCTTTCTCACAAATGTGACATCCCACTGTGCTGATCACGCAAGGTGACAGCTGAGATCCTCTATGCAAGTTGGTCGCCCAGGATTTGGCCATACACTGCATTTGATGCTACTCACTGTAGCAAGAGGGTAAAGCAGATACTATTGACTTTGCAACACAAAAAATATGATTGTGCAAACCAAACAAGAAGAGTTTTCCAGTGCTATATCAGTGCACAGAAAGCCTCTGGGTTTCCTTTGTGAAACCCTGCTGCTTTTGATTGATTTCGAGCTTGGACATTCACCACAGGTGAGAATGGAAGAGGTGGTGTTAGGAGATGAAGGGGGTCGTCTGCAGCATACAAACGCATCACTTGTGCAGTGAGACATTTTTGAGGCAAAATGAAACTGGCCACTCCTGCTGGGATGTTCCTCTTGGGACCGGCAGGAGTCACAGGCTGATTTCATTTCACTTCTAGACCTGTCACAATGATGGAGCTGTTTGCTACTCGCCTTTGGAACCCTTTTGGATGAAATATCACATTGGTATTAATGCCTTTGTACTGTTCTCTTTCTTTTCTGTTTTTTTTTTTTTTTAACTGAAATCATTGAGAAAGAATAACAATGCTGCAGATCGCAATGCCATCAGTAATCGTTTCTTTTGCATTAATTCCCTAAATAAATATGAAAAAGCGTATGACAATCTTTAAAATCATGCCTTAAGAAGTTGTCTTAAAATAAATATTCCTCGTTTAAAAAAATGAAAAAGCAGAACAAACAGAAAACTTGTATTCCCTAATTTAGGTGGCTAATTACAGAATCTACATCTTAGCTTCTCATAAAGAGTACCTAGTAATAAAACCTGGTCTGATTGTAGTCCTCGAGAAAACTTTTTAGAACATTTTATTATAAAATGTGCAGAAGGCTATAATTTCTCATTGTTAGTATCAATCTGAAATGGCCTTTCAAGCGCCTTAAGCCATCGTCGACACTGAAAACACTAACAATATTTGGATTCTTAGATGTACTTGAAAACAGTAATCATAGATGTTTACGCATCTCGTATTTTCTTCTGTACTTCTGAACCAAGGTTGGAGGAACTGGGACCTTTTACATTTTTAGATATCAAAGTAATACATGTATTGAATTGAAATGCCCGTTGCCCAATAAATAAATTTGACCTCATGATAAAAATAAAACAAATGCTGAATTTCAATCAAATAAAGGATTGCCATACAAGAAGCCTTCAATATAAATGGATTAAATGGTGATGATTAAAATTAACAAATCCATATATAACAAGCATTTTCAATACAACAGGTCTCGCGTTTGCTCGAGTTAGAGCTATTAGCGTTGTAAGTTCCTAACCGGACTTTTCTTGCCACACAAATTAAAAGAAAAAAAACACAGCGTGATCGCGTTATGTAAAATGCAGCGCGGTGACGGCGCATGGAAAATAAACAGATAAAGTAGTCAGGAAACCATGCTGAAAACATCGAGCCTCGTATGTTTATAGTAGTTTACCAGTGCTGTGTAGGTGGGCTAAACACCGGAAAAGGCATGACTTATGCATGCCTTTCACAAATGAAAGCAAGCGGATTTTAAAACGCAAGCCCACGAACCAATGAAAGTGACTGGCGTGACATGGGCATGGTTGGAAGCCCAAAGAGAGATTACAGCATGGGACGGAGCACTTTGCGCTCACCCATAAAAAGTGTAATTCAAGCTGTAAATAGCTGAAGTATGCAATTACTCAATAACAAACTTTACAACGATTGCCTCATGATTAATTGCAGATTTTCGAGAGAGAAATCTAGAAATTTTAAAAAGGTTAATCTAGGCCTCACAGTTCCTCAACGAACACTGCATGGGAACTTGGACAGTGGTTCCCAACCTTTTGACTTATGTGGACCCCCATTTTAACATTAATGGAACCCAGGGACCCCCACTGGATCATCATTGGAATCCGGGGACCTCAGCCTGAGTCATTACTGGAAGCCGGGGACCTAATTTGTCAATATTTGTTCATATTTTTTAATTTTCTAAGCATTTGCGGACCCCCTGAGAAGGCTTCGCGGACCCCCAGGGGTCCCCGGACCACAGGTTGGGAACCACTGAACTAGGAGATGATGCAAAATTTGTATTTTTATTATTTCTCTAGTCCCACAGGAGAGCCAGACCCTTTACAAATGACAGATCCCAACATCTCTAGGCTTCGGAAACTACTTGCGCCCAATCTTTGCATCCTTTATCCTCATCCATATATATGCCACTTGATGTTACGTAACCTCTCCACCAGCTCCAAAACTGTGGACCAAATCAAAGAACTAAATACACTATTCAGGTTGGGCACCTCCGTCTTAGTATTGTGCTCATACTACATTGTTGAATGAATCTACCCAGCATTGTTTTGCTTAGTAAACTCTTCCCGCACTTTTGTATCTTTCAGAGGCCTCCAAGTCTCATGTGTTAGCCGTTTGCACTCACATCCCTCTGCACACCCTTACTGCTGACTGGTTTAATTAGCAGCTTTTTGCCCATGATCTGGTGCCCTTACATTGTTTTCTTTCCTCACCTAATTTCCCTAATCTTGCAATGGAGACTGCTGCTCAATCATTTAATGATAGAAATCTATCCACTGACATGCACAACCCCTTAAAAAGTCAACATTGTCTTCTATCGTTGATTGCTTCCAAACTCCCCATGTATTGTCTTCTTCTCTTCCCAAGGGCATTCTTCATTTCAAATGTGTTTGACACCTTCAGTCAACTATGAACATCTTATGAGACAGCCCACCTTTGACTTCTCCTCAGCCTCCTCTCCCCCACTACCAGCTATTTAAAACTACTCAAGGTCATCCCTATAGTCATAATTATAGGCTGCTATCCCACAAACCCTAACTGCCTTCTCCCTCCCACAATTACTCCATGTTTCCATGTTCACGCCTCAAAGCACAATTCCTTTACTGGCTCACTAATTACAAGCTCATAAATGAGAGCTCAAATGTAAGGTTGTTTGCCAAGGTAAAACCTTGACAACCAAACTCAGAGAAGGGCTTTCTCACTCAGATTTTAACAACATTTTCTAGAGGCACCTTCCTATACACAAAGACCCCCTGCTCAGTAAATTGGGCATTGGTGGCTGAACTGAGGTAATTCCTCAACCCAAGGATTCATGATCTAGAACTAAATGACCTCATGAGGTAAATGCCATGTAATATAAGGTTGACCCTTCCTCAACAAAATCAAACTACTTATGTTCACAAAATCTCTCCTCTTGCTACACCTCTTGTTATCCGAACAAAAGCTGAACACCCAGGTTGCCTGCTTCCAAAAGGCTGCTGACATTGTCACAGCAATATTGGGATCTATACTCAACTTCTCTGCTGCTAAAAGACATTTTTTATACAAAACTGACTTATCCTTTCTTTCTATCAACAATCGTTTCTTCATTAAGACCTTTAAGGCATTATCTTTACACCATAGTATCGCTGCCACCCAGCATATCACCCCAACTAAACATTGAGCATACGCACTTCTCAGCCCCATCTCCAAATGCAAGGTCGCTGCAGTAGGCGATGGAATAACTAAAGTAACTGACCTTCCATTTTGTTAAAAAACTCCCAGTTATAAATCTCAATAGTTTCCAAACCATATAATGGAGTAGCTGGAATGTTTGCCTTATCTACTTCCAAAAGATAAGGATAGTGCCTTCTACCCATGGCCCCATATGGTGCACCCAACTCTTTGGCCTGTGCCCAAGCTTTATTCTTATTGTTGTCTATATGGGGCTTCTCACTAAGATCACTAACCAATATCTTCCCCAAAAAACTATAAGACTTTACGCGTTCTAACTTTTGGGAACCCACTGACCAGGAAAAGTTAGTGTATATAGGTATCTGCCTACCATGGAAGCACATACCTTTTGTTTTAGAACTATTAATCTTCAGATGGTGGCAAAATGTTGTAATATTGTAAGATTACTATTTAGGCCTTTGGGAGTGAGATGTAAGATTATTATGTAGTCAGCATATAACAGACAAGTTATTTCTTTACCACCAATCATTGGCGCTATCTCCTCACCCTGAGATCGATGGCTTGGAAGATCCAAAATATATAACAAAAAAGAGCGGAGGCTAAAAGGCACCCTTGCTTCAAACCCTTTTCGGTGGATATTTTTGCAAAAGGGCCTCTATCACCTCCTAATAGCACTTTGCACAATGTAGAGGTGTGAAGAGCAATTATTAAATCTAGGAGGGCCTGAAGCATTCCCAGTCCTGCCAGCTTTCAAAACAGCATAGAGCAGTCAAGAGCAGTCAACTTTAGCAAAAGGTGTGGAAAAATCTATGAATGCAGCATAGGAGACTCCCCCTGTTCCCCAGACATACTTTTTATTAATCAAATGAAGGGCCATTATATTATCATGCTTTTCACAGTTTTTCCGAAACCCAGCTTGTTCCATGGGAATTATATTATCTTCTGTCCATTCATTTATTTGAGTCAGGAGGCATTTTGCAAACACCTTGACAACTGCAACCATAGAGCAATCTGATAGTTGTTTCCTGGAGAATTCCTATCACCTTTTTTTATATAGGGGGGGCAGAATACTTCCTGTTAAAGAGGAATGGCACCTTATTATGTGTGTAGCAACCAATAAAGACTGGGAATAATATTTTACACCACAGAGAAGGTTCTTGTTTTATAATGGAGATAGGGACTTCACCTGGCCCCATTACTCCAGATGAACGCATCCCTCGTATGGCCAGTTCGATTTCACTGACAGGACATTGACAAGAATGATGCACCCACTATCTGCAAGTGAAAATTAACTGTTACCCCATTTTCTGCATATAATTCTGATATAAAATTAATCCACTGAACTTCTTTTATCTATGAGGGAAATGATCTTACCTTAAATCCACACCCTTTAGCAACTAAAGACCAAAAGGTCTTTGAATCTCCCTTTAAAACTGCCTCTCTCAAATGTAGTCATTGACGGCCCCAGGACATTTTATCCACAATGGCCTTCAATCTTCTCCTTCTTCTTTTTAGGAGTGATAACCTAGTATCCCTCTCCACAGTTAAAGACAGGTGGTGCTTCCGTGATAGATCATTTATTTCTCTATTAAATGAGAGGATAAGGAGGAGGATTGGCCTAAAGTTACACTTATGTGAACTTTGATTTCCATTTATTAGTAATTGCTTCATAAATACTACAAAGCTATCTAACTCAACCCCTTCCCAAACACCTATATTCTCTAAAGTGAACTCTAGAATACCCTTTAAGTCCCTACACATCCTCTAGTTCCACTGCGTTCTTCTTGATTTCTTTTAGTAAGTTTGGATGAAGACCCATCAAAACTCCAGGAGCAAACTGGGGACAGGATCAATCCTGAGATAAAAGTCACAATACTATGATCACTCAAATGGGCATTCACTATGTTTAGGCCACCAAATAAATAAAATGAAGAAGTACCAACCACCACTTAATCTAAACTAGAGCCACCTTGTAAGGATTTACAAGTACATTGAGCAGGGGTATCAGAACTAAATCTCCCATGTGCAATTATGCAATCACATCTATTAATCTGTTCCAGGAGACCAAGGCCCTCATTACAACATTGGCGGTAAAAGCCGCTTACTGCCGTGCAGAAGACCGCCAACACACCGCCGCGGAAATCCGCCACAGCTATTATGACCAACAGCACAGAATCCGCCAAAATTCAGACACCCACACAAGGCCGCCACACCAAAGGTCAGTGATAAAGTGGCGAAAACAAATCCTCCACCGTCACACCAACAGAAATACGCCCACACTATCAAGACACACGAATCCACGCGGTGGTCTTTCAACTGCGGTATTCCATTGGCGGTACACACCGCCGCGCTCAAAATACATGCACTTTTACAAAACACAGCCACATTGGACAATTCGAGATACACACACCTGATACACATACACACACACTCCCACACACCCAATACAATATAAAACACACACCCACATCACCCACAAACCCCTACGACAAAAAACACCGAAAGAAGGCCAGAGAGAGACACTACAAACTACTACCAAGCATCCACAGGCACACCAGACCATCACCCACATATCTTCCACGCACCTCACACAACACACCACTACATATCAGCACACTTATCACCACACACACCACCCCACACATCACCCACACCACCCCATGGCACGGCAAAGACACCCCAGGTTCTCGGAGGAGGAGCTCAGGGTCATGTTGGAGGAAATCGCCTTGGGAGAGCCACAGCTATTCGGATCACAGGTGCAGCACACCTCAATTGCAAGGAAGATGGAGCTATGGCGAAGAATAGTGGACAGGGTCAATGCAGTGGGACAGCACCCAAGAAATCGGGATGACACCAGGAAGAGGTGGAACGACCTACGGGGGAAGGTGCGTTCCGTGGTCTCAAGACACCACCTTGCGGTTCAGCGAACTGGCGGCAGATCCCCACCTCCTCCCCCACAACTAACAACTTGGGAGGAGCAGGTCTTGGCGATTCTGCATCCTGAAGGCCTCACAGGAGTAGATGGCAGAATGGACTCAGGTAAGTCAAATATTAACTATTACATCCCCCACCCTACCTGCATGCCATCACATACCCCCACCCTCACCCTCACCCCCATCACTCCAACTCTTCACAAATGTCCCAACATCACAAACCACACATCCCAACACCAAGCCCTGCATGCAACAACAAAGCATTTGACACCCATCACCAAAGCATGCCCACTGCGCATACCCATACACCCCCCTAAACCATCATCACACAAGGTCCCACACAGGAATGCAAGCACTGGGGTACACCGTCACCCACCATTGCACACCATGGCACACACAGATGTAATAAACATCCTTTTGTACCCCTGCAGGACCCTTACCCAACGTCAATACAGGAGGGTCCACACATGTCCACACCACCAACAGAAGAGGCCCACAGTTATAACAGCAGCTCTGTCCAACTGGATCTAGATGACCAGCCCGGCACATCAGGGACCTCGGGACAGTCGGTTCCCATCACACAGTCACAGGCCACTACAGAGCTTCCCCCCTCTGGAAACACCAGCACAGCACCCACCCAGCGGGCCCATACCTCTGTCCCCAGGACACGTCAATCAGCAGTGTGTCCACCACTACAGGGAACCCAGGCTAACCCACCACCACAACAACAACAGGGACCACGAGACGATGGCAACGGTACTGGCCAAGTTTGAGGAGACCCAGCGCCTGCAGGAGGACTAGTATTTGGGCTTCAGGGAGGAACTCAGAACCATCAATTCCACCCTGGGCACCATCGTAGGGGTGCTGAAGGAAGTACTCAACACCAGGAGGGACACTGTGGCACAACAAGGGGCTCCTGACACTAGCATGGACGATGAACTGCCCACCACCTCTGCCGGCGCTAGTGGACAGGAGGCACCGCCACAGGACCACCACACCAGCACCCGACCCCCTGCAGAGGAAGAACAACCCCGCAAACTGTCCCTGAGATCCAGGACAAAGACAGAGAACAATGCCAAGACCCCCGCCAAGAAATGAGACAACCCTGAATGCCATCCTTTTGTCCCACTTTGTCACCCTGTCTGTTAACCGCGGTACGGTCTTCTGGCGGTTCTCCCAATGACCCCCAAAGTGTCTTAAGTCTTTAAAAAGCAAATAAAGTCTCTTTCAAACACAAAGTACCTGGTTTTTGGTTGGCAGTCAGGTTGCCCTCTGTCCAAGCAAGAACCCTCACTCTAGTCAGGGTAAATCACACACAATCCAAGATTATCCTGTGCCCACCCGCTGGTAGCTTGGCACGAGCAGTCAGGCTTAACTTAGAAGGCAATGTGTAAAGTATTTGTGCAATAAATCATACAATAACACAATTTAGCACCACAAAAATACACCACACAGTGTTTAGAAAAATATATAATATTTATCAGGATAATTGTAGGTCAAAACGAATAAAGATGCAATGTGAAATTGTAGAGATATCAGTGATATAAAGGCCCTCATTCCGACCCTGGCGGTCATGGACCGCCAGGGCCGGGGACGGAGGATGCACCGCCAACAGGCTGGCGGTGCATCAAGGGCAATTCTGACCGCGGCGGTAAAGCCGCGGTCAGAAAAGGGAAACCGGCGGTTTCCCGCCGGTTTTCCCCTGCCCCTGTGAATCCTCCACGGCGGCGCTGCAAGCAGCGCCGCCATGGGGATTCCGACCCCCTTCCCGCCAGCCTGGTTCTGGCGGTTTTCACCGCCAGAACCAGGCTGGCGGGAACTGGTGTCGTGGGGCCCCTGGGGGCCCCTGCAGTGCCCATGCCAATGGCATAGGCACTGCAGGGGCCCCCTAACAGGGCCCCACATTGATTTTCAGTGTCTGCCTAGCAGACACTGAAAATCGCAACGGGTGCCACTGCACCCGTCGCACACCAGCAACTCCGCCGGCTCCATTCGGAGCCGGCTTCATCGTTGCTGGGGCTTTCCCGCTGGGCGGGCGGGCGGCCTTTTGGCGGTCGCCCGCCTGCCCAGCGGGAAAGTCAGAATGACCACCGCGGTCTTTTGACCGCGGTACGGTCTTCTGGCGGTTCTCCCAATGACCCCCAAAGTGTCTTAAGTCTTTAAAAAGCAAATAAAGTCTCTTTCAAACACAAAGTACCTGGTTTCTGGTGGAAAATCTCTGCAAAGGGCCGCAGAGAAAAAGGGAAAAGGGTGTGTGCGTTGATTTCTCCCCTGCACACATGGACTTGCGTCGTTATTTTTTTACGCGGGGAAGTCGAGTGTCGTTTTCTGGCGCGCGGACAGTCTCTTTCTGTGGGTTGCGGGATTACCAGATGTCCCGGGGTCTGTGCGTGGATTCTCCTGCTTGTTTTCCGGCTGCACGTCGTTCTGCGGGGCTGTGCGTCGAAGTTTCACTCTCACGGCAGGTGTTGCGTCGATCTCCCCTCTGGAAGTCGGACGGCGTTGTCCTTGCGAGGCCGTGCGTCTAAGTTCCGGTCGGCCCGAAGGCTTCTCGTCGATCAGCGTAGGTGTGCAGCGTTTTTCTCGCCGTGGAGCAAGCTGTGCATCAAAATTTTCGGCGCACGAAGAGTCCAAATGAAAAAGAGAAGTCTTTTTGGTCCTGAGACTTCAGGGAACAGGAAGGAATCTCTATCCAAGCCCTTGAAGAGCACTTTTACAGCCAGACAAGAGTTCAGCAAGGCAGCAGGGCAACAGCAAGGCAGCAGTCCTTGGTAGAAAACAGTTAGGCGAGTCCTTTAGGCAGCCAGGCAGTTCTTCTTGGCAGGATGCAGGTTCTGGTTCAGGTTTCTTCTCCAGCAAGTGTCTAATGAGGTAGGGCATAGGCCCTGTTTTATACCCAAATGTGCCTTTGAAGTGGGGGAGACTTTAAAGAGTGGCTAAGAAGTGCACCAGGTCCCCTTTCAGTTCAATCCTGTCTGCCAGGGTCCCAGTAGGGGGTGTGGCAGTCCTTTGTGACAGAGCAGGCCCTCCACCCTCCCAGCCCAGGAAGACCCATTCAAAATGCAGATGTATGCAAGTGAGGCTGAGTTTGTGGTTTGGGGTGTTTGGGGTGTGTCTGAGTGAATGCACAAGGAGCTGTCAACTAAGCCTAACCAGACGTGGATTGTAAGGCACAGAAAGATTTAAGTGCAAAGAAATGCTCACTTTCTAAAAGTGGCATTTCTAGAATATTAATATTAAATCCAACTTCACCAGTCAGCAGGATTTGGTATTACCATTCTGGCCATACTAAATATGACCTTCCTACTCCTTTCAGATCAGCAGCTACCCCTCCAATACTGTATGAGGGCAGCCCCAATGTTAGCCTATTAAGGGAGCAGGCCTCACAGTAGTGCAAAAACGAATTTAGGAGTTTTACACTACCAGGACATGTAAACTACACAGGTACATATCCTGCCTTTCACCCACTCAGCACCCTGCTCTAGGGGTTACCTGGGCACACATTAGAGGTGACTTATATGTGGAGAAAGGGGAGGTTTAGGCTTGGCAAGTACTTTTAAATGCCAAGTTGAGGTGACAGTGAAACTGCCCCCACAGGCCTTGCAATGGCAGGCCTGAGACAAGGTAAAGGGGCTACTTAAGTGGGTGGCACAACCAGTGCTGCAGGCCCACTAGTAGCATTTAATCTACAGGCCATAGGCACATATAGTGCACATTACTAGGGACTTATAAGTAAATTAAATAGTCCAATCAGGTATGATCCAAGGTTACCATGTTTAAAGGGAGAGAGCATATGCACTTTAGCACTGGTTAGCAGTGATAAAGTGCGCAGAGTCTAAAAGCCAGCAAAAACAGTGTCCAAAAAGTGGAGGGAGGCAGGCAAAAAGTTAAGGGTCCACTGTCCATCCTTAAACTGCCCCAGCTCCACTTCCTATGCCCATTTAGGCAATGCACCTGTGAGACTAATAGACTGGACTCTGCCATGGACATTCCTCCACCATCACCCCTCACCATTTTGCAACCCCCTCCAATATTGAGCACTTAAATAATCATCCTTGAAGCATAAAACAATCTGGAGTCAGTCTGTGATTTCGGAATATTGTATTAGCAATTACTGTGGCAAAAAGCTCTTTCAATTGTAATGTCAATATACCTATGTCACACAGCTCTAGTCCATGAGGAATCAAAGCAGATGTCACACAGTGGGACCCACATCTGTGAAATCGTAAGGGAAAGTGACAACTCAGTGACCATACACTGGGTGAAAACGACAGACAGTAGAGAGGTAGTAGTGTTAAAGTACATGTAGTAGGCAGGTTTGTATTCTTACCTGTGTCTCACTGGAAATATTGCAGGATCACTGAGTTCCTGTTGTCCATGTCCTCTTCTTCTTCTTCCTCGTCTTCACTGTCCACAGCTGCAACAACACAGCCATCTGGACTATCCTCCTGCAGACAAGGCACCTGTCGTCGCAAAGCTAAGTTGTAAAGCATACAGCAGGCCACGATGATCTGGCACACCTTCTTTGGTGAGTAGAATAGGGATCCACCTGTCATATGGAGGCACCTGAACCTGGCCTTCAGGAGGCCGAAGGTCCACTCTGTTATCCGCCGTGTTCGCCCATGGGCCTCATTGTAGCGTTCCTCTGCCCTTGTCCTGGGATTTCTCACTGGGGTCAGTAGCCATGACAGGTTGGGGTAACCAGAGTCACCTGCAAATGGCGAGGGACAACTGTTAGACACACACTAACCTGTAGGGATAACCCCAGACCCAGACAACCATTCCCACTGTTTTGCTTCCAGGTACTGACCTAATAGCCACACAAGGTGCCTCTGGAGTTGACCCATCACATAAGGGATGCTGCTATTCCACAGGATGTAGGCATCATGCACTGAGCCAGGGAACTTGGCATTCACATGGGAGATGTACTGGTCTGCCAAACACACCATCTGCACATTCATGGAATGATAACTCTTCCGGTTTCTGTACACATGTTCACTCCTGCGGGTGGTACCAAAGCCACATGGGTCCCATCAATGGCACCTATGATGTTGGGGATATGTCCCAGGGCATAGAAATCACCTTTCACTGTAGGCAAATCCTCCACCTGAGGAAAAACGATGTGGCTCTGAATGAGTTTTAGCAGGGCAGACAACACTCTGGACAACACGTTGGAAAACATAGGCTGGGACATCCCTGATGCTATGGCCACTGTTGTTTGAAATGACCCACTTGCAAGGAAATGGAGCACTGACAGCACCTGCACGTGAGGGGGGATTCCTGTGGGATGGCGGATAGCTGACATCAGGTCTGGCTTCAGCTGGGTACACAGTTCCTGGATTGTGGCACGGTCAAGCCTATATGTGATGATCACATGTCTTTCCTCCATTGTTGACAGGTCCACCAGCGGTCTGTACACCGGAGGATGCCGCCATCTCCTCACATGTCTCAGCGTACGGTGCCTATGAAGGACAAAAGCGAGCACAGAGTCAACCAACTCAGAGGTACATACCCACAGCTTACACAGAACACGAATCCTAATCCGAAAAGTGGCCTGTATGTGTGTTGAGGCCTAGGTATGTGTGACGCAGTTAAAAATTAAGCCATGTGGGCCCCTGAAATGGCGGCTGCCTGAGCTGTAAAGTGGGACAATGGGATGTGATGTAACTGCGCTGGCGTTGTACACCGTTGCGGTAAGCGGTCGAAGACCGCGGCGCAATGCTGCATTGGTTAACATTGGACCCTGTGGGCCCAGGAGCCAATGACGATGTACGCCGGCGGTGACGGTACGCACCGCCACGGACGTGACCACCATTTTCTATCTGTTCAATCACTCGATACCTGATCTTCGACAGGAGAGGACCTACACTGCAAGTGCTGCTGTGACCTCGGTCTGGAAGAGACAATGGCTCGAGTGTCTGGGGAAAGGGCCCCTGCCTTCCCATCGGAGGAGTTGGAGAAACTTGTGGATGGGGTCCTCCCCCAGTAAACGCTACTCTACGGTCCTCCAGACAAACAGGTAAGTACACTGGGAGCATGCTGTATGGGCTATGCCTGTGTGGAGTGGGGTGGATATAAGATGGGGGGGAGATTGCGGCGTGCATGAAACGACGGTGAGTGCATGTGCCACATGGCAAGGGTAGGTATGGGGGCCAATGACTGTGATGGTGCAGTTGGTAATAGGTTTCTCTTCCCCCTGTACAAATCATGTAGGTCAGCGCCCAACAGAAAAAAGATATTTGGTGTGCCATCGCCAAGGACGTCCAGACCCTGGGGGTCTACCACAGACGGAGCACCCACTGCCGTAAAAGATGGGAGGACATTCGCCGCTGGAGCAAGAAGACAGCGGAGGCTCAGCTGGGGATGGCCTCCCAAAGTGGGAGGGGTGCCTGTCGCACCATGCACCCCCTGATGTTCAGGATCCTGGCTGTGGCGTACCCGGAGTTGGATGGGTGCTTGAGGGCATCACAGCAGCCACAAGGGGGTGAGCACACTCTCATCCTGCTGATTTTACACGCAATGGAGGTGTCTGGGTGGGGGAGGTGGGCTGTGGGTTTCCCTAGGCCAGGGCGAGTTTAGTAGGCAAGGTCCCTCCTTAAGGCAGGCCATGTGGCACCCCACCCCACCTCTGTAGAGTGCCAAGTACACCTAGTCATGCCCCTGTGTCATCCATGTGTGCAGATGTCGTCCATAGGCTTGTAGGCCATTTCCCAGGGATTGAACAGTGGAGCCCAAGAGCGCGGCGTAGTGCAGGGGACTTCTGTGTCTGTCGTGTCCGCCAATGGTAGCGGTAATGCATGCACTGAACATGTCTTTCTTCTGTCGTCCCGCCCCTTTTTGTGGTCTCCCTGTTCTTGTGTGAATTAGCATCATCAGGCGGAGGAGCAGTGGCACTGGAGCACGAGAGAGCTGCATCCCACATGGCCATGGATGGCGAGACAACGGACTCGGAGTTCACCAGTGGGACGGAGGGTGAGGGGAGCTCCACAGGGACAGGAGCTGACACCAGCGACACGGACTCATCCTCTGATGGGAGCTCCCTTGTGGTGGCGACAACATCTGTGCCCCCAGCATCTACAGGTACAGCCGCCACCCCCCCTACCAGCACCGCCCTCCCAGCAGCCCCTCAGCCTTTGCCCCGTACCCGCTCACCCAGGAGGGTGGGCATCACCTTCGCCCCAGGCATCTCAGGCCCTGCCCCAGTCACCCCTGCTGCCCTCAGTGAGGAGGCCATTGACCTCCTCAGGTCCCTCAATGCTGGGCAGTCTACCATTTTGAATGCCATCCAGGGTGTCGAAAGGCAGTTGCAACAAACCAATGCATTCCTGGAGGGCATTCATTCTGGTCAGGCGGCCCTTCAGCGAGCTTTTTCAGACTCTGGCCTCAGCACTGATGGCAGCCATTGTCCCTGTCTCTAGCCTCCCCCCTCCAACTTCCTCCACCCAGACCCAATCCCCTGTACCCAAGCTTATCCCAAGCACACCTTCAGACCAGCATGCACACACGTCAACACACAAGGGAAGCTCAGGCAAACATAAGCACCACACATCCCACAGGCACTCACGCAAGCATCACACACATGCAGACACAACAACATCCACTGCCTCCACTGTGTCCCCCTCCTCCTCGTCTCCCTCCTCCCTCCCTGTCTCGTCTAAACTCACACCCGCATGCACTACATCTACAGCTACTACTGCCATCACCAGCACAAACACCACCACACCCCGCTCACGTGCAGTCACCACCCCCACTACCATTCACACATCCCCTGTGTCCTCTTCCAGTTTGTCTGTGACGCCACCTCCCAAGATACACAAATGCAGGCACACATGTGTGGTGTGTAGAGGTGAGCGTTTTCCCTTCGAAGTCCTGTTTCCGCCGTGTTTTTGTCCGCGGTGAATCTGCCCCGGAAAAGGTGGCGGATTGGTAGTTTGTGATACTGTGGGCGGTACTTTGTCTTCCGCCTGTCTGTTGGCGGTGACCGCCAAGCTGTTTGTCTCTACCACCGTGGCGGTCGGAGTGTTAAAGTGGCTGTCTTTGTTGGCGGTTTCCGCCACGGTTGTAATTCCAATTTTTTTACCGCTGGCCTGTTGGCGGTCTTAGCGCCGCTTTAACACCATCCGCCAGGGTTGTAATGCCCACCCAATGTCCACTTACTGGCTTTTATTCTTTGGGGGAAAGAGATGGTGGAGGGGGATACCAAGAGCTTCCTCCTTTAACAAGTCAAGTATTTGGTTCAAGGCATAATTAGAAATCTTACAGTTAGGTCACCTATCAAAATTATGGGCCTCATTACGACTATGGAGGTCTTGAAACTGCCATGGCCAGAGTGGCAGATAGACCCACAAAAATGTGGCGGTCCGACAGCCACATTACGACTGTGGCAGTTGCGCCAGCACCGTCAGTTCTCCTCCACTGGAGGGGCTGGTGGTGCTGGTGGTCCTAATCCACCAGGGCAGCGCTTCAAGCTGGGGATTACTTGTCCCTTCCTTGTCAGTGATCACATGGCAGTAGCCCTCCATATAAAGACTGGTGGAGACTGGATGCAGGGTGCCCCAGGGTGGCCCCTTCACTGCCCATGCACTTGGTGCAATTTTGCAGAACAGACAGTGAAAATCGCAACGGGTGCTGGTGCACCCTACGCACTACATCATTGCCATTGGCTCTATTATGAGCCAACGTCAATGTTGAAGGCCGCTTCCTACTGGACCAGCGGGCGGAAACTCTCTTCCCACCCACTGACCCAGCAGGAAACTCCTAATGTGGCCTGCAGGAAGGGGATTGAAATGGCAGCAACCTGATCGCAGGAGTTTGACAGACGGCCTTTTCCAAAAGTTGCAGCAAACAAGGGTAGGAGAGGCTGGGGAAAGGCCACAGGAGCCAGGGAGATATGGAGGTAGATGAGGGCACAGGGTGGAAAGAAAGAGGTTCCCAGGCCCTCAGAACACACCTGGGCCCACAACGGCGTCTCCAGGGAAGTAAGCAGGGACCAGCCAGGCATTCAGGAATGAAGAGGAGAGCCATGAAAAGGGCACAAAAAGGATAGAGCAGAAGAGCCAGGAACTTGGGGTTCCTAGGCCAAGGAGAAGCATAACACAGTCAGTATAGGAGGGAGGCAAGCAACAGTACACCACAGAATGCAGGTAACTGGCATGAAATAGAACAACTGAACACACGCTCGGCAGGATGGGCAACAAGCTACACTCGACACCAGCAACAAATAACAATGCATAGAAAAGGGCATCATAGGCAATAACCATCAAAACAGCAGGAAACAGTCACTCAGACAATTTTATAATACTCATCCATCAGTTCAGAGAGCGCCAAAGACAAAGGCAAGCAGCAGGTAGAGCATGGCGGGCATCTTAGCCTTCGACCAAACCAGGTTTCATTGGGAAGCGAGACTTGTGGCGCCCTCTGTCCAGTGTAAGCTCCGCCTCTGCCAGATTGCCTTGTCCTTGTCACTTTGGGCAACAAAAGGGAGGGCTTCTGCCAGCTAAATAATTGGAGATGCCTTTTCAGGGACTGTGTCTATCCCCTGGTCCTGGATACTCCCCAGGAAAGATCGCAAATTCCCAGGATTAAAGAAGTCCTTGGATCTGCCAACCTTCAAACAATGGTTTGAAGAGGCATAATTTGATGTCCGGCTTGTGCAGCTAGTGTCGGAGAGCAAGGAAGGCCTTCCTTTTGTCGTTGGTTTCACAGGAGAAGTTTGGTGTAATAGAGGTGTCGTGGCCATTAAAGTCATACAGACCACGGGTACGGCTGCAGTAAAAATTTGCAGAATCTGCTTGTGGGGGAGGAAGCAGGCCATGAAGGGACGCACATGCTCTGACGTTGATTTGCATTGTGAATCAAGATGGTGGGCCCACTGTATCTCCCAGGTGGGAGGCCAGCCCCATGAGAGTGGTAAGGTTGTCCTAGATGAAGCTGCAGATGACAAACCCCTCCATGTGCTCTGGGAAGTCAAAGAAGCAAAGACTGTTGCTACAGCTCCGGGTCCTCAAGGTCAGTCAGTTTGTTGCATAGATACCATAGTTCTCAGTCAGGACAGGAAGTCAGTTGAGTTGCTCATCTACAGTCAGCAGGCTTTGCTCTACCCCTTCCACCCAGTTGAAGAAACCAGCTATATTGGCCCAGACAGGCCTCGATCCCGCAGTTAGGATAGACATCTTGCCGTGCATGCCCTTCAGATGGTGACCCACTGCAGTGATTTCTGAAGGATGTGGTCCATCGTAGGGTCTGGATGGGGTGGTTGAAGCAGTGGCTGGGCAATCATGGGGTGGCATTTGGAGACAATCTCCATGCACAGCAGCTGAGGAGTCAGCATACCGGAAGACATCTCTGGTTCTGTGGACAAAAGGGGGGGTACACGCCCCCCCAACAGGACTGATGCAGGCCAGCTGCCAGTTAGGTGGTCTGCACCATGGCAAGGATAAGCAGACATCGACTTCCTAGGGCCAAATTCCAGGAATGGGCCAGGGGTGGACTCTGGCACGGCCCTAAGTACTGCAGGTCAGAAAAGCCAAGATAAGGCTCGCCACATCAGGTGACAGTCTCCGGCCTCACACCGTCACCACTTCCAGCCATGGGGGCCTATGTCCCTAGAGCATCCCGTTGTCTTGGACTGTCTCATGTGAATTCATCATGCACAAGGGCTCTTGGGGAGAATCAGCTCCAGCTGAATGGGGGTAAAGTGGGGATCCCGAGCCTGCGCTGAGTCACTGAAGGCTGAGAACAAAGATGTAGGTGGAACAGACGAGCGTTGACCAGCGAGGGCTGATGTGGCTAAAAGGAAGGCAGCAAGCCCCCCAAAAAGGCCTAGTGTCCAGAGCTCATCAGGCCCTGACAAGGCCCAAGCCCAAACAGGTCTCTCTGAGTCTGTGTGGGGCAATGGACAATCACTGCCCCCCCCCCAAGGGTGCCAGGAGCCAGGGTCCCCGTAAAGAATACCTGGGAGGTGGCATGCAGACCCAGCACTGCTCCTCACCCTCCATCGTAATGGCCCCAACTGGGCCAGCCCACGCTACGGACCAAATAAGAGGTGGGACCAAAAGCAGGCAAAAACAATCATGAGCAGAGGAGTGGTAGGATAGGCCGATTTTCCTGCACCAGCTGCATATCAAAGACTTATGGGGGGTGTCTCAGCCCTGTGGTCTGATTGGTTGCAGCAGCACCCACCTGCAAGCCAGGACAGGCTTGCCATGCAGCCTCGCCACCTCCGGCTCGGCAGGGGCCCTGACCAGCAGGGGAGTGGAATTAAATCCCAGGTGCAGCAGGTGCAGGGAGTCAGTGTTGTCACCACCGCATGCCCCAAGGCCTCTCGAAACTGCAGAGCCATTCACTCAGGCAGCCATCCCCATCGGTTGCCAGTGTCTGCCCAACTATCTGTCAATTCTTAATAGGAACTGTCTGTTTTCACAGTCCATAAAGAACAGAATAGGAAATTCCAGTGGCCGACTTTTAGAAGAGAGGGCACAGTATTGATGCAAGCTCTGATAGAGCTCCTCCACTATCAATCACAAAATGATCCACATGGGTAACTCAGATTGATGATGATTTCAAAAGCTATTTTAAAAAAAGATAACCATTCCATAAGAAATTGGAGAAATGTTAAGAAACAGATGCCAAGGTTTGTGACATTATGACTAAGTTGAGGGACCAAGATTCTCTATTATATGAACACAGACTTTCAGAAAGACTTTTTGGTGTTTGGCACAGTACCTTCACGTTCAGAGTTACAAACCTGTGTGGGTGCCCTTTAGATTCACTTGGTTGAGCCAGAAGTCTATGCTCGGCAAACAGGGACAGCTCCTCTGTAATAGTGGAAGAGCGTCACACCCCTGCTCAGAGTCAGGCAGTGACAAATAAAATGATAATAAAGTAATGTAATTATCATTTTGTCACTGTCTCTCTGGCAGCCATGTGGGGGCCGGGCCATAGGAAGGAACTGTAGAGCATGTAGCTTTGGCCAGCCATCTTAGGATGACCAAACCGACATGTGCACTCAGCAGGTTTGGAGAAATGGCATATGCTCCCGGTGCCTGAGTGAGAGTCAGACCAATTCGCTCAGGCCAATGCTGGAACTGCTCTCATGCTTGGTATAGAATGAGAGCAGCTTCTGGATTGGGAGCCGGTGCTTTTGTGCCCCAGTGACTGCCTGGAGAACGAGGAGCAAGGAGGTGCCCTGAGTATAAGTAACAAAATCTGTATAACTTTTAAATGGTGAACAGTTACATGCAGTCATTTAAAAATGTAAGAATATTTTCGTTGTTCTGTAGTACTTTGCATTTCCTATATTGACTTATTCAATGATTTATTGAAAGTGAAGCGACATGAATAATATGACTTTAATAGACATTGCATTTCAAAGCCTCTGGAAACCATCGCTCATTCCCGAGTTGCTCCATATCAGACGTCCCTTCTGAGGCTTGATTACAGCCTCCGTCATCAGAATCACAAACAGTAATCATTTCACTGTCAGAGACAATGACTCATTTCCACAAAACGTACAACTTCTGATTACATCAAATATAATTCAAATGCCAACTGAATGTGATTTGTAGTTTATCACATTGAATGTTGCTTTTTTCAAAATAATGTTACAATAAGTATTGAAGAAACAGCTTCAGTGGCTCAACAAAAGCGGGGGTCGGACCTGGGGGAGGGGACGGTTGGGTGGAGGGGGAAACAGTACAGATTAAAACAGTGGTTCCCAACCTTTTGACTTCTGTGGACCCCCATTTTATCAATACTGGAGCCTGGGGACCGCCACTGAATCATTATTGGAACACGGGGACCCCCGAGGAGTCATTACTGATAGCTGGGACCTAATATTATTAAATGTTTTAAGCAGCCGCAGAGCCCCTGAGGAGGCTTTGCGGAACCCCAGGGGTCCCCAGCCCACAGGTTGGGAACCACTGGATTAAAACAAAAAAAAACCCTACCGTAACGATCTTTTTGGCATCGCTCCAGCGCCCAAATGCCCCCCACCTTCTCCACAGATCCAATAATTCCACTTATCTGCCACAGCTCCTCTCTCATATGCATTTCTTTTGTTTTATATCGCTACTCAAATCAACCCCAAAGTGCCAGAGCACTTTACCTCACATACTTTATACAGAATCAATGAATCTTAAGTGTACAAATCAATCTTTAAGAAAAGTTACACAAAACAATGTGGATTGCCGTTCTGTGATCTGCATCATACGCGTTCTTAGCAGCAGACACATTAACCCTCTGTGCTACTTTATGATGAGTCAAAACTTCCACTTGACAAGACTTGCATCCCTCTTCAGCAGAATCATTAATCACCTGCGTTATTTTGACATTTCTATTGTTGCCTAAAAGCTGCTGGACGGGAGAAAACAGCAGGTGCTTTTAAAACCAAAAGGTATTTGTGAACACAGCGCCTGCCCGGAGGTCAGCGGCAGGTGCGGCTGCACCAGTCGCACCGCCCTAAAGCTGGCTATGTGTATGCTCACAGGTGTTCCCCATTTCACAAACCGATTATTGCGCGTAAACGAGGCCATTTTAGGTGACTGAGAAGTGCTCAGTGAACATCACCACTATAGCACAATAGTGTTGCTATTTCAAATTGTATGTGAGATATATGAGCCTTGCAGAATGGAGCATGAGGCAGCCTTGCAAGGATGGTTTTGCCAAATGTGCTGCAGAGCGGCCTACACGTGAGCACATCTCTAGCTGATTGGAGGGAGGCACCATGCCTGGGTGGTGCACGGCCAACCGAACTGCACTGTTCACTATATAACTCAACAAACTTTCTTTAGGAGCACGGATCCATGGTTTAATACCTACTACATTAGGCCTCGAGCCCCTAGACCACAGCTACCCCATGCCGTTACATAAACGGGATCATGCATCCGAATGGGAATGACTTTGACCTCAAAGGACATCAAGGGCATTGCTGTGTTTTGCTAATGAAACATATACACAGACATTACTTGGAGTGAATTATCTGGTACAGACAGTGCCAAGTAACAATGCTAAGAGAAAGGTTCCTAAAGACAGTCGAAAATCAAAATTCCAGTTGAATTTCCTAACAGCAAAATTAGAGAGAACTGGTAAATAGCACGGTTGCTTTAATCCCTTCGCTGCCAGGCCTTTTCCCCTCAGGTGCTAAGCCTTTTTTTGGCTATTTGGGGCAGTTCGCTCTTAGGCCCTCATAAAGTTTTGTCCACATAAGCTACCCATGCCAAATTTGCGTCCTTTTTTTCCCACATCCTAGGGATTCCAGAGGTACCTAGACTTTCTGGGTACCCCTGAAGGAGACCAAGAAATTAGCCAAAATACAGTGAAAATTTAGTTTTTTTTTTTAAAACGGAAAAAAAGGGCTGGAGACGAAGGCTTGTGGTTTTTCACATGAAAATGGCATCAACAAAGGGTATGTAGTGCTAAAATCACCAGCTTCCCAGCTTTCAGGAACAGGCAGAATTGAATCAGAAACCCCAATTTTTCAACACAATTTTGGCATTTTACTGGGATATACCCCATTTTTACTATTTTTTGTGCTTTCCGCCTTCTTCCAGTTAGTGACAGAAATGGGTGTGAAACCAATGCTGGAGCCCAGAAAGCTAAACATTTCTGAAAAGTAGACAAAATTCAGAATTCAGCAAGGGGTAATTTGTGTAGATCCTACAAGGTTTTTCCTACAGAAAATAACAGCTGAAATAAAAACATATTGAAATTGACGTGAAAAAACAGCTATTTTTCTCAACGGTTTACTCTAACTTTTTCCTGCAATATCAGATTTTTACGTTACGTCTGCTGGACTCTTCTGGTTGCGGGTATATACAGGGCTTGTAGGTTCATCAAGAACACTAAGTACCTAGAGACAATAAATGAGCTACACCTTGCAGTGTGTTTTCATTCTATACCGGGTATACAGCAATTAATTTGCTGAAATATAAAGAGTGAAAAATTGATATCTAGAAAATCTTTGTATTTCCAAAATGGGCACAAGATAAGGTGTTGAGAAGCAGTGCTTATTTGCACATCTCTGAATTCTGGGGTGCCCATACTAGCATGTGAATTACAGGGCATTTCTCATATAGACGACTTTTTTACACACTGTCTTACATTTGGAAGGAAAAAATGTAGAGAAAGGCAAGGGGCAATAACACTTGTTTTGCTATTCTGTGTTCCCCCAAGTCTCCCAATAAAAATGGTACCTCACTTGCGTGGGTAGGCCTAATACTCACGACAGGAAACACATCATGGACACATCACATTTTTACATTGAAATCTGACATGTTTTTTGCAAAGTGCCTAGCGATAGATTTTGGCCTCTAGCTCAGCCGGCACCTAAGGAAACCTACCAAACCTGTGCATTTTTGAAAACTAGACACCTAAAGGAATCCAAGATGGGGTGAATTGTGGGGCTCTCACCAGGTTCTGTTACCCAGAGTCCTTTGCAAACCTCAAAATTTTGCCAAAATACACTTTTTCCTCACACTTTAGTGACAGAAAGTTGTGGAATCTGAGAGGAGCCATAAATTTCCTTCTACACAGCGTTCCCCCAAGTCTTCTGATCAAAATGGTGCCTCACTTGTGTGGGTAGACCTAGCGCCCCTAACAGGAAATGCCCTAAAACACAACATGGACACATCACATTTTCCCAAACAAAAAAGAGCTGTTTTTTGTAAAGTGCCTAGCTGTGGATTGTAGCCTCTAGCTCTGCTGGCACCTAAGGAAACCTACCAAATCTGTGCATTTTTGAAAACTAGACACCTAGGGGTATCCAAGATGGGGTGATTTGTGGGGCTCTCACCAGGTTCTGTTACCCAGAATCCTTTGCAAACCTCAAAATTTGGCTAAAAAAACACAACAAGATATGCCCCAAAACACAACGTGGACACATCACATTCTCCCAAAGAAAACAGACCTGTTTTTGTGCAAAGTGCCTAGCTGTGGATTTTGGCCTCTGGCTCAGCCGGCACCTAGGGAAACCTACCAAACCTGCACATTTTTGAAAACTAAACACCTTGGGGAATCCAAGATGGTGTGACTTGTGGGGCTCTCACCAGGTTCTGTTACCCAGAATCCTTTGCAAACCTCAAAATGTGGCTAAAAAAACACTTTTTCCTCATATTTCAGTGACAGAAAGTTCTGGAATCTGAGAGGAGCCACTAATTTCCTTCAAACTAGCAATCCCTCAAACCACCCGATAACAATGGTACCTCATTTGTGTCGGTATGCCTAGCACCCACGAAAGGAAATACCCCAAAACACTATCTGGACACATAAAAATTATCAAATACAAAACCACCTGTTTTTGCGGGGGGGTGGACGGGGCATCTGCATTTTTGGTCCTGGGCTCAACAGCCATCTAGGGAAACTTACCAAACCCAGACATTTTTGAAAACTAAACCCCAGAGGGAGTACAGGAAGGTGTGACTTGGGTGGATCCCCCAATGTTTTCTTACCCAGAATCCTCAGCAAACCTCAAATTTAGATAAAAAAATCACAGTTTTCCCACATTTCGCTAGCGTTTCCCCCGTTGGCCCCTGTCTGGACATAATGGTTACGTCCTGGGCACCGGAGCAGTGCTGCCCAGGATGTAACTGTTACGTCCAGGGCACCCGAGGGGTTAATAGTGATTATTTGGGGGTACCAATTCCCAGTGCAGTTGCCCCAATATGAAGGCATGTGGTGGCCTCTTGATCAATCATGGAGTAGAATTTTGAATTTGCAGCAAATTGTTTGATTGCTTTGTCGAGAACTGATAGACAGATAGTATGGCCATAATCTATGCATGATTGAACAACAGCGTTGACCACAGCAATGTGATGGCATTTATACACATAGGTGAGGGTACTGAGAATAGGTTTTAGGTAGAAGCAGGTGATCGCAGTTTTGCTAAAAGGGTAAATTAAGATACAAAAGGATGCCCAGATACTGGACTATCGAGGATCAAGGGGGAGGGCATATATTAACCAAAATAGAATAGGATCTCGGAGGAAACTCTTTTCCCTGGCAAAATCAGCAGTTCAATCTCAGCAAGATTAAACTTTAAAAAGTTGTTTGACATCCACCAATGTATAGATGCAATGTGCCATTCAAAACTGGGATGGAGGATGCATCCATTTTTATCCTGGAGATTAACTATGTGTTATCCACGTCCTTATAGAAGTTAGCACCTGCCTGAGTTAGAAGTCCAGCCGGGGTGCATGTAGATATTAAACAATAGTGGAAAAAGGGAACCTTATGGCACACCACAGACAAGTTATTCGAGTTGTGAATCGTAAGGGGGTAACACCACTACCTTCTGCAGTTAAACAGATGAAATGTAAGACAAACAAGAGCAGTGGTGTGAATCTTAGTTGTGTGTTGTCTGGTCATAAGAATGGGACAGGTCCTATAGGGCATGGACCATAACTTAATCAGAATCTACCTGGGTATGAATGTCATTGACAAAGGCTAGTATTGTAAGCTCCATGCTTCTTCCAGTTTGAAAGCTTGTCTCAAAAGGGTCCAGATAGCCTCACGTCTTCACATGATTTTGAAGCTGTCTAAAGGCCAGTTTCTCCAGCAATTTGTACATTAAGCAAGAGCAATGGGTCCATAGTTTTGAAAATTGGAGGGCTGGAAACCAGAGCTACCAGGCAACAATTGTTCATGGCTTTTAGGCCTTATGGACTTGATTACGACATGGGCGGATGGGATACTCCATCACAATGATGGATATCCCGTCCGCTGTATTACAAGTTCCATTATATCTGCCAAGGTCGTAATTAGGTCCTTAGTCTCAGAGCAAGGTTATTCCTGGTCTCTGTTAATGGTTAAATTACCATACTGTCCATATGTGCAACATTAAGAGTCCTTGTAGCAGTGTTGACAGGGACTCAGGAAAGCAGATTTGTTCCTCATCTTGCCTTTGCAATAGTGTACCTCAACTTATTTTCTCAGGTGGTGGTTTAAAGCTTGCTTTTTTAATGGAATATCCTTACTCTTAGTAGGTGAAAATGTTAATGTTTATGTTATACAGTACAATATTTTCTGTTTAGTAACAATTATTTTGGTTTATTGCAGGATAAAAACTCTTAATTGGAATATTAGCTACTGGTTTCCCAAACTTCAGTCCTCATGCCCCTTATCCTGCACTTTACAAACTGCTCTCTTCTGTGCATCTGATCTGAAATTTTTGGTCTTCCAGTTTGCTCGTTCCAAAGGCTCTTGCCAGTCCAGCAATAATCTGTCTTAGTTTAATTTACTCTTGTAGTTCTGCTAGCTTACTCCTGAAATCAGGAATTATCCAAGAGTATTACAATGGTAAGTTGCAGCAAACTCATAGTCCATTGTGCCACAGACACACTGTATATATTTCATTGTACTGTACAATGTGGGTGAATTACAAATATTTAACTGTGCCAGTGGACATATGGCTAAAGCTGCTGCTCAGGATATGCTGCTGACTTTAAGACATTAGCCTGGATAGCACTGACCTCTCATAACAGCAATGCTTATAATACATCTCTAGATATGATGAATACAGTATAAGCAAAATAACCCCTGTATCTATATGTAAGGGTGATCTATGGCTAATAGTGAATATTAGTCTTGCATTCCCAAACTGTGAGAATGTGAATTATTAGTTGAAGTGGATAATGGTCTTCCTGATGTAATAATGGCACTAAACATTACCAGGTCTAGTTAGGTCTCAATAATTTAAACTTGAGCTCAACCTCTCGTAACTTTAGAACAGAGCAGACAGGCTTAATTTAAGATAAATATGTAAAACATTAATCAGTACATAAACAGTAATACATAGAAAAAAAACACCACAATCAGAAACCCACTCCAATTTATAAAGAAAATAAATGAATACATCTTAATGAGCAAACAGACATCAAATTGACAAAAATCATGTATATGGAACTGGAGATATTATTTTAAGACATTTTAGATAATTCTAGCAGCAAAAACATAAAGCGCCAATCACAGTTATCTTGTCCAGCTAAACCTGGTTAAAGTCAAAAGTTAAGGCCAACCACAATTTAGCGCAGGTCGGCTACAGGGACATGGTTCATCCCCATTGAATGTTTACCTTCGGACTTGGTTGTTTTTCTAGGACAAAGTCTTCGTCAACAAGGTCGTTGTTGGGTTGAGCTGCAGGGTGAATCCAAAGAGGGGCTTATCGATGGCAGAAGGTTAAAGCAAACGACCTTGATAGGAGTCTCAGCTCCGACAGAAAGCTTTCGGCTCTTGGCAAGAACGGTATAAAAATATTTTGCTGGCAAAATTGCAAATAGGAGAATTGGCTTAAAGGCCAAATAAAGGCACCCACCACTTTAAGGAGATATCTAAAATCTCTGTGATCAGGTCAGGATCTCCATTTGATCCCTGTTTATTAGGATTTTCAGAGTTATCATCTTTTTTCTCTCCCTGGATAACTAGGTTGTGTAATAACTCTGGTATCTACTTTTTGTAAATCAGCATTAGTTACTATGCTTCTGAAAAATGAAACTCTTGGCCCTAGTATTTCTTCTAACTACTGGCCCATCTCGCTTCTTCCGCTCCTTGCTAAAATCCCAGAAAGCTGTGTCAATGTGCAGTGTGCCTCCTATTGTGAAGAAAATGGTGCGTTTAATAAACATCGATCTGGATTTAGATTCTGCTTTTGCATGGAAACTGTACTTACATTGACCTCTAATGACATACTCATGATCTTGGATGCAGGAAGATCAGCAGTTGTTTTTTGTGTTTATAGCTTTATTTTTAAAGGCAGGTATTTGTATTTTAAAACATACAGGCCCTCATTACAACCTTGGCGGGCGGCGCAAATGCGGCCGCACTCATGCAGGGTCCATTATGAGATCCCCGCTGGGCCGGCGGGCGGAAACTTGGTTTCCGCCCGCCGGCCCAGTGGGGATCTTGGTCGCAACACGGGAACCGGCTCCAAATGGAGCCGACGGTGTTGCGGTTGTGCGACGGGTGCAGTTTTGACTAGCAGACAGTGAAAAGATCCATGGGGCCGTGGCAGGGGGCCCCTGCACTGCCCATGCCAGTGGCACGGGCAGTGCAGGGGCCCCCAGGGGACCCAGGACTCCCCTTTCCACCAGCTTTTTCATTTCAGTTCTTACCGCCATGAAAAGGCTGGCGGGAGGGGGACTCGTAATCCCCTGGGAAGCGCTGCAAGCAGTGCTGCCCTGGGGGATTTAAACCGCTGGGACCAATGTGCGGGGAAACCGCTGGTCACCGCGGTGCGTAATGTCTCTTGAAGCACCGCCAGCATGTTGGCGGTGCTTCCTTCAAAACAGCCCTGGCTTGTAATGACCCCCATAATGTCCGATTCAATTGTAAAATCCATCTTGATTGACCTTGACCATGTAAAAGGGCAGACATTTGATTTTGTATGGCATCAAATGCAGATGACACAATGTTACTCAATGGATAAATATGAGTAGACAATGTGGTCATGCCGTAATCAACAACAGCTAATGCTTTTTTCTAAATTTTCTTCATAAATTTATCACAACAAATTGAGCAGCTTTCATATATGCAACTTTCATATAAGTTGCATATATGAAATGTTTAGAACGGGGAGATCTGGGACCTAATAAAAAAACTTGCAAATTCATGTTGTTAGAAAAATAGGATAACTGTTGGTTAAAAGCGGAGTAAGTGGAATCTCCTAGCCATTGCTGGCATAACGTACCTACCCTACATGTAGTTACTACACCCAAGTGTTGTGACTGGACATATATATTGTCTGATCTGCTAACATTAAAACATTTGAAAAGAGTTTTACAAAAAATGTGAATTGCAGCCATTCGGGTTTAGAGGCCACACCCACTACTCATCTGAACCATAAAGTGAAGAACTATATGTACCATTCTGCACCATTTCATTAAGCTGTTCATCTGTAATATTAATATACTGTTGCCATTTGTTAAATCATGCAACAGAGGGAATGCTACAGGCGTGTAGTCTGTTACAATGTTTTGATAAAAAATATAACTTGTTGAGGGATCAAGCAAGCTATAAATAAGGCATCAATGCCCTGGGCCGGTCAGTTTATTATGCCCCTAACTGCTTTGACATCAATTTTGATTTTCCAATAATCATAATCCTGCCCGGACAATTTGGCAATGAACAAATCGGAATAAATTAATTTTGTTTGTGTTTTTCTTTGCTTGGGAAGGCGAACGCTAATAGAAAAATGAAAACAGGTCTGTGGGGAAATGACCAGAGAAGTAAGGAAACTTTCAAATATTGTTGAGGGCGCCGTACTGGAGGTGTTAGGCAGTGTTCCCATTGTGTATAGTTAAAACGAGCACATGTTGTACTTGGTTTGTGTAAATAATGATGAGCAAAACATTTCACCATAGTTTTCAGAATTCAAATATGAACCCTCATTTCAATTAATATATAGGATTATAATTCAAACAACATATTTGAAACAGTACCAAAATCTCAACAGGACCTGAGGTGAAAAAATCTTAGAATTCTTCTGTGGTACCAAAAATGTCAAATTGGATCTTATCCCAAGCAATACCATCATGGATAGAAAGTGCAGTATTGTTGACTAGGGACCAGTCTCGTCGGACCTTACGGGAGGAAGAATGGGGCATAAGTACTTCAACTAACAGCTCTGGAGAAGCACATCCTGGAAGATAGTGTCCATTCAACAGCAGGAAAAAGACTAACAAATCCAATCCAGATGAAGAGGAAAACTAATAAAAGACCACTCCAGCGTTAGTACTGTGGAGGATTCAGATACGTTTTTTCAATCAAAAACATAGCACATGTGCACCATGCAAGGAAGTATTTGAAGAATCTGAAGAAAAATGATAAATTTCGCCAAAGTGACCAGAGACAGTGATTGCAAAGACAGAAGCAGTACAAGGCAGAGGAGAGCCTGTTGGTACCTGAAAAGGTGGCTGGTAATATTTTATTTAATTGCCAGAAGGAGCCGTAGAAAGCAGTAAATCCACATCAGTTATATATCCTGTGCTCGGAGTATGAGTACATTTGCAGTATCAGAAGATGACATCAGGGAAGCAAAATTATTAGGACTGCATTATGCATGGTGAAGGATCTCTTGCAGGGTAGGGAGAAGAGATAAGGAGATACCCAAATACCCTTGTGACCTACTGTGTAGGACTAGCTACATGATGGAGCTTGAGTAAATCAATGGAAACTTGCTGTTCCCGTTTACAAACCAGCAAGTGGTGGCCATATCACAGTATGAGTAACTTAAACAGCAAGTACAGCTACTGGGGCATGGAAGGACAAGCCAAACTCCTTCTTTTCTGTAATCTCCTTCTGGGCCACATTCCCAACTTTAGGAACCTAGCCAGAAGTCGCTGGTTGATCCTTTTCTTCATCAGTGGCAGAACATTTAGAATTCACATTCGAGCGCTGTAGAAAACTGGGTTTTTGTTGTAGTAGTTCCCTTATTTTTTGCTTGTTTTTGATGCAGCTTTGACTGGAGTGCACTGGGTTTCTGCTAATCAGGTCCCCAGTGCCAGTGTTCCCTCCCCAAAACAAGACACCTGGGCACTTGATCCCCAAGTAGCCAGGCCTTTAGCACCTCTGAAAGTCCCTATTAAACAGTGCCTCTGGTACTTAGGGTAGGGGTACTAAAGAGGGTCCTCCAAGAGCTGCAGCACAGCTTTTACCGCTCTAAGGGACCCAGCACCAAATTCATACAGACTGCCACTGCAGGAACCATGTCCTGGTGCAGCTAAAAGTGAAAACACAACATGACACACAAACTGTGTGCCATGTTCCCTAACACTATGTACAATATACCCCTACAACAGTCACCCCTGCAACAGGCCTTACAGCCCTAAGGCAGGGTGCTTTATATTACGTGTGTGGACATATCTGCAAGAGCAGATATGACTCTGTTATGTCTTCTTAGATATAGTAAGAGATCAGGGAAGCTATTTTAAGTGCATTTGCTGGACAATGGTAAATACAAGTACCCCAGCTACATAATGGGTTCACGTAAAGTAGGGATGTTTGGTATGAAACATCTCATATTAATACAAACTCACTGATTACAGTGATAGATTTATTAATAAGTGCATCCAGAGGGCACTTTAAAGGTGCCCTCTGACAAACCTACCATTTACCCATGTGCTGGCTGACTAATTTTAACTAGCCAGCCACCAACAGACAGATTTCTGGCCCCCAAGCGTGAGCGCCTCTTCTCTTGACCGGTCAGGAACAAAGCCTGGTCTCTCAGGGGTGTTTACACACTAATCCCAACAGGATGACCTGCGAAGTTGCATTCCAAGGTAGGAGGCTTCAAAGAGGCCCACACTGCCCTTGGTATGAAGATCTAGCTGCCCTCAGGAGGGAGATGCCAACCCACCTAGCCCAGGGCCCACTTGGCACCTGGACAGGCAGGAAAAGTAATAGCCAGGAAGGCTTGTCCACTCTAAGGTCAGTTCCACCTCTAAGGTGAGCTGCCTGATGTGGACAAAACATTTAAAAGTCTGCCATCTTGATGATGGCAGAACTAGGAACTCTGGGACAAGGTTATGTCACTTTACCACAGGAAGTGGTCATATAGGGGGCATAGTGATCCAAAAGGTACATAGCCCATTGGCTACTATCCTATATTCCCAGAATACCCCTAAATTAAGTATTTAGGGGAGCTTCTGGCACAAGGAATTCGGATTCTTGCTATACCATGAAGAAGAAGGACATTCAAGAGCTGTGAAAACAAAGACTGAGGAAGAAGCAACTGATTTGGCACCAGCCCTGCTGGCCTATCTATTGTTCCGGCTCAGTTGCGCCAAGATTTTCTCCTCCTGCAAGCTATTATGCTCCGATGAGCAGTGGAGCTGCTTCCCTGCACCCTGGAGGTGCCCCAGGAGACCTAAGAGGACTCTGGACTGACAAAACCGGACACTGGACAGTACCGCTGCACCTTTGCTGCCTAGCCAGAACTGAAGTGGGCCAACAGTGCCAGTGTGGTCCCCCAGCCCTCCGGAGACAAAGCCCACCTTGGACTTGCCTACTTTGTACTCACCAACGCCACCTGCTGCCTCCGTTAGGCTCCCGCAACTGTGAGTACTCCCAGTGATGAAAATCTGACACCTCAAGACGTCGCTGCACCCGTCCACATGGCCCATGGAGAAGAGGACTATAGGAGGGACAGGCAGATGTATTAGCAAGGAGGCTGTTTTTTTTTAGTGTTGATGTTTATTCAGTTTTACAGTAATAAAGAAAATAATGATGAGGCTAAATCTCCATAATAAGGCGCATCAAAAGGATAACAACAGGCTTCGCTTGTTTTGTCTTTCTTCTGTAGGGGTTCTCTAATGGATGAGATTGGCCCGGAGTCTTGAAAAACGAACAAAAATAGCACAAAGTATGTGATAGGACGGGGAATTCACTTATACCGACACCACAACCTGTTGTGCTCTGGAGTCAAAGGAGGGATGGGAAGGGATATCTCCACTGGGTGTTGTTCACATGCCCCTGTTCTGTTCTCATCCCTCAAATGAAAAGAAACTTCAGGCATGAGCTGACCAGGTTGCCCCTTCTCCCGAGTCAGCGTACAGGAACCAAGTTGGATCTGTTATAATGTAGCCAGATATCCATGAGGAAGGAGACCCTACAAATGTATCATTCACTGCTAAGTAATGAGAGGTTGGCTGGAGTTTTTTGACAATACTGACTCTTTTTAAGTAACAAGAGATGCCCAAAAAATTAAACCTAATATCAGCAAACAACAAAAAAAAACACCACTTCTGCTTTCTAAAGGTGCACGCATACGCTAACTGTAAAGTGGTGTACATAAAGAAATTACCCTTTCAGTGATACTCTGTCCCTTCTACACAACAAAATCTTCATCCCATTCCCTTTGCTTGGGACTCACCTGCTATGCCGCAACTCTCCTGAGATGTCACGACTCAACAACGTCCTCCAGAGCCGACCATCACTCCTCGCTCTAAGTTTCAGCACATTCCACCCGATCTGCATTATCTTCATGGGTTCTTTCTTCTCGCGCCTCGTTTGGCGTCTGACGTATTCCTTCCTCCAGCATCTCCATCCTTCTGGCTTCTTCCTCCTGCCTCATGACAGTCCCGTTTTCTCCTCCTTCCTGCGTCCTTGATTGGTAGTGGTCCCGCCTCCCTGTTTAAAGAGATAGGGGTCCAGTTTCTGATTGGCAGGTAGTTTCACCCTTTCTTTGTCCCCTTCATAGGATTTGGGGCACACGGCCCAACTGCTGCAGGGGCACAACTGCGGTAAGTACAGGGGTTTGGGGCTAGTTTCTTCACAAGGACCTAAAGTGTCCCCACATCTCTGAGCATTGTGAGAGCTGAGCTCACTTCCTGGTCAGCCCGACTGGCCTCCCGAGCCAAACCTAAAGCATCTTTTTAACCAGACCGATCCCCATTGACTAGCATTGGGCATCCAATGCTGAAAAGCACCTCTGCACCCAGCCACCCCAGTGCCACCCTAGGTGACCTGTTAAAGCTGCCTTGAACTTTGCGCCATACGTACATTAAGTCCAGGAGATTGGTCCTGTAAGTTGCTGTGAAGTGACCAGATGCAATATATGTTTTTCTCCCATCGGATAACATTGGGCACCCGAAGCTGAAAAGCACCTCTGTGCCCAGATGCCCCAGTGTGACCTGAGGTGACCTATTAATGCTGCCTTAAACTTGGCCCCATACTTACCTTAAGCCCAGGAGATTGGTCCCATAAGTTGCTCAATAGGATAACATTTCCACCTTTGAAAAATGCACCTTACCTTAAGTTCAGGAGATTGGTCCCGTAAGTCGCTGTACTATTCCTGTATGCAATATTTGTTTTTCCTCCATAGGATACCATTGCCCTGCTGAAATAAATGCACTGTCGACTTTAAAAACCTGAAACCTGCTGTGGCATTCCGGAACATACTTACCTGATCGTATTGATTTTGAAATGTATAAACAGATATGTATATATAAGGATACGTGTTATTTTTCTAAATTGGTATGGATCTCCTTATTGAGTCATAAGCACCAATTATTGACTGTGTTTGTATTTGCAGATGTCTAACACTTCTCTCTGATAAGCCTGAGGCTGCTCGACCACACAACCCCCTAAAAAGGCACCTTTAGGATTGCTACAGCAAGCTCTGTCCACCAGTATGGGAATCCCTGGACTCTTTGCACGGTATAGCTCATTTTGGTATACCAGCTTGCTACAGGCGCTCATCTTGGAAGTCTTGTAGTTTCTTTAAACATTATTTAATGTCAAAATGAGCATCAGCCACCACTGGGATAGGGTTACCAAGATCTGGAGCATACATCTGAACCCAGAAGAAGATGTAGGGGGTCAGATCACCCAAAGATCTTCTATGCAGATTATTTAAATCTATCTATCTATCTGGGGGATTTATAAAGCCCAACAGCTACTCTGTGAGTGTTCCGGTGCTGGCTGTAAGATTGAGCACAATTGACTTAAGGTTAAAAAGCAGCTCAAAGCAAGAAGTTTTAAGAAGAGACTTGGAGGCTTGAATATCCTCTGTGATGTGGAGCTGCTGTGATGGGGGGGGGCATTCCAATCCCTGGCAGACAGGCAGGAGTAGGAGCTGCTGCCCCACTTTTTCCTTCTAAATTGAGAAATCAACACCAATAAGGAACTAGAGGAAAGGAGTAATCTGGACGGTTGGTAAGGGGTAATTCTATCAGAAAGGCACTCAGGACCTGCATGAATGAAAGCTCAGTGTGTCAAGACATTCTTTAAACCCCACCCATTCCTTGATGGGAGCAAGAGTAATTCTTTCAGGAATGGTTGGATGTGGGTTCTTCTAGAGTGTCTCACCAAATGCCCTGCTGTGGCATTCCGGACCAGCTGTAGTCTCTTCAGAAGATAGGCCAGTAAACCCAAAGAAAATGATTTGACAAAATTAAGCTGTGAGGTGATCAGGGCCTGAATCACTGTTTTCTGCTGTGGTAAAAGGAGAAGGTTAAGAAGATATCTTAGCATCTTTAGGAGTCCAAAAACAGGAACCCACTACATTGGCCACTACACTGGGGGGGAGGGGTGGTGAAGGTGGCAGAATTATCAAATTTTACTCCCAGATGGCAAGCCACTGTGCAGGGGCCAGTGGAGGCAGGACACCGTTTGGCTAGATGTCATTGTCCCATCTTTGAGGTAGAATCCTAAAGAGCAAGATTTTTGTTTTGCTGGCATTACATTGTAGTTTACTGGTGCACATCCATTGAAACACTGCCTAAATGTAAGCCTTAAAACTGCTTAGCGCACTAGGGATATTTTTATCCAGGGTGAGGAGCAATTGTGTGTCATCGGCGTATAAAACTATTTCTATGCTGTAAGACTCTACAAGGGTCCCCAGTGGAGCCATATAGACTTTGAATAGTGTAGGACTCAATTGAGACCCTTGGGGTACCCCAAAACCAAGGGTTTAGGTTCAGTGGTAAATGGAGCCATCCATACAGATTGATGTCTGCTTACCAGGAAAGAGCGGAACCAGGCCAATGTGGGGCCACTGACACCTATGTCACAAGACGCTTTAGAAGTATAGGGTGCGAGACAGTGTTGAAAGCTATGGATAGATCAAGGAGAACCAGGGCCAGCTGATTCCTCTGATCCGCCACTAGTTTAATAGTGTCTGCAGCCTCTAACAAAATAGTATTGGTGCAGAAGTCAGGGAGAGAGCTGGACTGGAAGGGGTGTAGCAGCTTTTTTCTGCTCTAAAGCTAAGCTCTCTGGACTCCATACAGGTGATGGGTCCAACTATGACCTGAACCTAATACTCTAGCTGTTAAGGACTACTTTAAGACATGGTTCTTCCTCTCCAGTATTGGATTTCCCTCAGGATGATAGGGGGAGGAATAATGCATAATGCACAGCAACACCCAGAGTGCCCATGGCATCCCAGTAAGACTTAGAGGCAAAATCCAGTCCCTGGTCGAAATGGAATGATGCTACTGCTTATGTACTGATATAGACTTGCAAATCTTTTATAACAGCTCAAGCATCAGCTAATCATTGTGGCCACACCCATAGAAATCTAGAACATAAACCAACATCCAATAATATGAATTTAAATCTAGAACATGAATCAACAGCCAATAAAATAAATTTAAAAGGCATCATCCGAATAGAGTTGTCCAGGATGATCCTAATGTACACACTTTAGCTGTTTATTAGAAACTAGAAGGGGTGTCTGCGGTTGGCGGACCACGGTAGAACTTTTAATTTGTTGGCAAATGTCACAGCAAAGGACATCGTTTTTAGTCTGTTTATAGAGACCCTGCCACCAGTAGATTTTCTGTAACAAGGAAACTTTAGCCTCTACACCAGCATGGGCAGATGTTAGTCCTTCATGCTCAGCAATTATTAGTTCTAACCTGCTGTCTTGGTTTGGTATCACCTGATCAACCACCCCATAAATACAGACAAAATGAATGTTTTGGGAACTCAGCAGATAAGAGTATTTTGCTGGATACATTTTTGGCAGAGTTGTGCCATTAGCAAAATACTGTGACAGCTGCCATAATGGCATCATCAATACTCACATGTGAATGAATAATTACAGCAACTACAACTGTCTGAACCACCGTTTTAGCAGTTTCATCAGCCAACAAATATCCTACAGCATGTACTGCCACACGTTAATGAATCAATATGTAAATAACCTGGGCCCATGGTAGAGCATCTTTAAGACCTGCCACATCCCCCAAAGTGACTTATGCTTGACAGTGTTAACTTTAGAGTCTCTGAATGCATTCAAGCACCAATATTTGAGATTTACATAATAGGGCTGGGTGCAGTAATAGGAATCACACACAATAAATGTCAGAAATTCTGGATCAGTATTCTGTAGTGCCAGAACTAAAACTTTCAGTTCAGCCAGCTGAGCAGTACAGTCACCTAAAGTTTTTGTATGTTTTTTGAGTTTGAAATTCACCATATTTCATGACATCCTTCACTGCAGTACATGCTGCTGAGTAATTATGCTCTTTAACCAATCGCTGGCTGGGTCGAACCATCAGTATATGTGAGTATAAATTATGAAATCATACCGCTCTAGAGGCAAAAGTTCATTTGACAATGGGTATTCTTGCTCCTACTGGAGAAATTCCTGTGTTCTAAATGTAGGGTCAAAAAGGTAGTCTACATCAGTAGCTGTCAAGGAAGTGGTCCACTGGATCCATCATGGATGTAAGGCTTTGGCATTAGGAATGCTCACCTCTGTAACAACCTCTAAGGCTGATAAGGAAGAAAACACAATTATGCACTTCCCCTGAGCCAATGGACGCTCCTTTAGAACAGCTGTTTGTTCTGCAGTCAGATTGTTTTCCATCAATGCAAAACACATTTCTGCATTAGAATACAAATGTGATTTATATGCATTGGTACTGTTTCACCTTCATTAAAGGTGACATTTGTAGCTAGTGGAAACTGCAATTTGCAGATAACTAAATTAGCTTTGTTAATACGAGTATGTAAGTGTTGAATACAAGCATGTCTGTTTCAATGTTCTAAGAAGAGTAAATACGTATTTAGTTGCTGTAGCAGAGCCCACTTTTCTAAGAAGTGTGACGCAAGGCTTCTACCTTCAAAATATGACACTCAGGAAAAACAAATGTAGATATTTTAACATTTAAATTATAGCCATGATCAGTGAATCCCAAACTTATGTGATCTACGCTGGCCCATAGTGTATTTAAATCATCATCTGTGAGGTAAATGTCATCAACATAAGACAATGATTTTGAGTCAATTTCTTGTAAAACTGATGTTACACAGGCAGCAAACAGACCTGGACTGTTCTTATACCATTGTTGGAGCCTACACAATTTTCTCTGGGTCCCTAACATGGCAAACGCCATCAAATCTCAGATTCCAGGTGCTATAGTTTGACAGAAAAAGCCATGGAAATGTCCAACGTAAGTCTGTACTTTTTACAAACAATGCTGTTCATTGAAGCTATGCTATGTAAATTTTGTACAGCAAAATGATTGTTTAAATGTCTACATTCTACGACTATGCAATAGGAATGATTCAGTTTAGCTACAGGGAATAAAGGATTATTCATAGGAGAGATGCAAGGCTCAATTGCACCTTGATATTCTAATTGTGATAGAATGTCTCTAACAGGGCATTTAGCCTTATGTTTAATATGGGATTGTGGCTGCCCTTATGGGGTGGACCTCAAAGTATATTGTGATAAGTCAAGCCCTTATCACAGTCTGCTTGATAGCAATATAATGCAGAGGCTTGTGCAAGAGCCCCCCATTTTGTGGCATACCTCTATTTAACTTCTTCAGGAGCAAAACTAGAGAAGGATGGTAAACTAAGTCCTCCCACTGTGGGATTCTCTAACAAACTCAGACAGCCATTCTACCTCAGCTAAGAGAATCATAAGCATTCTACAAGTTCTGCCAGAATATTACTTATAAATAGTGCGCAGTACATTAACCTCGATTTGGATGCCCAAATCATAAAGTCTATCAGGAAGGCTGAGCTGCTGATTTGGAGTTTCAACTTGAATATAGTCATTAGTCGGTCCCGCCACCAGAAACTCTTGAAGAGTCTTGTAAATTATTGTGAAATCTGCTGCTCTGTTGAGCAGTGTTTTCATCCACATGTTGTTCAAAAGAAGCATCCTGAGTATTTGTGGCATATTTAGTGGAAATTCATGTAAGGTTCAAATTTTTTTAATGTGTTTTTAGTTGTGGAAGTTTCTCTTCCTTTTTTACAACGACCTCAGAAGAGTGTTGTGAATAATTTTTCTGTCTCATGTACTCTTCCTGTTTATATTAGCATTGTCCCACTCTTTCTGGCTTTCTATCTGACGTGTCCTGAAAAGAACAAGAAGGACGTGTATCAGAATACTGATGTTGTGTAGCCATTTTAGTTATAGCTTCATGCACGTTATTTTAGCATACTAGGCTTGCTGCTGTGCACTTTAACCTGGATATATTTTTTCAGCTTTGCTTTATTATTCTTATAATAATCACTTTTGCGGTCTTGTTTTATTTCTTTCCATCTAGCTGTTTTTGCCTAGGCCAGCATTATGTTCTCAAACAAGACATTCTTGCTCACTCTGTGCTTCTTTCAAGGCTTCAGTAAGATAGGTTGACGGTGAACGTGGTACAAGTTTTGTCTCTGACATTCATAGAAAAACACACATCCTTACCTAGGGACATTTTCTCGGAACATCAGCTGTTTTATTATAAAAAACACTTCCTTGTCACGTTAGAGGGAGATTCCCACCAGAGAACCACAACTGTATGCTGATTGCTGAATGCTTTGCTACAGCTGCTTATGCAGACTTCAGGCCTTTTCTCAAGTATGGGGGATGATGTCTTCCCAGGGGAATCGGAAGGGCAAAATTAGAGTTTAACACGCTGTGCTCTATATAGCCTATGTAGGAATTAGTCTATTGACTCTAGTGACAATATGGTAGTGTTATTTCTATGCTTTTCTCTCCTTGTCACAATTTTAATCTTGTCATACTGTATCGTCCTGGTTATTGCAGCACGTGCTTTGCTATCTAAGATGCAGTTGCTTCATTAAAATCTTTTTGAAACATATACTGCCTCTGTTTGTCATTGTGTATGTGAGACTAATGTAACTGAGAGAAACGGATGAGACCTGAGTGGCCACGGTTTCCCTGAGAAATCAATTATTTCATGCGCTCGGCTGCCCAATTATTCCTGCCCTTGGGTAGAGATGAGGCACTGCTAGTTAGCCAGAGCAAAACCCGGATTGGGGCGACAGGTGTCACCTGTAGTGGGTCAGACTCAGTCTCCCAAACTGTAGGCGATTCTGCCACTCAAAATCCAGTAGTCTCATTAGAAAAATGAGAGCCTATGTGACGCTGATACCTATCAAGCCGTTTAATTGTACCTCAGTTATGTAAGTTTTTCAGTGGGCTCCTGTTGCTAAGATCTACTCTGTGTTTTTTGTTTTTCTTTTTTTATTGGTTTTATCCAAGTGTTTTGTTTTCAGGCATCTGCTTGTAGGTATCTGATTCAGATGTTGTGGCTTACCAGGCCTGGTTCCAAAATGATCATGACCTATAGAAGCAGTCTCAGAAATAATTTTAGGTAACTTGTGTTCCTGATCTAAAGCAGGAACCGACGTAAAATGTTGCCATATTACCAATGATGTTGCCTCCCCTTTTATGTTATCTAAAATCATTGAGGATACTGTGGCAAAGTTGCTAATTAATTTTGTCCACAAATCCAGGGCAAAACATACAAAACAGCAATTGATGGTGTGCTGTGTGTTAATGTATAAATGGCTGCAAAGACAGAACCCATGTCACGTAAACTTCAAGTGGGGGAACCATACCAAGAGGAAAGCACATAGTGAGAGTTCTAAAGTTATCTTGGGGTCCCATATGGGGAAACACTGCTTGAAGCTGATTTTCTTTTTGTGCTATCAAAAACGGATTTTCGTCCCGGTTGATGGATATTTTACCCATAGTGGCATTAGCAGTAAATGGACTAATGGCAGGCACAGCTAACTGTGGCAGCCAGCTTGACCATCACTTGCTGGGGCAGGTGTTATTGTACACATAACAAACTGCATTAGAAGTTGACACTTAATGAGTGTAGAGACCAAGCACATCCTGAGTATTTCTGGGTTTGGAAATGGTGTGTAGCCGGCTAAGACTGGCCAGGTTGCCCCATTATTACTGAGAGAACCCAGTCTTACATGCTGGAGTGTGTGTGTGTGAGAGTGCCTTGGAAGCAATTCTGATGTTCCTGGTATATTAATGGTATTGCAATGTATCCACAGAGGCTATATGTAGCTGGAGCTGCTGCTTCAGTGTATGTATGAAATGTTTGTATATTAGCATGGACTGCAGGAAAGTTAACCCAAGAACAATAAACTTTGTATATATAAGCTTCACATGACTCAATCACAAAGGCAACATCCATCCCAAAATTGACAAACCCATGTGCACTTAAATGTACAGTTACTGCCTTTCTATTACTGAAATATTTATTTGTTGCACCATGTTCAATGAATGGTATTCACAGAAAGGTAACAATATAGTGGGGCAATCTTTTTAAAGGTTCAAGCTTCATCAGCCTACAGACATAAATAGGTGCTTATTATTGAGCTGATGAAGATTAATCTTTTTCACCCTGGATGTCTCCCTGAAGAGGTGAAAACGGATCTTTGGTCACATGCGAGCAAACTGGTCAGGAGACACATTAAATAAGTACCTTTCCTAAAACGTTGGTGGCGCCATGTAGAAAGTGTCATGCTCGATTGTCAAACTGAATGGTTGCAGCAGCTTTGTCAGTTGGCCAAGCAATGCTCATTTCATGAAAACAGAAACATTGTATAGGTCTTGTGCACAAGAGGGTGTTTGGTACAGTTTAAATGCAGATGACCACCCCAGTGTAGTTTCCTTATTACTTCTAATTTCCATAAACATTATGTGTAATAGGCATCATCAAAATGATGCTATTTAAATCATCCCTAAAATGTCCTATTAAGTGCGACACACAGGAGCGTAATATATGGAGTGCATGTGTACAATAGGCATGCATAACATATTTTAAAGCATACAGTGGATTATCAGCTGCATTAAAGATGTTTATTGTTTACTAACTCATATGTATTAAATTTATATAATGTGGCTCAAAGGCGTTCAAGGAAGAGTGGGGTTGCTGGATTTCAAACAGATTCCTGCAGGATATACATTAGTCAATTAGCCTACTGAACCATCATATGTTACGCACGGCACTCATGGAGAGCCATTAACATGAACAACTGGAGCCTACAACCAATAATTCACTGCTATGACATAGCCGCAGTTGGTAACAGATCTTGTTAACCACTGTTATACATCATAAAGCAATCTTAGGCTGTTCGGCCTGGGCTCTCAAAGCAATGCTGGAAAGCACAGTTTCTGGAGCAGAAGGAGGGAAAGGCACATAGAGTGATGTGGCTGGGTGGGAGGATGCCATGTATTTTCTTTTTTATATATATTTTAGATAGGAAGTACAGACCATATTAAGTGTAGCTCCCCCACTACTCCTCTGCATCAGTGTAGCATTTGAAAGCAGAAGCAAGCGATTTTGGGGGTCAAATATAGCATAATGCAAAAAAAGTGTCAAAAAAGTGGAGGGAGGCAGGCAAAAAGTTGGGGGTGACCACCCTACGGCTGTCAGGTCTAACAGTCTTCCATTGTGTCACAGTGAAGGTAGGAAAGAGTTCATTCTAACAGCTACCAGTGCCCAGGACCAGTTGAGGCAGGCTGGAGGGTCAGTACTTCTTTCAACAGAGGCAGAGCAGCTGGGACTGGGTCAGGTTCTGGTCAAGGAAGCAGGAGAGGCCTCTGTAACTTGCTATAGATCTGAAAGTTCAAGCAGGGAATCAGCCAGCTGATTCCTGGAGTCACTCAGGAGTCTTGGAATAGACAGCAGGTCCAGGCTCTCCAATGCAACAAGGCAAACAGATGTGCAGTCTTGTCTTCTTTTTCCACTCCAAAGATGATCTGAGGCAGTCTCTGAGATCTGCCTTTTTATCCAGATGCAAACTTTGAAGTGGGAGGCAGAGTATTGACATCCAGGCCAGTCCTACCCAGTTCCTCTCTCCTTCCCCTAAGTAATGGTTTTACGAAACATGAGACCTCCCTGCAAAATATGTGGAGGGGGCCCCTACACTGCAGACCTAGTCAGGAGCCCTCAGCCAGGGGCCCACCACCTATGCACAGTGCTGGAGGGGCACCCTGAAGCCACTGCACCATGGGAGCTGCTGGGGCTATTATTATGCCATTGTCCCTGAGATGTAATTGTGCCCTTGCCCTGGTGTGTTGGGCATTGTGTGAGTGTGAAGGCAAGCCTCATCCTGCCCCAAGTGTTCGCCACTCACCACACCCAGTTCCTATTTTCTAGTGTCTTGTTCCAATTCCCAACTCAGGGAGACAGTCATGAGCATGCCAGGCAGGGAGATTTCACCCAGGAATGGCCACAGAGACTGAAGGTAGAAAAATACCAACTTTATAAAAGTGAAAATTTTAACATTAGGAGCTAAAATCCAACTTTACTAGTTAGAGAATTTTACATTCTAATGCAAGTAAGCATAAGAATTATTTCTCTAGCTGCTCCGATTCTGATTCTATCCTTTAGTGGCTGGCACAAAGGCAAATCAGTGTTAGACTATGTGAGAGCCAGGCCTTGCAGTGAAAGTTGAATTTGGGAGATTTTCACTCTTAGGACATGTAAAACTGAAATTGCATATGTCCTACTTTTTAACTACACAGCACCCTGCCCTCTAATCTTAAGAGGAACTACTCTAAGAGTGTCTTACATGTAATAACAAGCATGTGCAATGCAATAGGGTCTTGCATATCTCCGAGTTACAGCTATTAGCAGTTGTAAACTCCCAACCGGACTTTTCTTGCCAGATTAAATTAAAAAAAAGTGCGCAATCGCGCTGCTACAGTTCACTCGTAGTGAAACCTATCGGCAAAAGTGCAATTATCTACATAACCGGCAAAAGTGTAATTAACTATGTAACAGGGTCGATGTCATGCAAAACGCTGGACTTCTGCCAAGCGAGATCGCGCTGCGAAAAAAAGATTAAAAGTAGTCCACAAACCTGACAGGAAACAGCGAGCCTCGTATGTTTTCAGTACTTGGTCGCTGCACTCGAGAAGGGCTAACCACTGGAAAAGGCATGACGTATGCGTGCCTTCCACTAATGAAAGCAAGCCGATTTTCAAAGGCAAACCCACGAACCAATGAAAGACACTAACGTGACATGGACGGGGCTCCGAGCCCTTTTCTATCTTCTAAAGCGTCTCCCAAGCAAAACGCATGCGCAAGCGCATGCGACGCAGGCTCGACCCTAAAAAGGAAGGTTTAAGGCTTTGCAGGGATTCATTCTGCCAAGTTTGCATGGTAGGCCTGAGACTTACGGTTAGAATTACTGTAGTAGGTGGCACAGTAGGTGAAACAGCCCACTAGTGGTGTTTAATGTACAGGCCCTGGGGACCACAGTACCACTTACCAAGGACTTAGCAGTAAATTAAATGTGGCAAATGGGTACACACCAATTGCATCATGTTTAGAGGACAGAGAGCACTAGCACTTTAGTATTGGTTAGCAGTAAAAAAGTGTGCAGAGTTCTAAAGCCAACAAAAACGACTTCAGCAGCTAAAGGACCAAAAGGCAACAAGTCTGAGTCTGGGGAGTCAACATTCAAATGATTTCTGGTCCAACAAACATAAATTCAGATTGCAGCAAAATACACCACCGAAGCATCTCTCTTCAACAAACACTAAACGTGACATCACAAGCCAGAGCACTGCAGCAACATCAGACAATACAAATCTGACCAATTACTTCCTGGAGGCTCAAGCACACATCTTACTTCAACCACCTTGGAGCATTTGCTCGATTTCCTTTAATGATCATAGTCTGAACATACCAAAGAAATTATCGAAATACATACATCGCCGCCAAACTCTCTTGTAATCGAAACTAGATGTGGCTTCGGGATCAATACTGTCAGTGGCTTAGAATGATGTTTTTATTGTTTGTGGACAGGCCTCAGAATTCAATTCCCAGAGCCAGAACTCAAATATCTAAAAACGCTCTGTCATCCCAGCCCTGTGGGGATTTCAGCAGCTTTCAATAAGCATTACATCTGTCCTGAATCTTTAGAGATTTTGGAAAGGTATGCCTTGTGCCTTATTGTAAAAGAGAACATAAAAGATCGTTTGTTGTCATTCTCCACATCAGTAGATGTGTATTCATTATACTTCTGTAGCAGTCTGGAGCTTAATGTGTGCTGGTGTTTGCAGGAGGGTCCCACTGCCACTCATTTTTAGGGACTAGCACTTATTTATCCTCATCAGATTTTGACTCAGAGCAAGAGAGTGAAAAACAAACAAGTGGAAAGAAGGAGGGAAAGAAAGATGGGAAAAGGTGACAAAGGAGTAAAGCAGGAACCTGCAAGAGAGAGACAAAGGGTCAGGGAGTGTCTGGTGGTGGAATAAAGAGGAATGAGGTGGAATCAAGACTGCGTTTTCTGTTCGGCATGCCGACATATAATAATCCCAGGCACAAAACGTTTGTCCCCAGTGGCTCTTATTTGTTTACAAATGAAGCCCTGAATTCTCATGGAACATGAAAGCACAATATAGGCACCTTCAGCAATAACAGCGGCGGACGCATATGTCAAGGGGGGTGAGTGAGAAAGAAAACACTTACCTTGCGATGCCTGACTCCCACCACTGTATCCTGCCATCTCACTGCTTTTGTGGTGTCCCAGCATTCACTGGGACACCAGCACAGGCTCCCCAGCAATCCTAGCCCTGCTTACATCCGATACATAGCATGTAAGCAGTGTCAGGATTGGTCTGAGTAGCAGTCACGAGTCTGAGGTCTGTGCTGTTTCTCCAGGCTGGCTGTGTATACAGCTGGGTTGGAGAAACCTAAGTGTGCGTATGTGCTTGGCTGGCCTCAGACAGCTGGCCAAACATACATGTGCACTTAGTGCATTCTCTCCTCCTTCCCCCTCCCGCCTCCTCGTGGCCCCGCCCCGCCTCTCCCTGCACCTGCAGGCTGAGCCAGCATATAAAAAATTAAAAATAATACAATAGCAAGATATTGTTTTATTTTTCATCTGCTGGATCTGCCAGGGGGCGGCGCCCCTCTGCCACTGCGAAGGGGCAGCCGCTGAGCAATAAAGGGGTGATTGCTGCTGGACTGGCCTATTGGGAAGTCTGGCACTGCCAGATGAGCCTGCTTGGAATGGCCAGTGTGCAGACTATTTTCTATGCTCCGGTGAGCTGTGACAGGATAAAAAAATAATAAAACAACTCACTCACTTCTCTTTTCAAGCGGGTGCACTCAGTCTGGTAGAACCAGCCTTCCAGAATGACCAACAGATTAGTCTACAACTGAGGGTGATATTATGGTGCTGAGCTAGCAATGGGGCACAGAGCACGTGGATTATTCAAGATTGCATTGGCGGGGTGACTGAATGAATCGTTGACTCTTGAGCTCACCTGTGTCGGAGACGAAAACAAGTATGTGTGGCTCGTTCTGTGTCCTGAAGTAAGCAGATGCAATAACCACCACACCCAAAATTACAGATACTGCAGAGTAGATTTTACCAGCAGTGGTATTACCACCTAATTCTGAGTTGTATGGTCTTAAAATGGGGATCCCGCTAGTATTATAACTTCTTTTCCGCTGTTGCAAAGTGTGAAAATCCAGAATGATGTGCTTTTCCCCACACTGTTTCCATCATTTAACTGACGCAATTTGTGAAAGTATAATCAAATGTGTGCTCAAATTATCATAAAAAACAGAATCCCAATTCAGGAGTAAATTTCTATTTGCAACTAAGTTGCATTCCTTTGAGAGACAGATATGGCCTAATGTTCGAGAGGGAGGTTGTTCAAGAGTGGAGCATATTGAGGCAGCTTGATTTCTGATTCTTTCTTTGTGGCACACAGGAAAGTTGGGTCATTGATCACTTTTTAATTGCAAGAAGGTGCCACATAAATTAAAAGAGAACATGCTGCCTCCTACGGTCTTCCCTATCTGTGCAATAAAAATAATTAAAAAACCAAATCACTAATGTTGCAATTTTGCCAGTGATGTTTTTCAAATAGCTAAGCTTTCAGTTGTGCCATGAATGTCAATATTTGTTGATGATAAGACAATAACTTACTACCTAACCGAGGATTCAAATCTCAGGCAGCTACAATGTTACAATGTCACTTAAAGATTTTATGACAAAAACGTTAAACATTAAAAATGAAGAGAGGGTGGTTGCCAGCATGTGAAAAATAGAGCTAAACATGCAACCAAACATCTGAAAGGTTTCCCCAGGTCACAGCTCTTATTACATGTATTCTTCTATAGTCAGAAGGTAAGAGAGCAGACTAATTTGGTTTACTCCAATGTCATCCAAAGCGGGCATCCCCATGCAAATAAGTAACAAATGTATGAAATACATTTTTGATTTTGAGCCGTAGAATTTTCCACATGCTCTACTTGGCCTACTTATTGGACAGCTGAAGATACAAGAAACACGGAGCTTCTGATCGGCATCAGCTCCACGCTTTCCAATGTTTCAGGGAAAAATGTATAGAGAGAAAAGGCAAGGATTGGGAAAGCAGCATAGAACCTCGGTCCAAATAAGCTTTGTTACTTATGGCTAAAACTCATTTACAATTGACTCAACTTGCAAGCACAAATCAACACTACTGCAAGATGTGTACGCTAACAGCTGTGCTTTCTAAGAACTATGGGCCAGATGTATCATCATTTTTAAGAAATCGCTATTTCCGACTCGCAAAGTGCCATGTATCACATTTGCGATTCGGTAATAGCGATTTCTTAAAAATCGCAAATGCTATTACCGAATCGCGAATTGCGATACCGGCCCCATTCGCAGCTATGGGCCTATTGGCCCATAGCTGCAAATTTTTTGCATTTCCAAAATTTCTGAACCAGAAATCGCAATTTAAAAAAATGCAAAAGCCCAGGGTGCTGAGGGCCTAAGGCCCCCTCTGCTGCACCCCAAAATCATTTTTCCTAACATGTAAGGTACACACATGCCAAAAGGGCATGTGTGCTTTACATGTTCAATTTAAAAATGCAGTTTAACTGCATTTTTAAATTTTGCACCAGGTTCCCACCTGGTTGCATATCATGGTATTTTGCATGTGCAAAATGCCATTCTGCGAAAAATCACAATTTGCAATTTTTTGCAGCATCGCCTTGCGACCTGGATTTTGCGAATCGCACATTGCGACTCGCAAAATCCAGGTCGCAATGCAAGAAATCGCAATTTTAGCGATTTCTGCTTTGTGGTCTGCGAATGCCTTTCATGCATTGCAGACCACTTTTTTGCACTCGCAAATGGCGATTCGCACCATTTGCGAGTGCAAAATATTTTCATACATCTGACCCTATGGGTGATATGTACGAGGGCATTTCATAACTGTGCGAATTTCGATTTCTGGTCGCTAGGAAATACAAAATGTAATTTTGCTATGTACGAAAGGTTTATGCGGTAGTGCAGAATGCGATTCCTACCTTGTAGAAATCGCATTTTAGAAATCGAGAGACAGGAAATCGCAAATAGGGATTTTCTATTTGGGAATCGATAAATGAATGTACAAAGGGTTTCCTAATTGTGATAGTAACCAAACAGGCATTTCGGAAATGCAACTAACATTGAATCTGGTGCAAAATGGTGCTAATCTGGTGCAAAATAGAAAAAGGCACCCAAAATGCATGCTTTGTATGCCCTCGCGAGGAGGATGAGCATTTTGGCTCAGAGAGATAGAGGGACGAGGAGACAGGAGAGGATTTTTAGGGTTAGGGTCACCCTGTTTGAACAGACTAAGGAGGAGATAAATGAGAGATACAGAACCAGTAGTCAGGTAATTCTTGATTTTATTGCTGAGTTACAACACTCAGAAGCAACACAACCCCACCAGGTATTGTGTTGCCTACACCACTGCTGGCAGTTACTAGGGTGTCATAGTAGTAGCAGGAGGGTTTATAAAGCATCTTTTCCAGGTTTTTTCACAAAATTCTGGACATTATAGGGAGCAAAATGAACCAATATATATATTTTCCAAATACTACAAATTATTGCAACAAACCAAATTGATGTTCTACAGAGTAGCACAGTTCCCCAATGTCATAAGCTGCACTGAAGGCGCACATATTGCCATATTTCCCCAAATAACAAAGTAGTTCATTTACAGGAACACAAAAGGCTTGTACGCACTCAATGTGCAGGTAGTGTGTGATGCCTACTGTATCATAGCATACCTTGTGGGCAGATTCCAGGCAGCACTTAGGATTCATCTATGTTCCACCACAGTGGAATACACAGCCGACTGTCACAGGGTGAATTTGGCAATGGTTTCTGTTAGAAATGGGGTTTTTGGTTGGCAGTCAGGTTACCCTCTGTCCAAGCAAAAGCCCTCACTCTAGTCAGGGTAAGTCACACACTATCCAAGATTATCCTGTGCCCACCCTCTGGTAGCTTGGCACGAGCAGTCAGGCTTAACTTAGAAGGCAATGTGTAAAGTATTTGTGCAAGAAATCATACAATACCACCATATAGCACCACAAAAATACACCACACAGTGTTTAGAAAAATATATAATATTTATCAGGATAATTGTAGGTAAAAAAAAAGCATAAAGTTGCAATGGAAAATTGTAGAAATATCACGGAAAAGTGATATAAAGTGTCTTAAGTCTTTAGAATATAAACAAAGTCTCTTTCAAGCACAAGTACCTGGTTGGGAGTGGAAAAATCTCCTCATAGGGCCACAAGAGAAGAGGTGCGTGGAAAAAGGGTGTGGGCGTCGATTTCTCCCCAGCACACACGGACTCGCGTCGTTATTTTCCACGCGGGGGAAGTCGGGCGTCGTTTTCCGGCACGTGGACAGTCTCTTTCTGTGGATCGCGGGGATTACCAAATGTCCCGGGTCTGTGCGTGGATTTTCCTGCTTGTTCTCCGGCTGCGCGTCGGTCTGCGGGGCTGTGCGTCGAAATTACGATCTCACAGCAGGCGTTGCGTCGATTTCTCCTCTAGACTTCGATCTGCGGGCTGCGCGTTGAAATTACGATCTCACGGCAGGCGTCGCGTCGATTTCTCCTCTAGAGGTCGGCGGCATTGTCCTTGCGAGGCCGTGCGTCGGATCTTCGGTCGTCCCAAGAGCGTCGCGTCGATAAGCGTCGGAGTGCGGCATTTTTCTCACCGCGAAACAAGCTGTGCGTCGAAATTTTCGGCGCACGGAGCGTCCAAGTAAAAGAGAGAAGTCTTTTTGGTCCTGAGACTTCAAGGAACAGGAGGCAAGCTCTATCCAAGCCCTTGGAGAGCACTTTCACAGCCAGACAAGAGTTCAGCAAGGCAGCAGGGCAACAGCAAGGCAGCAGTCCTTTGTAGAAAGCAGACAGGTGAGTCCTTTGAGCAGCCAGGCAGTTCTTCTTGGCAGGATGTAGTTTCTGGTTCAGGTTTCTTCTCCAGCAAGTGTCTCATGAGGTAGGGCAGAGGCCCTGTTTTATACCCAAATGTGCCTTAGAAGTGGGGGAGACTTCAAAGAGTGGCTAAGAAGTGCACCAGGTCCCCTTTCAGTTCAATTCTGTCTGCCAGGGTCCCAGTAGGGGGTGTGGCAGTCCTTTGTGTGAGAGCAAGCCCTCCACCCTCCCAGCCCAGGAAGACCCATTCAAAATGCAGATGTATGCAAGTGAGGTTGAGTACCCTGTGTTTGGGGTGTGTCTGAGTGAATGCACAAGGAGCTGTCAACCAAGCCCAGCCAGACGTGGATTGTAAGGCACAGAAGGATTTAAGTGCAAAGAAATGCTCACTTTCTAAAAGTAGCATTTCTAGAATACTAATATTAAATCCGACTTCACCAGTCAGTAGGATTTTGTATTACCATTCTGGCCATACTAAATATGACCTTCCTGCTCCTTTCAGATCAGCAGCTGCCACTTCAACAGTGTATGAGGGCAGCCCCAATGTTAGCCTATGGAGGGAGCAGGCCTCACAGTAGTGTGAAAACGAATTGAGGAGTTTTACACTACCAGGACACATAACTACACAGGTACATGTCCTGCCTTTTCCCTACACAGCACCCTGCCCTAGGGGTTACCTAGGGCACACATTAAGGGTGACTTATATGTAGAAAAAGGGGAGTTCTAGGCTTGGCAAGAACTTTTAAATGCCAAGTCGATGTGGCAGTGAAACTGCACACACAGGCCTTGCAATGGCAGGCCTGAGACAAGGAAAAGGGGCTACTTAAGTGGGTGGCACAACCAGTGCTGCTGGCCCACTAGTAGCATTTAATTTACCAGCCCTATGCACATAGAGTGCACCTTACTAGGGACTTATAAGTAAATTAATAGTCCAATCAGGTATGATTCCAGGTTACCATGTTTTAGGGGAGAGAGCATATGCACTTTAGGCCTGGTTAGCAGGGGTAAAGTGCGCAGAGTCTATAAACCAGCAAAAACAGTGTCCAAAAAGTGGAGGGAGGCAGGCAAAAAGTTAGGGGTGACTACCCTAAGGCTGTCAGGTCTAACAGTTTCCTACTGGGTAAGAGAATTGCACAATGAATGTAGTGGCCAAGACGGTATAGGTAATGTGACATGATGGTTTACCTTCTCATTCACCTAAGGTGACAGTGCATATGCCTTGCATTCCTGGATACTCAAACCATACCTGACGTCAAGGACAAGAAGTGAAAGGCAGTACAACAGGGCGCACAGCACAATACGTGGAATCATAGAGAGGACCTTGGCGATTCTGAAGTACTGTTTTCGCTGCCTACACAATACCGGTGGCACACTACTGTACAGACCAGAGCAGAGGCGTGCTGCAAGCTTATTGCCACACTGCACAATATTACCCTGAATAAGGGTCTGCACGACATCCCCAAAGAGCCTGATACTGACTCAGAAAAGGAATTACTACCACTACAGGTGCAGCAGAGGGCAGAGAATGACACAAAGAGATCACTAACAACTATTTCTGAGGTAAGGGTAATTAAAATGTCTAATAAAGAGACAAACATCTGATGGGAATGCGTGGTGCCTAACTGAGAGACCTTTTCATCAGGTAGCAAGAACATCGTATGCTTGTGGACGTAATGTTGTGTGACAAAAATGCAATGAAGCATGTAAGGCAAAACAAAGACAACTCATTCCTCTGAGTGTAAAGTGGTTGACTTCTTTTGACCCCTGGAGTTGGATGCCTTGTCAGGAGCACTAGGCTGTGAGACTTTTGAAATGTCACTCTCAAAAGAGTGTCTGCTTTAGCACCTGTAACTGCATGCCTCCTGAATGGCTGTGCCACTGAGGCTAGAACCCTCTTCGCTCTCAGGTTGGGGATAAAGATGTTGTGGCTTTGTATATTCTTAAGGGCTGTGGTCACCTGCACTAGTCCATGTGCAACGTTCTGACAGCAGTGACCTATGTCAGTCTGTGTGTTCACAGTCCATTTGCTTGTGTGTTCAATGACTACTACTAATCGGTTGATGGACAGTGTGAAGGAATCAAATCTTGCCAGGTACTGCCTGTGCCTGTGTCGCTGCACCCAGTGTTTCTTCTCCATTGCAACTAGCCACCATTCCTGCACTTTCTTTAATTGCTGCATTGACATAGACATTAGTTTCAGATGACCATCCCTATTTGTTTGATTTGCAGGTGTTGTGTGGAGATGATGGACCTCAAAGTCAGATGCATCAACCAGAATCATCATGGTCAAAGATTTTATATTCTGACTTAGGGCCTGATTTAGATTTTGTCGAATGGTTTACTCCGTCACAACGGTGATGGACATCCTGTCCACCAAAACATAAACCTCATTATTTCCCATGGGATTTATGTTTTGCCGAACTGGAAATCCATCACAATTGTGACTGAGTAACCTGTCTGTCGAAATGTAAATCAGGCCCTTAGTCTTTCAAGTCCCAACCAACCACTGGAGTACACTTCTCAAGTCCTTAGAATTCCAGGTCAGGGCACTTAGAGCCTCACAGGGTTTCAGGCAGAGGCCAAAAACAAAGTCCAATTAATTTCCAGTTGCACACTAGTACACTGAGCACTTTAGGAAAAAGGCCTTTCTTGTAGCTTGGGATCTCCCTGTAGTCTCACAGGAAGTCAGAGAACTAACCCTTAAAATCCATTTATTTCACCTGGGTACAAGGAGGAGCAGGTCCTTCAGGGCTCCCCTCAGGTCACAGACTGCAGTTCCGATCCTCTTTTAGTCTTCCACAGGTGGAGACGTGTTCTGACGTGGGTGCCTGGAACTGTAACTTTTATGCTTGGAACCTGCAAATGAGTGGATGTGACTCATGGGTAGCCCCTATCCCATGGGCTTAAAGGTCACAGGACCAAGCATACTCACAGGGCTAAGTGTATTCACTTTCAGTAGTTCATATTTGCCTTGCTGCAAACAGGCCCAGAAGGCAAGGTGTCAGGGCATTTTCAACATGGCAAAAGACTTCAGCCACACTAAAAAAGATCTTTGAGGGATAATGGTATGTCTGGGGTGTGTACTATGATACTTATAATGTCCCCCCACATCCAACACTGAAATTGAGTTTGAAGCATGCACGGCATCCACAACAAACGCAGAGATAGGAGCCTGGTAGGTCAAAACAAGGGTGCTTCAACAACCAAACGGAGGATTCACAAGATTTGTTTTAGCATCCTGTTCTCTCCCTTTCAATTGTGTCCCAAGTGTTACATGTAGCTAAACAGACTTGTCAAGCAGGCTATGTCAGTATGGTGTTAAAGGATGTCCACAACCCTCACTCTGAATATTCTGTGGAGTTCAGAAGAGTCATTGCTCTTGGTCAGCCTATTGTTTGCTCATGAGAGGCATGCCACCTATTGTTCACACTTAGTCAAGACTGACCACAGAATGGAGCTGATAAAGGCTTATGCTAATTAGCCTTCTGACTGCTCAGGCAAGAAAAGGGTACATTTCTAAAAGCTGACTTTAGTTAAAATGTATTAAAAAGCCCACTCCAACAACTAAATGTTTTTTTAATATTTATTAAAAACAGTGGTTTAATTATGTTTCTACCTAGTCCCATTACTGAAATGCAGTATTAGTATTTTAATATGTATTTTATTTTTCATAGGACAGCTGGTCACCACAGTGAAAATACCTTTCAGGGCCTTGTCACTGTAGGGATATGATAGTATTCATTTTTTATATGTCCCACATTTAGATACCATTCATCATAGTTTGTGGAATAAAATGCTTAGGTATGGGTAATCTATTATATTTAAAAGGGAGGTTTGAATCTGTCAAAAACGGTTACTTTCACATGCTACACTGCAGGTTTTACACTGCAAAATGCAGGCTATACAGGGTAGACCTGAGGCCATGTTTGTACTGCCAGACCAAGGGGGATGGCACAATATTTGCTGCAGTCCACAAGTGGCATTTAACTGTCAGGCCTTGTGTGCACTTTCTACACCATATATTAGGGGCTTGAAGGCAAGTTAAATGTGCCAATTAGGGAAAAGCCAATTAACTATGTTTAAAGGGGAGCACAAGCAGTCTACTCCTGGTTAGCAAAGGTAAAGTACATAGCCCTAAAGACAGCAAAAATATAGGATGCAGCAAGGGGTGTAAAATCAGGTGCGCCCACACAGAAAAGGCAGATTTCCCACAGGGATATATTAGGGAAATAGACATTTTAGTCTCTACAAAGGAAATAATGTGCTACATCTGCTTTAAAGTATGCTATCTGCTGCCTTTTAGATCACATTTAGCAGTGCAACAAGTCATCCCATGCGTGATGCTCAAGGATCCCATGTGGAGATGAAATGTTGGGATTGTAGTTGCATTAATGCTATTACCAGTACCATCATCTCTGGGCCTGGTGGTAGACCCAGGCCATACAGTCACTCCCTAGCTCTGTCATTCAGCCCAGAATAGGAGTGGTATTGAGGCACTGTGAAGGGAGAAATGGAGCTGGGGGTATGAAAGATCCCCTGAAATTGGAGGGGTTCTGCCTCTCTCCAGAGCATTTGCATCACCTCACTGCTCCATCCTTCCACAGCCCCTGCATCTGTTCATTTCCCTACCACTGCCTCTCAGTCATTCTGTATTGTTTCATTGCTCCTTTCCCAGCTCTTGATTGGGGATGAAGATTATTACAAAAGCTAGCAGCAAGACACATCGGGCAAGAAGAAAGAGCCCTGTATAAATATCCAGACTTAGATCCAGTAAAAACTCCCAAAAGCGAGAAGTAAATGATAAGGACAAAAATAATTTGGATTGTGTGTGGCTTACCCTGACTAGAGTGAGGGTCCTTGCTTGGACAGGGGGTAACCTGACTGCCAACCAAAGACCCCATTTCTAACACAAAGGCATTAAGATAAAACAAAAACAATGGAACAAAAGTGTTGTGACATATTGTAAATCCCTTCGTGTGTATCATTCAAACAGAAATTGACATCACAAGAAAACACTCTATGTCACCTTGGATTGGGAATCTCAAAATTCGTTCAGCTGGCCATCTCCTTGTTAAGGGGAGGTTTATAACACTTGTTGATGTTCATCTTCTGAAACTCAAAGTTGCATTTTGGACTTAGGGCCTGATTACGACCTTGGTGGACGGGATACTCCATCACAAAGTGACTGATATCCCGTTTGCTGTTTTACAAGTTCCATAGGCTATAATGGAACTTGTAATACGGCGGACGGCATATCCATTGTGTTTGTTATGGAGTATCCGATCCGCCAAAGTCGTAATCAGGCCTTTTGAGTTGAATTTGATGTCCAGTGTTACCTATGGGACCAGGAACATCCCTCTGGGTAACCATGGGTGCAAAAATGCTTCTGTGATCTAGACAGTGAGGCATTTACCACAGACAGAGTGTGTTTTGTATAGCAACAGGCTGCCTGACTGCACTTGTGCCGTGCTGATTTCTCCTGAACACTTGCAATTTCTAGTAGGCTGCTAGCATCAGTGTAAAACTGTGTTGTATTGGTGTGTTGTTTCATTGTGAAGTTGTTTCATTGTGTCCTCATTGTCACTTGTGTTGCTCCTTAGTCGCATTTTTATTGTTGTGTTGAACAGTATATTTATTGTTGTGATAGGGATAACATTTTTTTGCTGTTATCTTGTGTTATACTGTTGTTATTCTGGTGTGTTATTGTAATATGATGCTTAAACATGCATAGATTGTCTTATGACACATTGGCACTCCACACATCTGTTTCTGAATACATTAGTGAACAGTGTTAGCACTAATCGCAGCCTCACTTACCACCAAGGCAATGTATTAGTGCCAGTCCAAAATATTTTATGATCTATGAATTAGTTTAGGAAGCAATTTACTTAGAAACACCATCATACTTTGAGCCGATTACTGTTGCTGATTTTCATCCTACCATTGAAATTGAACTGCTTCCTCCTTAGGAGAAGAGAAAATGCATACAGGGAGGCCCTTACATGAACCATCAAGAAGGCTGTGTGATGTACTGACTGCACTGTCAATGTTGTGTGTAATGATCCAAAGGCAGAGCAATAGTGTGCAATTCATTATACAGCTGGGGTGTACTATGCAATAGACAATCAATAAAAATAATTTTGTAAAAAAAAGAAGGCTGTGTGATTCCAAAAACAGAGTTTTATGTTAGACAAAGCAAGATAATATTTCCCAGGGACAAGCGGATAACCAAAGGTAAAGAAATTCAGAGGAGTAAGAAAAAAGTATCGGACTCTATAAAGACATTGCATGCAGAAAGCTGAAGGTTTGCTAAGGGAATGAGGTCCTTTATTGCAATGATGATCATTTTATCTAGACAGGTTGATTCGGTCTAGATAAAGCATCTGCTTTTCCATTACTCTCACCTCCTATATAGTTTATTACAAAATCATGAACAGAAAAAAGCAAGAAACAATTTCAACAATGAACAGCAATTCTGCATGAAGATGTTGCAAAATGGGTGGGCTTGAAAAAACACTTTTTCACAAAAAATGCTTAGAAAGCTTCATTAGACCATACAAATGTAGTCCCTTTTCTTAACAGACTGGTAATGGTTTTATTATTTCTGAGAAGTGATGAATAAATACTCTATAAAACATGACAAAACCCAGAAAACGTTTTATGGCTTTACCTGAGTTAGGAGTAGGCCACTGAAATATCATGGACACTTTTTCTTATCTACCCTAATGCCATTAGCAGAAATTATGAACCAAATAAATCCACTGTATTTGCATGGAAGACGCACATGTCTAATTAAAGAAAATGTGATAATCTCCTATGTGATACCTGTGATTCCAAAGAGTCTGAATAGATCAGAATTCATCCAGAGAAACAATGCAAAACACATCCAAACAGGGCACTTAGTACCTCATCAAAGAAGTACATAAAGTCAGCCGTAGAACTGCAGCATCTGAAAGACATGAACTGATATTCCAATAATCCAAATGTTGTGCAAAACCGTTTTCCTTTAGCACCCTTGTGGTTCTCAATGATGTCCACACATGCTGCAGTCCAAATAAGTTCTCAACAGATCCATCAAAGGAACGCAAGTATGGCTCCATAGTATGGGTGTATCCCTAGCAGACACTGTAGGAAATATGGTTGTCCTTGCCAAGGATGAAAATACATTAAGGAGCCCATACATTCATTTCAAGAGGGGGTAGAGACAAAGATGGACTCACTGAAGGATACAGGTAAAGGCCTCTGGAATAACATGAGGTAAACCATCCATTCCCAACAATTCCAAGCCAGAGAACATGTTACAGCCTTTAATCACTTATGTCTGTCCAAAAAACTAGCATCCACATCTATGGCTTCAACTACCAACATGATGTGGGATGTGGGTGTGGAGGGGCCTCTAAGAAATAGCAAGAGCTTTGTCTTCAAGACATTAGTGAAGCACATCTGTGCTAACCTTTCCTGAGTCCTATGTATGGATTCATGCCAAGTTGTTTTATCCTCCTACAATCCCACATCAGGCAAACAACATCGACATTGTCAAAGACACCTGTCAACAAGGCAACCTTCTCATCTATTAGGATGTTATGTGTGACCAAGATGTAATTCCCCATTCCTAATGTTTTGTAAAATACCTCCACCTTCTACTCGGTCAAATATAGCTTTATTGGCCCTTCAACTTAGTGATCCAATCCAAGCATAATAATTTGTTCTTGAGTATTCTTCTAATGTAATATTGATAATTAACAAATAAAAAAACTATATTCAATGTGTATTTCAACCGTTTGTGCCTCTTCATTTTCTAAACAATAGTTGGCCCTGTAGAAAGCATGTTTAATATTGCTTGAAATAGCTTAAATCAATTTACTGCAAACATATTTGATTTCAAGCAAAGGCTAACCATTACACTTTATGCATAGCCATGTTGCCAACAATAAAAGTAGAACGTGCAACATTGAACTACACAGTCACCTGTAGATGATGTTGGAACATGTGTTCATGTGGAAAATGTCATTCATATCCTTGCTGCTCCAGCATCCATCAGCTCCCTCTGAAGCAGCACAACTATCTACCTCTGTCACCATGCCAACACCTACATTTACTTTTATTGAGTAGAAGGTTGTATTTTCAACATTGACAGAATCATAAACATCTGTTGTGAATCTGAGTAACTATCCTAATTCAACCTGACCCATACAGCAGAATCATGATCTCATCAAAATCCATGTCACTACTCATGATATCCAGGTGATGCTAAAACACATTGAAATGCTGATAATGATTTCTTAAATGTGTGTACCTATCAAATTTCCTCAACCAATGGTTCATCATTCACAGAAAAACATTAAGCAATTCATTATGAACTATACGTTATATCTGTTTTCAGCACTGATGCAGATAAACTGCATGGTCAACATGAGCTGGAAATTTCCCTTAAAATGTGTTTACATTGTTGATAAATCATACAATGATCGGTTCACATTGTTCAGCAGGCCATCATCCCTGTGGTTGTAGCCATTCGCAATGGCTCACAAATTGCAACCTACCTTATGAATATTAATGAGGTAGGTCGATTTGCGTGCCCTTGCAAATCGCAGTATGAAACTCCTGGAGTTTCATACATTCCAATAGCGATTAATTATTTGCGATGCCCTAAAAATCGCAATTAGGTAATCGCTATTGTGAAAAATGATCCATCCGGCCCAAAGTCACTACAAGATCCTGATTAGCTAGATAAGGATAATCACACAAGCATTCTCTTCACATGAAAACATGTTGTGTATAATGCTAAGCTTGGCATATCAGTATGACCCAAGAGTATGTTTTTCAACCATTGTATCATTACCTCTGGAAATCTGATTGATGATGTCAGTGTCTTTATTTATACTGTGTGCATTTACACGAAAAGGTTACAATTCATGATTTGTTATGCAGCTACACACTGTCATGCAACTATAACCTAAGATTTGTCACACACATCTTACAAATGATATCACACTTCACCATAATCACACACTAGAAGCATGACGGCTGGGTCGTAACAGCTTTGTACCACGTACCAATGTCACTTCAAAGTCATGCAATGGCCACATACAACATCACGTAATGACCCGCTGTACTACCAGACACACTGGAAATATTATCCACAATTTGCCTCGGGGCATTGTGTAAATTCTCTAACATTTAGCGGTGAAAACAATGTAATTATAGTTTGCTTCAGAAATGAAACATTTGTTTTGCTTAATAATGTTAACTGCATAATAAATATTCCATATGCACCTTGCAATTTGTGAACCACTACAACTGGCTTTGTAAGTGAGGCTTGTGGCCTGCAAGAGACAGCAGACAATTATTCCTAAATTTACATTTCCAAATGAAAAACAGAAAACGTCCCAGGAAGGTATTCTGTTGCACTTAGTGCAATTTCATCGGGTTAATCTTGGACGGGAGCATGCATTTTTGAGTTGTGCCTTTTCTGCAACTCTGAGTAATCTTACATAATGTTGCTGTTATTTTGTGTAACTACGCTACAACAAATTATGAGAGTTACACCCACGCCTATAAAAAGCCATATTCACAGTTAAGTACAACTTTTACAATAAGTGCCATATTAACAACTAGAGGGGTATTCAGCAAATAATTACTACCATGAAACAGAATTCTGTGATAGGATGGCTCAGTGAGCTGGAGGCTCACTACTAAAATATGTGGTCTACTGGTCAGGGGTTCAGATTCCAGCAAAGTTGACTCTACCTTTCATCTATCTGAGATCAACAAGTCGAGTACCAATACATTGGGTAAAAGCAACATCAGTTATTTACAGGACTTGGAAATGGCAGCAGTATAGTGTGAAGAGCTAAACAAAAAACGTTAATAATTTGACACGTATCGCAGTACACTGTGGTTGAGATAGTGCTATGAATGTCAGAAAGGCCTCTTAATGCCATATTTGCAGACAAATGTCACAAGCAGATCTTGGCTCTCTATTCATAACTACAGAGAGCAAGAGGTCACTATGGCAAACAGATTGTGTGCTCAGTGTAGCAGGAGTCACACCACTGCAAGGAGCTCAGAACCACTTATAGGAAAAGAAATCAGCACTTCAAATCCAAGCAATGAAGTTGAATGATTCCATTATAAATCATATCTGCCAGGGGTCAAACCTTCTAGACGCGAGCACAGTAAGCCCTGGGGTGGTTATTTCAGAAGATATTTCCAATAAGCTCAAGGATGTTCAGCAGGCTTTTGAAGGATAGAAACGACTCTGAGCGGTGCAGGGCTGAAGGGAAATGAGTCGCCATTGTAAAATTCAGTGAAGTGGAAATGGGCAAAGTTGAAAAGAACCTGTGGTTTGAAAATCACACAGAAAGTGAGCCTGAAATATGTGTCGCAAAACATAGAAACTTGATTTATTTCAAATGTTCACCAAACATCAACTAAACCTTACCTTATCTCACGGCAAAAACAAAGAACGTTTGTCAATGCACAAAGATGATGTGGCAATGTTACATATTACTGCATCGTATTTGCATTTAAATACTGCTTTCCTAACACTTACAAGTCGCAAATAGATTGCAGGTCTGTGGAGAAAGGGCCATATGTACGAACACATTTTCCCATTGACACAGAATGGGAAAAGCCCTTTGCTACACCTGGCCCTAAGTGCCTACTCCGTCTGCTGTGCACGATTAACAGAATGTTGGAACAAGGACAGCACGTGAGAGGTATGTACTGCTGTTATAAGTGAGGATACACAATACCTTTGCACACGCATGTTACATCACAGCAGATTTTGGAATGAAGGAGTGAGTGTCATTGATAGGAGTACAGTTTGCATAAAAAGTTCAATAGTTGTTGTGGGCGTCGGAGGCGGTGCTCCACCACCCAACAGCTGCCTGATATTAGCATTAATTTTTAACATTTATTTGTCAGACTTTATGCAAACCGCTAAAGCTCAAAGCATCAACTGTGGCAAAATAAAGGGAAGGCGTGGCCTGTGCTTAAGCTAGGGCTGGTCACCCGCACTCTTTTTTTGGGCAAATTACACTTATTTTTCTTCATCAGACATTTGCAGAGAGTAAGAGAGGGAAAAGCAAAGAAGGCAATAAGGTGAGGAAAGAGAAAGACAGAATGTTGGAAAATGGGTTATTGGTAGGGCAGGTAGGTACCTACACCTAGCAACAAGCCACTAACCTCCACATAGGTACAGTTAGGTCTCAGTAAATTAATCCCAGCTCAACCCTTGGTAGCTTGGCAACGAGCGTCAAGGCTTAACTTAGGAGACAAAGTGTAAAGCATTCAAATATCACAAAACAGTAATTAAATAAAACACAGGAAACAGTTTAAAAATCCAAAACCAATTTATAAAAATAGTTTATATTTTTATCTTTAAAATGACACAAAAACGATTAAAATCGGTTCAGGGGAACCGGAGATATGAATTTTTAAAGAATTATTACTTTTCTAGCGCTTAGAAACAAAAAGCGCCAATCGGGTCATCTGGTTGCACCTCGACCGGGGCAAAGTCAAACTTTCAGGCCGACCGCGATGGAGCCCTGCTCGGCTACAGGTCGCGGGAGGCCTCGGTTAAAAAGTTACCTTCTGACTTAGGGGGTCATTCTGACCCTGGCGGTCGGTGATAAAGCGGCGGCCAACCCGCCAACAGGCCGGCGGTCAAAAAAATGCAATTCTGACCCTGGCGGGAACCGCCAACACAGCCCGCCGCATTAAAACTCCGACCGCCACGGCGGAACAAACAAACAGCGCGGCGGTCACCGCCAACAGCCAGGCGGCAGACAATGTACCGCCCACCCTATCACGACCCACCAATCCGCCACCTTTTCCGGGGCGGGAGCACCGCCGATAAAAACACGGCGGAAACAGACATTTCCAATGGAAAACGCTCACCTCGAGACACTCCACGCGGAATCCGGACAGCATGGAACCCGAATTGAACATCATACCTGCTCTCGTCTACCTGCTTATCTACCACGAGTACGAACTCCGGCGCAGACGTCAACGGTGAGTACTGCACCTACGACACACGGGAGGGGGGAGGAAGAAAGGTTATGGGCATACACATATGCGACCCCCCCACCCCCCCAATATGTACACACCAATGCAGAGCAGGAAGTCACAGTGACACCACACAAAGACCCTTTAAAAATACAATGACACAACCAAATTTGGAATAAATTTTCATGTACAAAAAAAGCACCTGGAAATAATTGAGCAACCGTGAAAAATATTTACAAAAACCAAAAAGATATACACATCAGTGTATCACTGAAGTAACAAGTCCTGCACATCCTACGAATCTAACATGTCCGTGGGCCAAGGTTCTGCGAAACAAGGGCAAAGCCCACACACGAGACCTGAGTCCTTTGGAGAGAACACTGCAGGGGCATCCGATGTCAAAACTACAGGCACCTCAGGGGGAAGGGAAGGGGGGCCACCACAGCCACATGAGTCCACGACGCCAGATCCACGAGGAGCCACCATGCCCACTGTACCATCCTGGGGAGTGCAAAGCCACAGTCTCTCAAGTCTCTGCAGTGGGTGGGTTGCTCACTGGACCATCCTGGGGAGTGCAAAGCCACAGTCTCTCAATGTCTCTACAGTGGGTGGGTTGCCCACTGTACCATCCTGGGGAGTGCAAAGCCACAGTCTCTCAAGTCTCTGCAGTGGGTGGGTTGCCCACTGGACCATCCTGGGGAGTGCAAAGCCACAGTCTCTCAAGTCTCTACAGTGGGTGGATTGCCCACTGTGCCATCCTGGGGAGTGCAAAGCCACAGTCTCTCAGGTGGATTACAGAGTCCACTGGTCAAGGAGGAGGCATGGTGGGCACAGTGAACCATAAACAGTGCCTGAGACGGCGGGACCCAGCGCAGCGGTGCATGACATGGCGATGTCCAGCGGAGCGGTGCTTGACAGGAAGGGTCCAGCGGAGCGGTGCTTGACAGGAAGGGCCCAGCGGAGCGGTGCTTGACAGGAAGGGCCCAGCGGAGCGGTGCTTGACAGGAAGGGTCCAGCGGAGCGGTGCTTGACAGGAAGGGCCCAGCGGAGCGGTGCTTGACAGGAAGGGCCCAGCGGAGCGGTGCTTGACAGGAAGGGCCCAGCGGAGCGGTGCTTGAGACGGCGGGGCCCTGTTCAGCGGTACCTGTCTTCACGGCGGGGCCCTGCTCAGCGGTGCTCTTCTGCACGGCGGGGCCCTGTTCAGCGGTGCTCTTCTGCACGGCGGGGCCCTGTTCAGCGGTGCTCTTCTGCACGGCGGGGCCCTGTTCAGCGGTACCTGTCTTCACGGCGGGCCCTGTTCAGCGGTACCTGTCTTCACGGCGGGGCCCTGTTCAGCGGTGCTCTTCTGCACGGCGGGGCCCTGTTCAGCGGTACCTGTCTTCACGGCGGGGCCCTGTTCAGCGGTGCTCTTCTGCACGGCGGGGGCCTGTTCAGCGGTATCTGTCTTCACGGCGGGGCCCTGTTCAGCGGTACCTGTCTTCACGGCGGGGCCCTGTTCAGCGGTGCTCTTCTGCACGGCGGGGCCCTGTTCAGCGGTACCTGTCTTCACGGCGGGGCCCTGTTCAGCGGTGCTCTTCTGCACGGCGGGGCCCTGTTCAGCGGTACCTGTCTTCACGGCGGGGCCCTGTTCAGCGGTACCTGTCTTCACGGCGGGGCCATGTTCAGCGGTGCTCTTCTGCACGGCGGGGCCCTGTTCAGCGGTACCTGTCTTCACGGCGGGGCCCTGTTCAGCGGTGCTCTTCTGCACGGCGGGGCCCTGTTCAGCGGTACCTGTCTTCACGGCGGGGCCCTGTTCAGCGGTACCTGTCTTCACGGCGGGGCCCTGTTCAGCGGTGCTCTTCTGCACGGCGGGGCCCTGTTCAGCGGTGCTCTTCTGCACGGCGGGGCCCTGTTCAGCGGTACCTGTCTTCACGGCGGGGCCCTGTTCAGCGGTGCTCTTCTGCACGGCGGGGCCCTGTTCAGCGGTACCTGTCTTCACGGCGGGGCCCTGTTCAGCGGTACCTGTCTTCACGGCGGGGCCCTGTTCAGCGGTACCTGTCTTCACGGCGGGGCCCTGTTCAGCGGTGCTCTTCTGCACGGCGGGGCCCTGTTCAGCGGTGCTCTTCTGCACGGCGGGGCCCTGTTCAGCGGTACCTGTCTTCACGGCGGGCCCTGTTCAGCGGTGCTCTTCTGTACGGCGGGGCCCTGTTCAGCGGTACCTGTCTTCACGGCGGGGCCCTGTTCAGCGGTACCTGTCTTCACGGCGGGGCCCTGTTCAGCGGTGCTCTTCTGCACGGCGGGGCCCTGTTCAGCGGTGCTCTTCTGCACGGCGGGGCCCTGTTCAGCGGTGCTCTTGCAGTATGTCAAGGGAGTCATACCTGGCCTGGACACCCTGCTCAGTCGCCCTCCGACCGTGCTGTGTCAGGCCCCTTCGGGGAGTGAGTCCTGGGCCCTTTGGTGTCGTCCCTTGCAGCCGGGATGGGGCTTGTGGGGCCCTCCTGCTCCGCGCTCCTGGTGGTTGTCCTCTCCGCCCTGCTGTCCTTCCGCTCCTTAGATGGGGCTCTCGGGCCCTTGCCTCCCCTGGCTGCTGTGGCCGGTGAAGTGGCCGGAGTCACCTCCTTGGGGGCAGCCGTCTCTGTCCGCTCACGGCGGCCCTTCAATTTCCGGGTCCTCTTGCCTGGGGGGGGGGCTGGCTGTCCCCTTGCTGCTCACCGAAGTGTTACTGCCGCCAAAGGGTGGACTCCACATGCCATGCACCACTTGCACTGTAGTAGTTGGGCTGGTGGTGGCTGAGGTGCCCTTGGGACTTTTCCCAGTTGGAGGGGGTGGGTCGGGGGAGGGAAAGAGGTCAAAACTGGCGAGGTAATTTTTCTTGGGACCAAGGTAAGGGGTAGGAGTAGTGGTGAGAGAAGTGGAGGAAGAGGATGTGGTTGTATGAGAGCCAGGTGTGCTGTCCTTGGGTGCAGGTGACTGGGACGTAGGCTGTGGTGAGGTGGTTGGCTGTTGTTTGGGTGTCTGCCTGCGTTTATGTGTCTTGGAAGAGGGGGTGACAGACACAGTGGGAGAGGACACAGGGGACGTGTAAATGCCAGTGGGGGTGGTGACTGCAGGTGTGCGGACTGTAGTGGAGGGTTTGCTGGTGGTGGAAGAACTGGCTGATGTTGGGGTGCATGCAGGTGTGAGTGTAGACGTCACAGGGAGGGAGGAGGGAGACGAGGAGGACGGGGACACAGAGGTGGTAGTGACTGTTGATATGTCTGCATCTGTGTGTTGCTTGGGTGAATGCTTGTGTTTTCTGTGGTGCTTATGTTTGGATGAGCTGGCCTTGGGTGTTGAGGTGTGTGCAGGCTGGTCTGATGGTGTGGATGGGATAGGTTGAGGTACAGGAGACAGAGAAAGGGTGGAGGCAGATAGAAGAGGGAGACTGGAGACAGGGACAATGGCTGCCGTCAGTGCTGAGGCCAGAGCAGTGAACGCTCATTGATGGGCAGCCTGACCCGAATGAATGCCCTCCAGGTAGGCATTGCTCCGATGCACCCCACTTTCCACCCCCTGGATGGCATTCAGAAGGGTAGTCTGCCCAACAATGACCGTCCTCACCAGGTCAATGAGCTCTGCACTGAGGGCAGCAGGGGTAACAGAGGCAGGGGCTGAGGTGCCTGGGGCGAAGGAGACGCGCGCCTTCCTGGCCGAGCGGCCACGGAGCGAAGACTGAGGGGCTGCTGGGAGGGCGGTGCTGGTGCGCTGGGTGGCGCCCACAGGCTGTACCTGTTGTTGCGGGGGGCACAGATGGTGCCGCCCCCACTAGGGAGCTCCCAAACGAGGACGTGTCCGTGTCGCTGGTGTCTCCACCGGCCCCCGTTGTGGTGCTCCCCTCGCCCTCCGGTTCACTGGTGCCCTCGGTGTCTGTGTCAGTGCCCACCGGGGCCTGGTGACCTGCAGCTCCCTCCTGCTCCGACGCCAAATCTCCTCCGCCTGATGATGCTAAAACACAAGAAGACAAAGATTTAGGGTGGGGGGAGAAATTAAACAAAGTTGAGTGCATGCCTTAGCAATACCCTTTGTGGAGAGGACAGACACAGGTGCCTTGTGCACTAAGTCGCGAACTTGGGGTACACTACTCAGTACTTCTGACTAGGCAAACAGGTCTAGGGACAACACACGCGCACATGTGTGATGCTGGAGCATAGGTAGCTGCACTTGGCACCCTACAGAGGTGGGGGGCGGGGGCACAGGGCCATGCCTAAGGGAGCGGACTACACTACAGAGAGCGCCCGGGCCTGATGTCACCCACAGCCCTCCTCCCCCACCCAGACGCCTCCAATGCGCATACAGATAGGAGAATGTGCGGATACTCACCCCCTTGTGTCTGCTGTGCTGTCCTCAAGCGCCCATCCAAATTAGGGTAGGCCACCGCCAGGATCCGGGACATCAGGGGGGTCATGGTGCGACTGGCACCCCTCCTAGGTCGGGAGGCCATCCCCAGCAGTGTTTCTGCGGTCTTCCTCGTTCCGCGGCGGATGTCCTCCCACCTCTTGCGGCAGTGGGTGCCCCGTCTGTTGTGGACCCCCAAGTTCCGGACTTCCTCGGCGATGGCACGCCAAATATCGATTTTCTGGTGGGCGCTCACCTGTTTGACATGTACAGGGTGGGAAAGAGAAACCGTCACATATCTGCATGTTTGGAGTACATGCCCCCCCCTCCCCAACCTTGTCATGGTTCCCATTCTCTCATCTGTCGTGCGTTGCACTCCCCATTCCCTACACACCCCACCAACTTACATCCCCCCCCCTCCACACAGGCATAACCCATTCAATGTGCACTGAGTGTACTCACCTGTTGGTCTGGAGGACCGTAGAGTTGCGCATACTGGGGGAGGACCCCGTCCACGAGCTTCTCCAACTCTTCTGAACTGAAGGCGGGGGCCCTTTCACCAGTAGCAGCAGCCATTGTCACTTCCAGACCGAGTTCACAGCAGCACTTGCAGTATAGGTCCTCTCCTGTGGATGATCAGGTCTCGAATGATTGAGCAGATAGAAAATGGCGGTCACGCCCGCGGCGGTGCGTACCGCGGCGGTGCGTCCCGCGACCGCCGGCGCACATCGTCATTGGCTCCTGAAACCCATAGGCTTCAATGTTAACCAATGCGTCTTCGCACAGCGGTCTTCGACCGCCTACTGCCACGGTGTGCCCCGCCAGCGCAGTGACCTCACATCCCATTGTCCCACTTCACAGGTCAGGCATCGGCCATTTCAAGGGCCCACATGGCTTAATTTCTAATGCGTCACACAGGCCTAGGCCTTGCAATGGCACACATACAAACATATCAAACCATACATTTACCTGTACTGTGCAAGCTGTGTTGTACGTACCTCTGAGTGGATTGACTCTGTACTCCATATTCTCCTTCCTAGGCACCGTCCGCTGGGACTAGCGATGAGAAGGAGGAATCCTCGCGTGTACCGGCCGCTGGTGGACCTGTCCACAATGGAAGAACGCCATATAATACTACGATACCGACTTGACCGTGCCTCCATCCATGAACTGTGTGCCCAGCTGGAGCCAGCCCTGATGTCCCCCATCCGCCAACCCACAGGAATTCCCCCTCTAGTGCAGGTTCTGTCTGTCCTCCATTTCTTTGCAACTGGCTCATTCCAGACAACAGTGGCCATGTCATCTGGGATGTCTCAGCCTATGTTTTCCAAGATCTTATCCAGAGTGTTGTCTGCCCTGATGAAACTCATGCGGAGCTACATCATTTTCCCAGAGGAGGGTGATTTGCCTACAGTGAAAGCTGATTTCTATGCCCTTGGACACATCCCCAACATCATTGGTGCAATTGATGGGACCCATGTGGCTTTAGTCCCCCCAAATGACGATGAACAGGTGTACAGGAACAGGAAGAATTACCATTCAATGAATATCCAGGTGGTCTGTTTGGCTGACCAGTACATCTCCCATGTAAATGCCAAGTTCCCAGGGTCAGTGCATGACGCGTATGTTATGCGAAATAGCAGCATTCCCTATGTGATGGAACAGCTACAGAGACAGCGTGTGTGGCTAATAGGTGACTCTGGTTACCCCAACCTGCCGTGGCTATTGACCCCAGTGAGGAATCCCAGGACCAGGGCAGAGGAACGGTACTATGAGGCCCATGGGCGTACTAGGAGGGTGATTGAGCGAACCTTTGGGCTCCTGAAGGCCAGGTTTAGGTGCCTGCATATGACAGGTGGATCCCTAATGTACTCACCAAAGAAGGTGTGCCATATCATCGTGGCGTGCTGTATGCTCCACAACCTGGCTTTGCGACGCCAGGTGCCTTTCCTGCAGGAGGATGGTCCAGATGGTGGTGTTGTAGAAGCCGTGGAGCCTGTGGAGAGTGAAGAGGAGGAAGACTCTGAGGACGACACAGACAATAGGGACAGAGTGATACAACAGTATTTCCAGTAACACACAGGTAAGAATCACCCACGCCATTTCACAATTGCTTATAGCCTCCTGCATCTGTACTTTCTGTAGTTCCCCACAGATGTTTTTCATTAATTTTTGCCTTTCCCTTCCCTTCTCAGTGCTGTCTGACTCAGTACCTGACTTCTGCTTGGTTCGCCCATGAAATACAGCGTATTGACATTGGTATGTTGTCATGACTAATTGACAGAACAGAAATTGAACAGTAATATGTAATACATTTGTTAATAATACAGCATGACTCAAAACAGATTTGTGTGCAAAATGTGATTTATTTACAGTGCTAGATATCGGTACATGTGATTCTAAGGGTGATGGGTGGGGGTGGAGGAATATCCATGGCAGAGTCCAGTTCTCAGTCTCACAGGTGCATTGTCCTTTTGCCTGTGGAAGGATGGAGCATAGGCAGTTCATGGTTGGACAGGGTGGCAATGTGGGACAGTGGGAAGACTTGAGGGGGTATGTCCTGCTGGCGGGGGTCTTGACATCCTACTCTGTCTTTTTTTTTGGTCTCAGGCTCCTCTTACGGGGTGGTTGTTCTTCAGCAGGAGGTGGGGTTCTGGGGGGCTGTCGAGGTGTTGGGACCTCCTGTCCACTAGCGCCGGCGGAGGTGGTAGGCTGTTCCTGGTCCGGCCTAGTGACAGGGGCCCTGTGTGGTGCACCATGGTCCCGCAACGCGTCCTCTATCCTGTGGAGGGCCAGGACGATGGTCCCCATTGCGGTCCCGATGATTCTCAGCTCCTCCCTGAACCCCATGTAGCGTTCCTCCTGCTGTGCCTGGATCTCAGTGAACCTGGCCAGTACCGTCGCCATCGTTTCTTGGGAGTGGTGGTATGCCCCCATGAGGGTGGTGAGGGCCTCTTGGAGAGTGGGTTCCCTGGGCCTCTCCTCCCCCCCCTGTCGCACAGCAGCCCTCCGAGCTGCCCGGTTTCCCCCGGCCTCTGTCCCCTGGACGGTGTGCCCGCTACCACTGTCCCCAGGTCCCTGTTGGTGTTGGGGTGTTGGGTTAGCCTGGGTGCCCTGTAGTGGCAGACACACCGCTGATTGAGCTGTCCTAGAGACAGAGGCATGGGCCCGCTGGGTGGGAGCTGTGCTGGTGTTGGCAGAGGGGGTCGGGTCTGGTGTGGCCTGTGGCTGCCTGAGGGGAACCGACTGCCCAGAGGTCCCCGATGGTCCGGGCTGGTCATCAGGTTCACTGTCGACAGAGCTGCTATCCTCAGTGTGGGCCTGTTCCGGTGGTGGGATGGACACTTCTGGACCCTCCTGGCTGGTGTGTTGTCGTTCGGGTCCTGCATGGGGTAAGAGAGTTTGGTTATTGTTTCTGTGTGTGCAATAGCGTGCGTGTTATGGGTGCCCTTGTCCCCCAGTGCAGGCATTCCCTTGAGGGAGGTGTTGTGAGGGTAGTTAGGGGGGGGGGAGGGTTAGTGCAGTGGTCATGCTTAGGTGATGGGTGCCCATGATTTGTGTTGGCATGCAGGAGTTGGTGTTGGGATGGGTGGGTTGTGCTGGTGAGACATTGTCAGGGAGGATGTGTGCTGGGGGTGAGGGTGGGGGTGTGGGTTGGCATGCTGGTGGGGTGGGGGGGATATAGTAGTTGAGATTGGACTTACCAGAGTCCATTCCTCCGGCTACTCCTGCGAGGCCCTGAGGATGCAGGATGTTCAAGACGTCTTGCTCCCACGATGTGAATTCGGGAGGGGTGGGTGGGGGTCCGCCGCCAGTCTTCTGGACCGCAATGTTGTGCCTGGAGACCATCGATCGGACCTTCCCCCGTAGGTCGTTCCATCTTTTGCGTATGTCCTCCCTATTCCTGGGATGCTGTCCCACCGCGTTGACCCTGTCCACGATCCGCTGCCATAGCTCCGCCTTCCTAGCTATACTGGTGTGCTGCACCTGCGAGCCGAAGAGCTGGGGTTCCACTCTTAGGATTTCCTCCACCATGACCCGGAGTTCTTGGTCCGAAAAGCGTGGGTGTCTTTGGGGTGCCATGGGGTGGTGTGGGAGAGGTGTGGGGTGGTGTATGTGATGATAAGTATGTTGGTGAGTGGTGCTTTGTGCTACTATGTGGTGTGTGTGATGGTGTAGTGTGCCTCAGTGTGTCTTGCTTTGGATTGTCTGCTGTGTCTCTCTCTCCTTCTCTCAATAATTATGGTCGCAGGGGTTTGTGGGTGATGTGGGTGTGTGTTTTATAGTTGGTTGATTGTGTGGGAGTGGTGTGTGTATGTGTATCAGGTGTGTGTATTTCAAATTGTCCAATGTGGCTGTGTTTTGGTGATGTGTGTGAATTCTGACCGCGGTGGTGTGTAGCGCCAATGGAATACCGCGTTTGAATGACCGCCGTGTGGATTCGTGGGTCGTAATGGCATGGGCGTATTTCTGTTGGCGTGACGGTGGAGGTTTGGTCATCTCCAGTTTATCGCTGCCCGCTGATGTGGCGGCCTGCAGTGGAGGACGGAATTTTGGAGGTTTGGCCGTTGTGGGTCAGAATGACCGTGGCGGTTAATTGCGGCCGCGGCGGTGTTATGGCGGTCTTCTGACCGGCGGTAAGGGCCTTTTACCGCCGAGGTCAGAATGACCCCCTTAGTCTTTATTTTGAAGTTTTTCTTCACCGGGACGAACCTGCCAGTTGAATCCGACCTCCTGGAGCCCTTGTCCGGATACGCGATGTGGGTTTCCTCGGTGGAGACTTTTACCTTCGGACTTAGTCGTTTTTTCGAGATGAAAATCCTTCGACCGGGGTAAACCTGGATCTTGATCCGACGTCCATGGAGCCCTTCTCGGATACGATGGTGGGAGGTCCCGGTCAACTTTTTACGTTCGGACTTAGACTCTTTTTTGGATGTTTTTCTTTACCGGGACGAACCACGAAGTCAGGCCGGGTCGCGGTTGAGGCAAGCCGGTTAGAATTTCCGCGGCGGGTCGGTACCTCTCTGGAGCTTTTATCCCAAAATTCTCAAATCTTTTCCAAACTTCTGGGGCTTCACCCAGATGTTCTTTTAAGGTTCTTTTGGGGTCCACAGCTCACCCCAAGGGTCCAGAAGTTCTGTGATGGTCCTTGGGGGGTGCGGACTTCAACTCCCAGAATGCACCTGGCGCAAACTCCTTTTTGGCCACTGGACAGTGGTCAGCTGGTCGCTTTCTTCAGGAGTTGGTGCAGGGGACTCTGGTTTAGCAATTTTTCACCTGTAGCAAACAGGGAGTCCCTCCTTGAACCAGTTGAAGCCAGGCAAAGTCCTTCTTGTGGTGAAGCCCAAGTGTGCAGCTGGTGCAGTCCTTCTGAGTGCAGGGTCCAGGTGCAGGCCAGGGGTCCAGCAGGGCAGTCCTTCTTCTCCTTAAGTTCTTTCTTCTTGAAATTTGGTGGGGATCTGAGGTGTGGGGGCAGGTCTGCCAGTTTTATCCTTGCTCCTGGGTGAAAAGCAGGGGGGTCCTGGTCCTCCAATCAGGTACAGGGTCGTCCCCCTGTGATGACCACTTCCTGGGAAGTGTGGCAAAAATCCATCCCAAAAGGCAACAGTCTCTAAAAATCCAACATGGCTGAATCTGATTTTTGGAGGTTACATCTGGCTGAGCCCACCCACTGGTGTGGCTAAAAATCATGAACACACCCCTCTCCTGCCCTCTCCTAATCTAATCAAGGGGGCACCTAGCTGTCTGGGGTTGCAGGATGTGGGGGTGTTGCTGGGTGCTCCAGATGTCCTTCTCTGCCTTTGAAGACCAGTTTGGCAGCCCTCCCCTTTCCTGCCTCACCATCTGCTGAGGGGAGATTCTCTCCCCCAAGCACATTCCTTTGTGTGAAGCCAGGCCACTTCACACCTCATTAAGGCAGCCTGGCAGAAGCTGCTGCAGGCTGGCCAATCAGAGCACAGCAGCAAAAACAATGCAGAGCTGAAATTGGCAACTTTTTAGGTAAAGTCTAAACTTTTTACCTGGACAAGTTATATTAAATCCAACAACTGGAAGTTGTGGGATTTATTACAACAATCAATTTGATACCAAATTCTTGGTATGTAACATTTAAGGAGACTTTAAAATTTAAAATAAAGTCTGCCCATTCTAGCCTATGAAGGCCATTTACTTCAATGAGGGAAAAACAAATTTGGCTGTTTTTACCTCACCAGGGCTTATAAATCTATTTTTATAAAGTCCCTGCTTATAGTTACATGGCACCCAGCCCTAGGGGCACATAGGGCACACCTTAGGGGTGACTTATATGTAAAAATAAGGTAGTTTAAGACTTTGGAAGTACCTTTAATTCCAAAGTCGAATTTGCATATAACTTTAATTTAAAAGCAGCCAGCAAAGCAGGCCTGCCTTTAAAATGACACTAGGCACCTCAGCAGTGCACCTAGGTGTGCACCACCTATGCTGTGGTCCCTAAACCTACATGCCCTACCATATACTAGGGACTTATAGGTAGGTTAACTTAGCCAATTATAATTAGCCTAATTTGCATATTGATTTTACACAGAGCACAGGCCCTGGGACTGGTTAGCAGTACCCAGGGCACCATCAAAGTCAGGAAAACACCAGCAAAAAGAGGAAAATGGGGGCAAAAAGTTATGGGGCCTCTGCAATCAGCCCTGTTTTCTCACACAGAAAAACTGTGATGGAGGGAGAAAGTGGCAACCTGCAGTGAGATAAAGAAGCAGGGAGTGTGTGTCAGTGGATTAAAGACTCAAGAGGTGGATTCAAGACTACACAGCCTTCTTATCAGGCACACTGACATTTAATAGTGCTGGCCGCAGCCTTCCAGTGGAGCTTTGGGCACCAGCACTTATTTTTTTACATATTAAGCACAGAGCGCGGCCCTTCTGCTGTGGCCCACACGGCTTCCATGAATTAATGCCTTAGAGCTGGACTTAGGGATTTCAACATGCACAACTTAAACCCTCTAAAGCCACAATGAATTAGAGAGCAGACCAGAACTTCAGATCTTCAATGTAGCTTCTTGGAAGAAGGTTCAATGATCTAATGTATCAGTGGGAACAGGCAGTGGGAACAGGCAGAATCACACATATTTGGCATTCATTAACTGCCTTATTCCTTAGTAGATTAGCTGTCAGACCTCTGGCTGCAGTACTAATGGAGACTATAATACACAAATAATGTACCCATAAGAACTGACAACTCCCACATAGTGTACCTGCAAGAAGTCTCGGAATACAGGTTATGCATCCTGCAAGAACCTTTAGATCCAAGGTTAGTGTATGTGTAGAAGTTGCCAAACGTTACATAGGGTAGCTGAATAAACTGCACAAGCTCCAAACATAGATGCAGCAACAGCATAGGCTAGCTCCCCGGTGAATTAACTATAGGTTCTTTTAATTCCTCAAATAGTGCACTTGCAGAAACTGTCAGATCCCAGGCACTGAACACTTATAACTGTCAGATCTTTAGAGACTCTGCCTCCAGAAACTGCTTGATCTCCAAACGGTGTATCAGCACAGGCTTCCCGATCCACAAACCCACATAACTCTGCAGCAACTTCTCCAAACACTGTGGCAGTACAACTGCCAGATAGATAGCAGAGTTGAATAGCGAGACTTACATTGTGCAAGGCTAATCAGTAAGGTGTCCCGGCGCACAAACCAGCAAGTCAGGAGGCATCAGATAGTTAGCACTGATTAAAGAGCCATGTTTTCAATTGCTTCTTAAAGGCTGATTGATAGGGCAAGGTCCGCAGTTCTAGTGGCAGCTCGTTCCAGTCCATTGCTCCTAGGAAAACAGCTGATGTACCGCCAAATTCTGGCCTTCCGCACTCTTGGAATCACTGCCAATGATTTATTAGCTGATCTCAAGTTTCGAGGGTGATGATGAAAACTAAATCTGAATCTCAAGTATTCGGGCTCAGATAGATAAACGTCCATGCAGTGCTTAGTTTGTAAATAAAGAGGTCCTGGTGCCCAAAGCCCTCCTCTTAAACAAGCGGCTGCTGCAATTAAATGTGTGAACACGGAGTACTGAGGCGCCGTAATCATGAAGCCATCTCGGTCCTCTTCAATCCATATAAAGCTACTCCCTGCCCCCATCAGCTCACTCCTGCAGCTTTCTACTTTCTTCCTTTGTGACACTTTTTCTTTTTTCCCATCCTCCATCTTCCCCATATGTGTCTTTTGCTCCCAGCAAATGCTTGAGGCAGAAGAGTAAGCCCCGGCCCTCAAAAATAAGTGCTGTGCTCAGCACCGGAAACAACAAGCACAAATTAAGCACTGGGTCCATGTGTATCAGCACCTGTGCTTTACACATAATTTTCCTATCTGGCACCCAGTGCAACTCACACAGGCATGGAGAGAAATGGAATCTCACCGGCAGGTGGAGAAGGAGGCGAGCTGCTGCATTTTGTACCATTTGAAGTTTCCCCAGAAGATACTCAGGCCCGCCCTGGTAAAGTGCATTGCCGTAATCAAGCCTGGCTGTTATCAGAGCCTGGATGACTGACGTTTTTTGCAGAGAAACACATAGGATGTAAAAACTTTCCTAGAGTACACATGTATCCCAAAGCACCAGCTTAATTTGGGGCTCAAAGGATAACTGATCATCAAATGTCACTGTAAGTTTCTTGACAGTGCCACTTAGAAGGCCTGGGGAGGAGCATTATTAAGCGAAAAGGATAACCAGCAGTTGAATGGCAGATCACTGAACACAAGGATTTCTGTCTGCTTTGCATTACACTTGAGCTGATGTTCTGCCATCCAGTGAAATACTGCCATCAGGTAGCTTGTGATCTGGTTCATAGGGAACTCACTGCCCTTATCACAAGTGACAAAAGCTGCATATCATCAGATTAGGAAAACCATTGCAAGCCCAGCAAAAGGGGTCAGATATATATTAAAGAGTGTGGGGCTCAATGCCGACCCCTGCCAAGTCCCAAATGGCAAATCTCGAGACTCAGATGAGAAAGGTGAAATCCAGATCTGCTGTCTGCATCCCTCTAGAAGAGATGACAGCCAATTCAAGGCTTGACCTGAAATATCCACTGATGACAGACACTCCAGGAGGCAGGCATGGGGAACTGTATCAAAGGCTGCAGATAAGCCGAGCATTATCAGCACAGCCTTTCCTCCTCCATCCAGTGTACCTTTTATGCATTTGCTGATCTCCAGGTGTGCAGTCTCAGTGCTATACTTGGCCCTAAACCCAGACTGACTGGAATGTAGCAGTTTATTAGTTTCAGGATAGCTGGAAAGTTGGAAGTTAACATGTTTTTTTCAGAATCTTGGAAAAAACTGGCAGCAAGGAGATAGGTCTATAATTTGCTGGAACCTTCGGATCTGCTGAGGCTTTCTTGGGAAGAGGAAGGATTTTGGCTCGTTTCCAGCTACTAAGAACCTTAGCCTACTTAAATGAGAAGCTTACTACTTGTTTTACTAAGGGATTAATTGCAGATGCTGCTCACCTGCACACTCTGGTTGGACATGGATCCGAAGGAGATGCTGATTTCAGAGTGCATAACACTTCTAAGGAGTTATCCAAAGAGATAGGTTCAACACTAGAGAGGGACGCGTCCGAAGGTGGTGGCCTAATCCATTGAATATCATTTAAATTCCTCTCAGTCAGAGGGAAAGATGAGGGAAGACTTGCTTGAATAGTTTGAATTTGTAACAGAAAATAGGAGGCGAGCTGCTCACACCAAGCAGTAGAAGGCGGGTGGGAGTGAGAGGCCGCAGTAGGCGTGAGACATTTTTTGACTATGTTAAAAATTCCCCTTGGCTTATTCACGATTCCATGATTTTTATCTCAAAGAATTGTGATTTTGCAGTTTTAATGTTAGCATTGTATTCTTTCAATGCTAGTTTATAGTTTCTTTGTCTATCACATTGTAACCTTTCCTCTACTTCGTTTCCAAGACTTTGCATTTTTTCCTCTCTGTGAACAGACTACTCGAGAACCAAGGACTGGCCAACTTTGTTTTTTCTGTCTTAGACAAGAGAAGTTGGGGGGGCTGATTGCTCCGCTGCCTTCTTAATCCAGCTCTCTACCACAGAGGTGTCCCCCTCAAAATGTCCCACTAGAGCCTTTAGTGCCCAGTTCAAAAACCTGAGATATTCCTCATGATTAATTTTATAAAGGCTCTCCTTGTAGATGGATGATTCATAGAAGAGGAAAGTGTTTTGGTCCATGGCCCGATTCCTCTGATCATAAAGGGTCAGGTTCTACTTTACAAGTAAGAATCATTACTTTTCCTGCATGGTATCACAGCTGTCCTGTATCAATGCCATCAGCCTTGTGCAGACATTGTCAGCCTGCACAGTTCTAAGGTATTCTGGTGCAGTCTCTAAATTTTGGAAGACTCCATCCCTCACCATTAGGTGAGGTGAAGGTGTCTTAAGCTAACTCATCACACCCACCCTCAGGCCAATTGGGAATGAGTAAAGAGTGGCTCCCCTGTTTGCTATTTTTGTCATATGTCCCAAAGGTTATAATCATCAGTACATATGAACACAATAATATTTCCAGGAGTGCCACCACCCATAATCCCAACATGCACAAGGATAATAGTGGACCAGAACACTTGTGAGCTGCTACAAAATATATATATATTTTTTTTATTTGTTCCCCCTCCCCCACCTTGACTTGAGGCGGGGAGGTGGGAGCATGATTACAGACCAGCCCCTGGGAAGGCATGGGCAAATGAAAATGGAAGCCTCTGATGGCAATTCTTTTAATATGTCAGAATATTTGTGACCATCAGGGCACATTTAAAAAACACTTACAGCAACCCGGTCCTCGACGAAAGCATGAGTGCCACAAACAGCTTCTTACCCCTTGGCCAGTACTGGATAGAAGCAGTGGTGAGCTGCTCCGGAAATCTTTTTTCTTTTATTTGCATTTTGGTTCACAACATACCACCACGACCCTTGGACAAAGTGGGGTTTGGTGAACAATTAACTTCCCGGCATTACTGTTTTTTTTATTATGTCCCAATGTTCATATTCACTGGGACATATAAAAAAGGGGGTTTTAAAATCACTCCAGAGAGCTTTAAAAAATTGAAATTGCAACCCTGTCCCCCAAAACGTCCCCTTACACCCAAACAATCACCATTATCCACCAGCATACCCTCTATAATACGTTCTCTAAACAAAATCATGTGTCAAGAGACCCACCATAAGATGTATCCACACACTTAACATCATACATCAACATACCCACATTATAAAACTACACAACCAGCATGATATGCCATAATATATCCAGCATCATATTCCAGCAGACCTAAACACATCCATCAGCATGTCTACACAATCAACATCATGCAATAAAACACACACCATCATACAACACCAGAACCAAGCACACCAACCATTACACATACACAAAGCCAAAATTATACAACACAAACACATCATACGTAAACAAATCCACCATCACACATCAGTGCAGCCACCATCATATTCCTAAATATCTAGAATCACATGTCAACTCACCCAACATCATTCAGCAATACACCCATCTTCATACGTCCGCACAAGAAACATAATTCGCAAATACACCATTATAAGCCATGGATAGCTGCTTACACGTATGAATGTGGCTGCGTGGTCACCTAATGGTGGGTGTATGCATCTATGCTGGGGGATAAAGGTGTATGATCTAGGGTGTGTTGCCCTATATTTCAACCTGTATGGATCCAAGTGGTAGATGTGGAGTCATACATGATGAAGGGTGTTTGTGCTGGCATATACTGTGGATAGCTGCATGTAGAAAGTGAGAGTTGTTGACATAGCATAGTGGCTGTGCTATTGCATGCTGTTTGGGGTATGGAAGCATGATGGCAGGTATCAGCATATACTGTAATTAAATTATGTATTTTATGTAGTGAACTACTTTGTGTTTGAAAATGTGTTTGATGTTATGATAACTGTATTCTGGGCGTGAGAGTTAGGATTTAATTCATATTGCAATTTTTGTATACAAAGTCATGCTAGCACCATAACTTTACAATTTCATGTTTTTTTAGCTTTTAAGAGTAGCCGTATATATTATAAAGAAGGCAATTGTGACGTCTCTCTTTTAACTAAAAAGTTATTTTTTGTTTTGCTAATAACTATGGCATCCTTTCACAAAAGGCACAACACATTTCAAACAAAACATAGTCCAGTTCAGCATGGCTAGGTTTGTGCAGATTCATCTGGGGGAATAAAGGTGAAATAAAAAAATTAACTTTTCTCATGTAAACTCTCATAGGAATATTTACTCTCCACTACAAAGTATATGCTTGATGAAATGACACCAAACAATGTATGAGATATAACTGCACTCAGAAGAATCCTCTTGCTTGATTTGGTGTAAATACGTTCAGTAAATTTGAGAAATTAGTGGATTACAATTGTTGCTAGATAGGCTTCAAAGCTTTAAAAAGCTTTAGACGCCTGGACCATTATTCAGAGGAGGTCCATGAACCAGATTTTTGAACAATCCACAGTCTTCTGATTGAAAACTTAACAGATCTGATTGAAAGAGGGATCCTTTCCTCTTGTTGTCTATTTCTTCTTTGCTTATTCAAAGCCAGTTCCACAGGTCTGAAGCACTCTGATTGGCTGGCTGTAGCAGAGAATACTTTGTTCCAGCTATTAATACTGACCAAGAGGCATGGTCTCCATGGAATGAAAAAAAAAGCAGTCAGAAAGCGGAATGTGGGCCACTTTTGACCGACTAGTTCAGATAAGGGACATCAAAAGGGACCCCCCTCCACCCAATTAAAGAGAATTTGCTGTGGGTTTTGCATATCCAGGATTCTAGCACTGCAGCATGGCCCAGATGTTTGCAGACCCAGGCTCAATGTCTACAAACCCACGGCAAAGAATCCTGGATAATTGTTGGATCATGTGTGGAGTTTGCAAACCTAGGCTCACGATGTACAAACCCACAAAGAATAATGAGCTATTTTTCCACTTCTTACAAGGTTTGGGGACCTGGTAATGTATAGTGAATCCAAAATGGACCCAGGTATCTGTGTAGTTTAACAAACTCAACCTTGGGTCCACAATAAAAAACAAAAAGAAGCCAGCCAGCCTCTGCTTGGCTGCCTGAAGGCTGTGTGCTGTGGGCACTTGCAAAAGATTAGGAAGCAAGGCCTCACCAAAGACCAGCCCATGGAGCCAACCCCAACTGTACATGTCCAAAAGCCAAGCAAAGCAAGGCTTGGTCGGCGAGAGGGGACAAAATTCACTGTTAAATCCAAGGTTAAAGTGAACTTATATTTAGCTTTTATTATAACATCTTGAAGTATGTTGGAGAAACCCTCAGAAGTTCATTCACAACAACATGGTTAAAGAACTGTTATGATTGCAATTTAAAATCGTAAACCCTTTGCATTTCACAAGTTATGGCTAGCTATGGAATCCATAGCACACATAACAGCAGTGCAAGTGATAACGTGAACACTTATTGAAATGCTTATGACCTTACAGTGTTTATACAATAAGGAACAACAATGCAATTCAAAATCAACACATATTTAAACTACTAAATAATGCTAACTGTATAGTTGACTCTTTGGTAGAGCTATGTGAAAAGTAATATGTAAGGTTATATGTAAGATAATTCATGATATTTGTAATTGCATCTGTCCCATAGCGGGTGAAGTCACAAGCTTTACATTTGGTCAGTCCCTAACTTTCATTACTCATATTTTCCCAGTTGTTAGACGTGCCAGCCGTAGTGTGGTCCCCCCTAACTTTTTGCCTTCCTCCCTCCACTTTTTGGATACTGTTTTTGATGGCTTTTAGACTTTGCACACTTTACCACTGCTAACCAGTGCTAAAGTGCATATGCTCTCTCCCTTTAAACATGGTAACATTGGATCTTACCCAATTGGACTATTTAATTTACTTATAAGTCCCTAGTAGAGTGCACTATGTGTGCCCAGGGCCTGTAGATTAAATGCTACTAGTGGGCCAGCAGCACTGATTGTGCCACCCACCTAAGTAGCCCCTTAACCTTGTCTCAGGCCTGCCATTGCAAGGCGTGTATGTGCAGTTTCACTGCCAATTCGACTTGACATTTAAAAGTACTTGCCAAGCATAAAACTCCCCTTTTTATACATATAAGACACCCCCAAGGTCTGCCCTAGGTAACCCATAGTGCAGGGTGCTGTGTAGGCAAAAGGCAGGGCATGCACCTATGTAGTTTACATGTCTGGGTAGTGTAAAACTCCTAAATTAGTTTTTACACTGCAGTGAGGCCTGCTCCCTTTCATAGGCTAACATTGAGGCTGCCCTCATACACTTTTTGATTGGTAGCCACTGATCTGAAAGGAGTAGGGAGGTCATATTTAGTATGGCAAGAATGGTAATACAAAATCCTGCTGACTGGTGAAGTTGGATTTCATATTATTATTTTAGAAATGCCACTTTTAGAAAGTGAGCATTTCTCTGCACTTACATTTTTCTGTGCCTTACAATCCATGTCTGGCTGTGTTTAGCTGACAACTCCTTGTGCTTTCACTCAAACACATCCTAAACACAGGATACTCTGCCTCACTTGCATACATCTGCATTTTGAATCGGTCTTCTAGGGCTGGGAGGGTGGAGGGCCTGCTCTCACACAAAGGACTGCCACACCTCCTACTGGGACCCTGCAGACAGGATTGAACTGAAAAGGGGCCTGGTGCACTTCTAAGCCACTCTTTGAAGTCTCCCCCACTTCAAAGGCACATTTGGGTCAGTGCCCCTACCAACTCAGACACTTCCTGGACAAGAAACTTGCAACCAGAACCTGCATCCTGCCAAGAAGAACTGCCTGGCTGCCCAAAGGACTCACCATACTTCTTTCTGTGAAGGACTGCTGCCTTGCTGTTACCCTGCTGCCTTGCTGCTCACTGGCTGAGGTGCAGAAGTGCTCTCCAAGTGCTTGAATAGAGCTTGCCTCCTGTTCCCTGAAGTCTCAGGACCAAAAAAGACTTCCTCTCTTCAAGAGGACCGCTTGTGCGTCAAAATTCGATGCACAGCCTGCCTGAAACGATGCACAGCCTGCACCGTGGTGAAAATTTCACAGCACGCCGAACCGGAACGTCGTAGCCCGACTTCGCAATGAGAAGATCAATGCAGCACCAGTGTAGTGACCGGAAATTCCACGCACGGCCCACTAGATCGACGCACAGCCGAGCCGGAATGACGCAGCCCGCCTTCCAGAGAGGAATCGATGCAGCGTCTGCTTTGCGGTAGAAAATTTGACGCAACGCCCACTGGATCAATGCAGCTCCTGTAACTTCGTCCTGCCAGTGCAGGAAATCAACGCACCATCCCCGGGGAGTCTGAAAACCCTACAACCCGAAGAGGAACCACGACCAAGTGCCAGAAATCGACGCACAGCCGTCACTGCGTGAAAACTAAATGACGCATCACTGTGTGCAGCCTGAGAAATCAACGCACACCCCTTTGTTTCCACGCATCTCCTCCTCTGCGGCTCTTTGAGGAGATTTTTCATGCGAACCAGGTACTTTGGGCTTGAAAGAGACGTTATTTGCTTCTAAAAGACTTAAGACAATTTATATCACTTCTCAGTGATATCTCAACATTTACTTATTGCATCTTTGATCGTTTTGACCTGCATTTAACCAGATAAATACTATATATGTTTCTAAACACTGTGTGGTGTATTTCTGTGGTGCTATATGGTGTTATTGTATGATTTATTGCACAAATACTTTACACATTGCCTTCTAAGTTAAGCATGACTGCTCAGTGCCAAGCTACCAGAGGGTGGGCACAGGATAATTTGGATTGTGTGTGACTTACCATGACTAGAGTGAGGGTCCTTGCTTGGACAGGGAGTAACCTGACTGCCAATCAAAGATCCCATTTATAACACCAGTGCTTAGGATTTAATTTAACAAACTGTGCATCTTCATGCATTCCCCGCTTTGCAATTAGTGGGTCAGTTAAGACTCCCTAAACATCAGTGGTGGCTGGTGACTTTTGTAAGCGGAGGGCATAAGCTGTTGTACTCACCAGGCAGGTTGAAGTTTATGTGATAACCACTAATTATTTTAACACTTTCCTTTAATATAGAATAAGAAACACTACAAGTTGTGTAATGTCTTTATCTTGAAATCATTGATCCTGCATTGGATTAAGAAGTAGGTAGTATGTGTGTTTCATGTATTTCATTCTGTATGCCAGAAGCCTTTTCCCAGTTAGTCAGCCCAACTCCTCCATCTGAGATACAAATGCACCCAGTGAGATTCAGTCTTACACACACAAACAAAAACACACACACACATCAGAAGAAAGTAGGGCAACAGTGACATATTAGTTGCACATCTTTCATAAGTGATGAAAGAACTGTGGTTCTCAACAACATTACAACACACCTGTTGCCAAAGTGTGTGTGTTCATGGGCAGAGAAAAGTCCACCTGAACCCACGTTTTACAAAAAGTAGCAGAGCACTCTTCTTCTTTTCTGTCCTTATATCCTCAATACTGTACATTATGGTAATGCAAACACCAATAAAATGATCTCCAATATGTATAAAACAACTGATGGCAAACACAAGTACAAAAATTGTGCTAAATAGACATCCTTTACTCCACATATCAAAATATGCAATCCACAAAGTCTCTTTGGATAACAGTCACAAAAAGTCAAAAACGTCAAAGATCTTGGTCAGATGAATACCACAGCCGACACATTTCGACCCTACCAAGGGTTTTAAATATTCTATAAGAATCCAATCAAGAGATCACTTTTCCACTTTTAGCTCCTCACAGGAAAGACTCCCTAGAGTGTCACACAATTGAAAAGTTAAATCCGCAAAAGTCTAATGCCATTTTTGGATTGAGGCATGCATAGTTTATTTATTAGGACTAGTTATTCATAGCGATTCTGCTAATTTACTTCATGGTTCATAATAAGCCCTGAAGAAGTCACTTGATACGGACGAAACACTTATTGGCTCTCATCTTTGCTAGAAGAAGATCTTTGACTCTTTTTGACTTTTTGTCAATGTTATCCATAGAGTCTTTGTGAATTGTGTATGTTGATATGTAAAGTAAAGGTTGTCTATTTAGCTCAATTTTTATGGTGAGCTTCGCAGTGCTGTCTGCAAGACATGTTGTTTTCAATATGGGCTTTTAAACAGGCCCACTCTTGTTATTCGTTCTTTGTTGTGTTTGTCTTAAATGCTTCACTTTTATTGGTGCATTGTGCTAAATGTCCCTCCTTTGCGTGCTAAGTTCCAGCCCAGGAAGCTTTCACTGAAAGGACAATTTTCTTAGCCATCACACTACATCACACTTCCTTCTGTTCCAGTGTGTGTTGGCCGCTCCTCCCTCCTCCTGTCTGGTTTCGATTTTCCCTTTAAGTGATCCCTGTAGTCCCACATTTATGACGGAGGGAATACAAAAAGGTGTTTATGGTGTTTTAAGTCTAAATGTGACTACAGGTACCAGAATGCAAAGGAACAGACGCCTGGATTTCATGCTTGGGACCGGAGAACCGCCAGAGCTTTTGGAATGCCACTTCTGATGAACGCTCATATTGGACACAGTTTGGGTATGCTTATGTATGACATCTAAACATTTGCTTTGTGCCTGTATGTGGAATTTTCACGTGCCTTTGACACTTTATCACAAGCATTTTAACGAGAAGCCTGTGGAGATCTTCAGCCCTGTTTTTTGTACTCAAGCACCATGGCCATGATCATGGTGAAATCAGCTATAGAACCAGAATGCAATGTAAAAAATAGTGGATAAACTACTCCGAAGTACGTTGGAAAAATGAATATCGATTATTTTAAGAAAATGCACATCCTCACACTTTGTACAACAAAGGGGTATTCAACTTGCCCAATATAATGGGCGAGTAGCTGAAGTAGTCCTCGGTTTTTTAAATGCGTCTTAAGTTGTGCCAGCCTTTCCCATCATAAATGAGAAACTACAAAAACCAGAATGCAAACTAAAACAAAAAATCAGGCATTGGCAAAGCCAATAGGTTTTACGCTTACACTTGAGCACAGACAGAAGATTAACAACGTGGGTTGCTGTTCAAAACAAGTAAAAAGTTTACTTAATGTAGACAATGCCAGGATGTCTGTGATGGTGGTGTGATCTGCTCTGCTGTTAAATAGTCCCTCATGCAGTCCAGTGGCGGCAGAAGGGTACACATGAACATCTCATAGAAAGTGGGCTGATCCAAGGCATAATTGTCAATGTTTCAAGCCAACAGCTGAAGGTTTTGGACCAGATGGAGCCAATGGCTAAAAGAGGATGAACCAAAGCCTATTAAAGTGTGCTCCAAATATAGTATCTTTGCCAGCCTAATGTTTTTCAAATTAACAAAACTTTAAAATCTGCGCATTGCCAACATGGCATCCTCAAGCTCTCTGTTTACGTATGGGCCGTTTCTGCATATGGTCAATACAACATGTCATTTAAGGAAAATATCTCTTGTCACATCATTTTACATTCATGGATTTTCGTTAAATCTTTGAGCTCTTTCCACTAAGTCATTCTTTTAAAGATGTTTAGTCCACTCTTTCTCACTGTCACAGCCACGGTATCTAAACACAACTGAAATGCTCTGCAGTCCTTGCTGGAAAATAAACACCCCGTTATACCTCTATGTATTTTTTCCACAAACAAACAGTGGCACATATACTTACAAAGCAGCAGTTATTCCAGGCAGTTGAAAACTTTCATTAACGTGTTTGCAACATGTAACTTTAATTTTCTTAGCCTGCAGGAAGCTTAAGCTGTTTCACCAGCCTCATGCAATAAAAAAAACATGAAAATACATATTGCATACATACGTAAAGGAGAGTTTGATTCCTCCCTCTTCATCCATTGGGTCAGTTCAAATGTCCTTATATATGTATAAAGGCCCTCTCCGAAAAGGGGGGGGCCCAAAAGCCACACGAGAATCAAGTAGTTGGGGCGATTGCACCCCTAGGGCAGTGACCAGGGGAAAGGGAACTCCCTTTCCACCCCGTGTCCTGCTTAGGGATAGGCAGCCGCCCTTGTCCACAGTGTAGCTGCCAAAAAGTAAGAAAAGGAAAAGAAACAGGAGCATCCCGCTCCTACTGCAGAGACCGGGGAATGGGGCGCTCCCCGTGCCTTCTCCGAGTCCTGCGATGTGGCTTCTTTGAAGCTCAGAACCCTCCAGGGACCCAAGAATGCACTCGCCCGCACCCGACGTGGTGAGCGAGTGTCTTCAGCTGTTCCTGGGCTGCCGCGGTGATTCTGGGTGAATCGGAGGCGGCTGGTGTCCCGGGGGCTCCAACAGGAGCACGCTTGCTCCACTTGGCTTCTCCTTGTGCCCCGGGGGCACTAGAAATAGCGCGGACCTCACGCTAAACAAAAATCCAAACCCCGGGTTGCGGTGGTGATTCAAGGACCTAAACAAAGCGCTATGGCAAAATCTGCAGCCTGGGCTGCGGCGGTGATTTTCTTCAACAGGCAAAACGCACTTTTGAGAAGCACTTTATAGTCACAAAGGAGCGCTCTAGATGCGCTGTGCAGCCACAGCAGCACTCCTCGTGCTGGAAGAAGATTACAGAGGTCAGGGGCCACAGCACCCTGCCTCTGGAGACTACAGAGGGGTGCAGGGCTGGCGAACCCAGCTACAGGCCAGCACACAAGGGGATGCCAGCAGTGGTAGTTTCTCCTAGTGACCAAGCAGGTCACAGGTCAGCACAGCAGCAGCAGTCCAAGGTGATCCTGGTGAGTCCTCTCAACAGCATCCTGGATCCAGCTCCAGGTAAGGTTCCTGGAGTTCAAGGTGATGTCCAATGATGTCTAAATTGTGGGGAAAATTCCCCTGTACTTATACTAGGTTTACAGTGTGTTTTACAATGGCCAGGAGAGGGGGTTCCAACCAGTTACAGCTGGTTCTGGGAGTGCCCTTTCTCTCCTCCAGCACAGGCTCCAAACATCAGTGGGGGGTAAACGACCCTATTGTGTGAGGCCAGGGCACAGCCTTTACAAATGTAGGTGTGCCCCGCCTCTCCCTTCTCTCAGCCCAGGAAGGCTTTACAATATGTAGATGCAACTCTGTGACACCTCCACCCTCCCTGTGTACAGGCTGTCTGAGAACTATGCACAAAGCCCCAACTGTCAGTCTGCCCAGACGTGGATTGGAGGCAAGCTGAAAAACACCAAAGTCATAAGCACAGATAAATGCACACTTTCTAGAAGTGGCATTTCTGTGATAGTAATAAAAAATTCCCTTCACCAGTAAGCAGCATTTCTCACCACTATCACAACCATGCCGAACATGCCTACGCTACTCCTCATAAATCAGACAATACCCCTTACACATAAGGCAGGGCATTTCCAATGCAATCCTATGAGAAGGCAGCCCTCACAGCAGTGAGACACCAAGTTAGACTGTTTGTCACTACCAGAACAGGCCACGCAACATGGCACATGTCCTGCCTTCTACATACATGGCATTCTGCCCAAAGGGCTAGCTAGGGCGTACCTTAGGGGTGACTTACATGTAGTTAAAGGTGAGTTCTGGGCCTGGCAAGTCAATTTAGATGTCAGGTCCCTGTGGCAGAAAACTGCGCACACATGCTCTGCGCTAGCAGGCCTTAGATAGGTTTGACAGGCTACTTCAGTGGGTGGCGCAAGCATCGCTGCAGGCCCACTAGTAGCATTTAATTTACAGGCCCTGGGAATAGGGATACCACTTTACAAGGGACTTATAGGTTAATTAAATATGATAATTAGGTATAATCCAATCATACCAATTTTGTAAGGGAGAGCACATGCACTTTAGCACTGGTTAGCAGTGAAAAAATTCTCAGAGTCAAAACGTCAGTCAACAAAGGTCAGAAAAATAAGGAGGCAAAAAGCTAAAAGTCTGGGGAATGACCCTGTAAAAGGGCCAGGTCCAACACCATGGATGCACAGAAATTGGCAAGAGATACCCCAGTTATGCAGTGGCCAATGACCGGTGACCCTTCTAGTTTATTTCTCTCGGTACTCCTCTGTAGCTGTCTTGTATCTTTTTTTTTGGAGTTGTATAAGCCAGCAAGCAACTCTGATGGTGGGGTGGTGAAAGCGGTATTTTATTGGAATTATCATGGCAGATTTAAATTAGGATGCTAAATGGCAATATTTTCATTTTTTGCTGCAGATAGAGGAAGAAGCAGAATGGAAGTGCTTTAGTATTATGCAGGGCCACTGGAAATATGTGGTAGGGAAAGACCAAATTATGAGGCAGGGTTGACCAATTTATGAGACAAGAAAATTCCAGTTATTAATTTACAACACCAATAGCTCGAACCCAAGCAAATGTCAGACCTATTGCATTACAAATGCTTGTTGTACCTGTATTTACCATCACTTGTGCTAGATATATTGGAGATCGTTTTCTTGGTTCCTGCATAACCATGGTGTATTGAGGATATAAGGACAAAGAAGAAAAGTGCTCCGCTATTTTTTGCATTACACACACACATGCACGCACTTACACATAACACCAATCAGCCGTCCAATTCGCTGAGGCAAAGAAGGTTCTTGTTTTGTTTGTGACCGTTTTACACAGCGAAAACTCGACCAGAAGATATTGGAGTGCATTACCTATGCACAAGTAACATAACACAAGGTCACATTCATTTTTAAAATGAAGGAGATTACGTTAATTGCTCAGAGTTTAGGAAACTAAGACAACACCAGGATTGCAGCAGCAGGAAGAACAACGCCAGTGTTACCTTGTGGCACTCCGTGCTGCAGTCAAGAGGGAAGGATGCGAACACCTGCTTCAGCAGCAGTGAACCGGAAGACTGACTGGTGCGGATGACTGCTTCCAGACAGTCTCATGGATGTGGTCCACAGCGAGCCCAGAGCTAAAAAGGACGGGACCAGGCATGACAACGAAGTGTAGAATACTCACCGGTACTGCACGAGCAAGTGACACTTTACTGATATGGGGGTAGGACTATACATCACAAGAGCAAAGAATGTCACAGAGTTACAGATTGACTTGCTTTTGACTCCTCCTTCTCAAGTTCGAACCATTGATGAAAACGTAAAGAGGGGAGGAGTCTAGAACGCCCCACTCCTACCTGACTCGGCCAGTCCGCCCTGCCCCAGTTCTGCTTCTCTATGGGGTTTTGGTGACCCCGCCCTGGGCCACATAAGTGTGCACCCCAAGCAGACAAGATTGAATAAGCTAAAACAAGCCCCTGCCTGAAACCCGATGTAACTACCATTGCTTGTGCCTAGAGGACGACAAGGACACTCGCCCGGCACATGCATACTGCTCCACAATGGGTAAAAAAACACACAATCTTGAGTGAATTACCATAGAACAGTTAGTCTTTGAGCTGCTGAGCTCCAATATTGCTACCTATCTTCTCTCTCCCCTGTCAGTGGGGCTACCCCAGTGCTTAATTTGTGCTTGCTGTACCGGCACTTATTTTTCTGCCACAAGTATTTACTGCGAGCAAAAGACATATAAGGGAAAGATGGAGGAAAAGAAAAATGAAAAAGCGTCACAATGGGAGAAAGCTGCAAGAGTGAGCTGCAGAAGCAAGGAGTGGCTGTAAATGGATTGAAGAGGCCTGATATGGCTTCAGGATTACGCTCAGGATTCTGTGCTTGCACATTTAATTGCAGCAGCCACATGTTTAAGAGGAGGGCTTTGGGCAACAGAACGTTTTTATTTACAAATTAAGCACTGGGCCGCACCCCTCACTACTGTATACAGCAGCTGCGACTGATAAAAATACTTAATTGCATGTTTGAATTGAGGAATGAGTGGGAGTGTCATAATATCTGTCACCTCTTGTGGTGTGGCAGAGAACAATGTCACATCCTTGAACCAGTAAGCGTACACTTGAGATAGTGTGGTGCTTACTTGTGGAAGTCCGATGTTGTGCGCTTCAGTGTTTGTATTTACAGACACCATGCAAAATTTCCATTTAAGCAATCTTCTACTTGAAAAGGCAAATATGTCATCCTCTGTTCATTCAATTTTTATTGAGACTGCATGATTTTGTTAGCTCCCCATAGACATTCCTGAAGTCAGTTTTCTTCTAATGCTAGCCTTCGGTCCCACCTATGATCTCCGCAGGGCCAAAACAATTCTACTGTGCCATATGTACAGTGGCCTGACTCACTAGAACAATTCAAAACATTATGAACTGCCCATCCGGCATGACTGTTGCAGGGATACGTAAAAAACCTACAAAATTAGGCTGCACTCCTCTCCAGGACATGACTATCCCTAATTCTAACGATGCTTGAACATTTGGTAATTCCTTGGATGAAGACATGTTTGTAAGAGAGAACCTAACAGTGCTTGTACCAGAAACATACATCCTAAAAACCCTGCCACTTTAAGAATATGTGCATCTGAGATCCTTTTATAAAGTCAAGAGCAACAAACTGAGGTGTGCAGCAACCCTATGTCACGAATTACAGTCAAGAAAGAACCAAGGATTAGTGTGACTTCTTTCAAATCCAAAGCTATATTGATTCTACGTCTCAACTTTAGCCTAACATTTGAAGTGAGCTCTATTTCTCCAACAGGTAAATGTTTTACCTTGAAATTGTGGATCAAAAGTGAGAACATCACTGAAGTCAGATTAACATTCCATGGGTGTGTATGTTTTAACTCATCATGGCTTAAAGCTCAGCATCATTTTTTCAATTGAATAAAGCATACTTGGAAAAATTACGATTGGCATTGGGTGAAACGAAAGCTTTAACAGGTAAAGTCGAAAACTGCAGATTGGAGAACCAGGCAAACTTTTTGGACTTTTTTGTGCACGTATTCACAAAACGTTATGTACTACTGCCCAACACACTGCAAGGCAAGATTACTAGACACATGTCTGGCTATCAGCATCAGGAAATGTGTGAGTCTTTTGTAGTAGACACCTCACACCGGTACAAGTGTCAGGAGGAAAAGGCGGGCTCATGATATCAGGGTGAGTGTTGGTGGTGTGTGATGGGTTCAGAGTTGCTGGAAGAAGTAGTTTAGGAAACTGGTACAAGTGAAAGACTGAGCTCCTGAAACCTACCATGGGGCAATGAAGTACTGCGGCTGATGAGCACAAGGCTACCCACTGCCCTGCGAGGCCTATCACTGAAATGGGAACAGTTTCCCAGTGTAGCAAATGGCAGCTTAAGGGTATAAAATAAACGTTTGTGAGCTGTGCACTTTTTCAACCACAAACAGTTATTAAAAAAATCTGGAATCTGTGATTCTGAATAGTTTGCACATTTAAACACCATTAGTTATCAAGATCCTGCAGCATAGCCCTTAAACGCTCAAAATAGCATGGTCTGTAGAAAAGGTAACTCATTTTCTATCGCACCTAATCTATTCCTGCGCTCAGTTGTTCATCAAATTAGCATGATATAGGCATTTTCCAGATCATTCGTGCATGGTGGCTAGTAGAAAAATAAGTACTTGTAGTAAATCCTACTCAGCAGTGATCCAAGATAGCCGATAAATCAGAATCCCATGAACATGTTAACACAATTGGAAGCAAATGTAATTATAAAATGACCCCTTCCACGTATTGTTTTCTCATTAAAAAGGAATTATAATTTGTATTACACAATTGTGCTTCAGGCTTTCCGGGAAGCCATCTATGGTCGAGGGTGACAGCTCTGTTAAAGCATGATCCAAAGCAGGTTTTTCTTAATTAGTTTTTGTTTTATTTTTTGAAGGGCAAAAAAACCTTCATCAGGATTCAAAGCAAAGAGCACCTCTGTGAAGAAAGAGCAGACCGATGCACTAGCTCACTGGGACAAGCAAGAGCAGAAACATAAAAAAATACAGCGAGATGTGAAGTGACTGCTAATTCTCTTTTTCTGTTGTCATCATTTGCTGGATTGCTAGGCAGTGTTTTTAATGCAGGTGAATTGAAGAAGCTCTTGTTAGATAATCTTGTTAATTGGCAGGTACACACATGTATACAAATAAAGTTTTAAATCAACCATAGGCTCCTCACTTGGAACTTAAATGGCATATTTATTTCTGAAACAAGTGGGCACTAAATACTAAATACACTTCTGAATGTGTTCCACTACAGCGACAGTCAGGTCTAGATGAAGTGCCCCTAGCTCAAACGTGATCCTAGTATACAATGGACAGGAAAAACTGTAAAGCTGATAAATCGGCTTAGGTCTTGTAGGTTGTGGGTTGCAATGCATCAGCTAACCTTTTGTGGTGACTTGGCATCCACCACACCCCATTGCTGGAACTACATAAATATTCAAATACAAGGCCTGGTTACAGTAGACGAGGTGGCAGCTCAAGGCAACAGCAGTGGGCAAAAACACAATGGAAGCTGTGGCCATGAGGCATGGGGGGTGGCAGTCAACAAAGCAAGGGGCCTCAGGATCCACCAGCATCTTATAGGGAGTGGGATGCAGCTAAAAGGCAAGCTCAGCTCACTGTGATTGGGCTCTGCCTTTGCTCACACACAGACCCAGTACTCAAACCTGAAACCAATTACCAATCAGTGACCGGCCAATGAAAAAGAAACACCCACAGAAGGGCTTTATCTCAGCACATTCCTCAGTGTGAGATGATCGGCTAAGGCTTCTGTTGTCCAGATCTACTCTTGTTTTCCTGCCTTGAACGTTTAGGTATTCAGACTTTGCGCTGGCCTTGTTCCAGTTTCTGTTTCACTTTCCTTACTCTTTAAGGAGAGCGTCCTTTATTCTTCTTCCTCTCCACTTTGTACCTTTGACCCCTCTCCTGCTCCCCATTAAGTTGATTTATTTTCACAGTTCATCCAGTGAGATTATCCGTGGAGACGCCCTTTGGCTGAGTACTGTTACTTGCATTTGTGGCAGCTTACAGATGGGGGTTTAGAACAATTTCTCTGAAGTTGCTACTGGGAGTAGAGATTATCAGCAGAACTGCATTCTGGATCTTGAAGTTTACATGAGAAGTCCAGTAGTGGAGGAAAACGGGTGAATTGCCAAGAATGTACACTCAAAATATACAATAAGTACATTTTACTCATTATTCCCCTTGTCTTGTTTCAGATCCCTTGGTCTCACTGCTCTCTGTTTCCCTGTCCCTACTGGGACTTTGTGATGTCCAGTCTGATATACTGAAGAGTGTTGTACTCATAAAGGTGCAGTAAATCGCATCTGCAGATCCACCCTTAGGAGTACAAATGTCTTTAGCTTCCAGAACTAGAAAATGTTAACCAATTACTTCATACCTATTGCATGTGTTGGGAATTGCCGACTGTTAGAAATGGGTTCTTTGGTTGGCAGTCAGGTTACCCCCTGTCCAAGCAAGGACCCGAATTCGAGTCAGGGCAATGGAGAAACACACTAAGTTAACCCCTGCTTATCCCATTGGTAGCTTGGCACAAGCAGACAGGCTTATCAAAGAGGCAATGTGAAAAGTATTTATACCAACACGCACAGTAATAAAGTGAAAACACTACAAAATGTACAGCACACCAGTTTAGAAAAACAGGTAAAATGTATCTAAAACAAACAAGACCAAAATGAAAAAAACAACACACATAAGTTAAATATGAATTTTCAAAAGAATAAGAGTCTTACTCCATAGAAAACAACGGAAACGTTGATTTTGCACAAATTACCTGGTTAGCGTCAAAAATAAAGCCGCAGAGACGAGTGTGCATCGGAAAAGGCAGTGATGCGTCGATTTCTTCCTCACAATGGAGGTCGTGCGTCATTTCTTCTCCGGTCGGGTCAGCGATGCATTATTTTTCTCCCTTGCAAGAGAGCGATGCGTTGATTTCCAGATGGGGCGGCACCTCAGATCTGCTCAGAGTCTGACTTAGACGCCCAGGGATTATACCTGGAAAATCCTGTTGCACGGTGTTAGAAAACCATGCTGCGTGGGGTTTAAGTCATTATCAGCCGCCGCAAGTGGGTGTTGTGCATCATTTCTCCAGCCGCATTGCAGAGGATGCAGCAAAACTTTCCCTGCACGGCATTCTGTGCATGGATTTTCAGCTCTTGTCTGCCAACTTCACCTTTCAAGTGTCCAGGTACTGGATAGGACACCACTTGGTAGGGAAGGAGACTCAAAAGAGAGTCCAGGTGTTAACAGAGGAAGTCTTTGATGGCTCTGAGACTTAAAAACAGGAGACAAGCTCAGTTCAAGCCCTTGGAGATTCTTCACAAGCAGGAATATACCACAAACTCCAGTCTTTGTCCCCTTTCACACGCAGAAGCAACAACTGCAGGATGGCCCAGCAAAGCACAGTCACAGGCGGGGACAGCACTCCTCCTCAGCTCCCCAGCTCTTCTCCTTGGCAGAGGTTCCTCTTAGTTCCAGAAGTGATCTAATTTTCAGGGGTTTTGGGTCCAATACTTATACCCCTTTCTGCCTTTGAAGTAGGCCTACTTCAAAGGAAAGTCTATGTTGTTCACAATATTTTGCCTTGCCCAGGCCAGGCCCCAGACACACACCAGGCTGTTGAAGACTGCATTGTGCAAGGGCAGGCACAGCCATTTCAGGTGTGAGTGACCACTCATCCCTCCCCTCCTTCCACAGCTGGCTCATCAGGATATGCAGGCTACACCCCAGCTCCCTTTGTGTCACTGTCTAGAGGAGAGGTGCAAATAGCTCAACTGATAAACTGACCGTGACAGGGAATCCACAAACAGGCAGAGTCACAGAATAGTTTAAGCAAGAAAATGCCTACTTTCCAAAAGTGGTATTTTCAAACTAACAAACTAAAACAACTTCACTAAAAAATGTATTTTTAAATTGTGAGTTCAAAGACCCCAAACTCATTATGTCTATCTGCTCTCAAAGGGAATCTTCACTTTACTAATATTTAAAGGCAGGCCCATGTTAACCTATGAGAGGGATAGGCCTTGCAACAGTGAAGACTGAATTTAGCAGTATTTCACTGTTAGTACATGTAACACACATCAGTACAGGTCTCACCTTTAACAACCACTGCTCCCCGCCCCTAGGGCTACCTAGGGCCTACATCAGGGGTGCCTTGCATGTATAAAAAGGGAAGGTTTAGGCCTGGCAAGTGGGTACACATGCCAAGTTGAATTGTCAGTTTAAAACTGCACACACAGACACTGCAGTGGCAGGTCTGTGCCATGTTTACAGGACTACTTGTGTGGGTGACTCAACCAGTGCTGCAGGCCCACTAGTTGCATTTGATTTACAGGCCTGGGCACCTCGAGTGCACTTTACTAGGGACATACTAGTAAATCAAATATGCCAATCATGGATGAGCCAATTATTTACACATACATTTTACATAGGAGAACATGCACTTTAGCACTGGTTAGCAGTGGTAAAGTCCCCAGAGTATCAAAAACATCAAAAACAGAGTCCACCACACATCCACAACCTGGGAAGCAGAGGCAAAAAGTTAGGGGAGACCACGCTCAGGATGCCAAGTCTAACACCGACCACCTCTTTTCCCCCGGCAGAGCAGAGCAGTGGAAGAATGGATTGATTGCAACCTGTGGGGGTTCCTTCTCTGCTGGTGTGACCCAGATCACATACAGTCCGAGACACTATTTCAGTTCTCTTTTCAGTGCTCTGTGTCAGCAGCAGTGCAATAACTTTCAACATTCCAGGGAAAATGCATTTTGCTGGCAAGAGCCCTCTCTTTGCCCTGAATATCGGCCTGGAGCCTGTTTTGCAGATCACAGGCAACAGCCTGAATCAAGTATACAGAGTGTAATAGGCAAAGTAGATAGATTTCACTAAATTTATTCAGCATCTCAAACCTATACACGGTTGGTGAGACAGCAGTGTGGACGCTGTAAATATGAGTCAGCTCGTATATTTTGAAGTGGTCACATTCCATTCATTTTTTATTCTGTATTCTGGGTTACTATGTAGTATTTCCTAAGAATGTTTATTTTTGCAACCTTTGCTTTTCCAAATAACTCTTTTTAAAAAAGCACTTTCAAGTACTTTGTGCACGTCTGTTCATTCTTACTTGGCTTGAAGGAGACATTTAAAGCAAAACACATATTTCACTGATGGCTCTGGTGGCACCGAGGACTAGTGCATCCACTCCAGCCATCTATCTTTGAGCTCATGCTCAAAATTTCAAATCCCAGTAGGTCCTTTCTGCCTTTCTTTTCCCTGAGGCTGATCAAATGAGCCCAAGGAGTTGGGTAACAATAAGCCTTGATTGTAAAATAAGGTAAACAATAGTGTGTGTTTTACTTTCTAGTGATAAGGCCATGGCTGAAGAGCGGCACAGAAAGGGTGTTTGCAGGGATGGCTATTGCACTGGTGGTGCCTGCAGGGTCAATATTGTTTGCCACACCCCTTCCCCACATGACTTCCTTCTCCGCTTCACTCACTACCACCTGGCAAAAGTGCCCCTCAGTTCTCCATAGCCCCTCTCTCGTGTACCTTTCATTTGTTTTAAAGCGCTGATAAAGTCTGGCTTTAATAATCCACTCACCATCCACATAAAATACAGATCTGTTCTATGCAGCAGACATATTAACCCTTTGCGCTACTTCATGGCGAGCCACAACTGCGGCTAGACAAAACTCCACCTCACTCTCTAACAGGAACATTAATCACGAGAGTTATCTTGACATATTTATTGCTGCCTGAAAGCTGGAAACAGAAGGAACTCTGCAGCAGGTGCTTTTAAATGTAAGTTATGGTTAAACACGGCGCCCTCCCTGAGGTCAGAGACGCCCCCTCCAGGACACCACCCAGTGCGGCAACACCGGTCACACCGCCCTAAAACCGTCCCTAGGAGTTTGTAGAGTCTCTTTGTGAGTTTCGGTCCTGAACACAACGTGTTCTCAGTCATGTTTGTCTAATCAGTGAGCCTAACAAGGATTCTAAGGAGTTATTTTGTTTTCAATATGTTGCAATGATGTTCAGTATCTATCCACACATTAACATTTAGTAGGGTCGAGATGCAGCTTCATTTCCGTACTCATTGCTAATTAGACTGGACATTTCCAGGAATCGGATCCCTCCAGCCATATCTGCGTTATGGAAATCCAGAGTTACACTGCATAAACTGTGGCTAATGAGACAATGAGTAGTTCGCTTGACAAAAAAGTCATAAATGTTTATGTTTCGCACCAATTAAACAATGTACATCAGAAAATAAAGATGTTGCTTTGGCAGCAACCACGGAAAGCAAATAAATGGCCAAGAGATAAATGGCGAAATTATAAACATTCATGCACAATATTTAATTAAAAGGAAACAATTATGATAGCCTTCAATATGCTAGACAGCTGAGCAGCTCTTTTTGGTACAAAAAAGGAAAAAATTAAATAGCTCGCTCTAGTGATCGGATAATTCTTCCATTAAAGCGTTGCCACATTTTAGAGTAATTCTCAGATACTACGAACAGATGTCTTTTTGAATCTGATTGGTATCCATTGATTAACTTGGTTCTGTTGTTAGCAAAGTTGCTGAAAATTCAGCTTTCCAAAATGATATTGCTGCTTGCAGATCATTGGAATATTGACTTCATTAAGACAAACAAAATTAAGCAGCAATTTTTTTTTCTCTTAGGTGCTGCAGATGATGAGGTGAATAAATAATAATTGTGAAATCTTGGGTTAATAACTAAGAAGAGGCCGAGGTATGGACTACCACAAAGATAGCAAATAAGAGCCATGTTACATGTAAATGCCTAGTAACAATGGCACAAAGATGTTGGCTTTTCTTCAAATGTGAGCTTAAGTTATTAAACAGCACCAAAGCCAGATTAAAGTCAAGAAACCAATCAGTAAATTATGTTTTAAAGATAAATCTAAAAACCCCCAGTAACAATGGTGTTGTAAAGTCAATGTTAGTCAATGTCTGCTGGACCTGGCCTTTTTTTGCAGGGTCATCCCCAAACTTTTTGCCTCCTTCTGCCTACTTTTCTCATCTGTTTTTGATGGATTTAAGAGTCAGGGCACTTTACCACTGCTAACCAGTGCAAAGTGCATATGTTCTCTCTCTAAATTGCACTGGTGATGGGTTTAACCATGATTGGCATATTTAATTTACTAGTAAGTCCCTAGTATAGTGCCCCATTTGTGCCCAGGACCTGTAAATGAAATGCTACTAGTGGGCCTGTAGCACTGATTGTGCCACCCACATAAGTAGCCTTGTAAAAATGTCTCAGATCTGCCACTGCAGTGACTGTGTGTGCAGTCTGGCACTGCCATTTCTACCTGGCAAGTGTACACATTTGCCAGGTCCAAACCTTCCCTTTCAGTACATGTAAGTCACCCCTAAAGTAGGCCCTAGGTAGCCCGAAGGGCAGGGTGCAGTGCATGTTTAAGGTAGGATGTGTACTGGTGTCTTTTACATGTCCTGTGCCAGTGAAACACTGCCAAACTCGGTTTTCACTACTGCAAGGCCTATCTCTCCCATAGGTTAACATGGGGACTGCCTTTAAACATCTTTTAAGTGCAGTTTCCCATTGGAAGCAGATAATCATATGGAGCTTGTGGTCTCTGAACTCTGAACTCACAATTTACAAATACACCTTTTAGTTAAGTTGTTTTTTAGATTGTCTGTTTGAAAATGCCACTTTTAGAAAGTGGGCATTTTCTTGCTTAACCATTCTGTGTCTCTGCTTGGCTGCTGAATACACATCTGGGTCAGACTGACAGATGGGCTGTTTGTGAATTCACTCTAGACAGTGACAAAAAGGGAGCTGAGGTATGTCCTGCATATCCTGATGGGTCTTCCTGGTCTAGCTTGAGAGGGAAGAGCTGACACCGACACTTGAAAGGGCTGTGCCTCTCATCTCACAATACTGTCTCCAACCCCCTGGTGTGTGTCTGGGGCAGGGCACGGGAGAGGCAGGGTGTTCTGCACTACAAAGACTTTCCTTTGAAGTTTGGCTCCTTCAAAGGCAGAAGTGAGTATAAGTATTGGACTGGTGACCCATCAACTTTAGATTACTTCTGGATGAAGAGTAACCGCTGCCAAGGAGAAGAGTTTGTGCTTGAGGGGGACCGGTCACTCTGCCTGTTGCTTTGCTATTCTGGTCTGCTGTTGCTGCTTCTGCCTGAAGAGGGAAAGAACTGGATTTTGCTTCCTTGAGACCTGCTTTTGAAGTTTCTCCAAGGGCCTGGACTGAGCTTGCCCCCTCTTCTGAAGTCTCAGGGACATCAGAGACTTCTTCTGTCAGTGCCTGGACTCTTCTGCTGAGTGTCCTGACTTGCTTAGTGGTGCGAAATCCAGCCCCTGGGCCCTTAGAAATGAAATCTGGTAACCTGCGGGGAAAAATCCATGCACTGCTGTGTGCACAAAAAAATCAATGCAGCGCCTTTCCTGCGGCTGAAAATTCCACTCAGTGCCTGCCTCACAGCTGAAGAATCGACGCAGCACCTGTTCTCAATGGGGACCCTTTGCACAGCGCATTGGAATTTTCCACACATCAATCCTGATTGTCAAATTCTTTAACATCCCCGCACGGACCTGAGGCTGCTTGTCCAGAAATCAATGCATTCCTTCCCTGTGAGAAAAGAATTGACGCATTGCTTACCCGGTGAAGAAAGGATCGACGCACAGCCTCAATTGTGAATAAAGAATTGATGCATCACTTGCTTTTCCGATGCACGCTCATCCGTGCGGCTTTATTTTTGATGAATGCCAGGTACTTTGTGCTAAAACAACACAACCATTGATTGCCATGGATTTAGACTCTTTTTACTTTAGAAATGCATATCTTTGCTTGTGTATGTTGGATTTTTGTTGCTTTAGCCTTGTTTGATTTAGATAAAATTGGCTATTTTTCTAAACTGGTGTGGAGTCCTTTTGTGGAGTTTTCACTGTGTTACTGTGTGTGTTTGTACAAATACTTTGCACATGGCCTCTGAAATAAGCCTGATTGCTTGTGCCAAGCTACCAAGTGGGGTGAGCAGGCGTTATCTTAACTGTGTATCTCCCTTACCCTGACTAGAGTGAGGGTCCCTACTTGGACAAGGTGTAAACGGACTGTCAACTAGAGACCCCATCTCTATCAATGTCCATGATAAAAAGGGGTCATGTGACTTCAATATTGTACTAAAAACAAAAAAAGAAAACTGTTTTGTCTCACAGAAGCGAGGAGGGCAGAGACAGAGTTAGGTACTGTTAGACCTGACAGCCTTAGGGTAGTCACCCCTAACTTTTTGCCTGCCTCCCTCCATTTTTTTGGACACTGTTTTTGCTGGTTTATAGACTCTGCGCACTTTACCACTGCTAACCAGTGCTAAAGTGCATATGCTCTCTCCCTTAAAACATGGTAACCTGGAATCATACCTGATTGGACTATTAATTTACTTATAAGTCCCTAGTAAGGTGCACTTTATGTGCATAGGGCTGGTAAATTAAATGCTACTAGTGGGCCTGCAGCACTGGTTGTGCCACCCACTTAAGTAGCCCCTTTTTCCTTGTCTCAGGCCTGCCATTGCAAGGCCTGTGTGTGCAGTTTCACTGCCACCTCGACTTGGCATTGAAAAGTACTTGCCAAGCCTAGAACTCCCCTTTTTCTACATATAAGTCACCCTTAAGGTGTGCCCTAGGTAACCCCTAGGGCAGGGTGCTGTGTAGGTAAAAGGCAGGACATGTACCTGTGTAGTTATATGTCCTGGTAGTGTAAAACTCCTAAATTCGTTTTCACACTACTGAGAGGCCTGCTCCCTTCATAGGCTAACATTAGGGCTGCCCTCATACACTGTTGAAGTGGCAGCTGCTGATCTGAAAGGAGCAGGGAGGTCATATTTAGTATGGCCAGAATGGTAATACAAAGTCCTACTGACTGATGAAGTCGGATTTAATATTACTATTCTAGAAATGCCACTTTTAGAAAGTGAGCATTTCTTTGCACTTAAATCCTTCTGTGCCTTACAATCCACGTCTGGCTGGGCTTGGTTGACAGCTCCTTGTGCATTCACTCAGACACACCCCAAACACAGGGTACTCAGCCTCACTTGCATACATCTGCATTTTGAATTGGTCTTCCTGGGCTGGGAGGGTGGAGGGCCTGCTCTCACACAAAGGACTGCCACACCCCCTACTGGGACCCTGGCAGACAGGAGTAAACTGAAAGGGGACCTGGTGCACTTCTTAGCCACTCTTTGAAGTCTCCCCCACTTCAAAGGCACATTTGGGTATAAAACAGGGCCTCTGCCCTACCTCATCAGACACTTGCTGGAGAAGAACCCTGAACCAGAAACTACATCCTTCCAAGAAGAACTGCCTGGCTGCTCAAAGGACTCACCTGTCTGCTTTCTACAAAGGACTGCTGCCTTGCTGTTGCCCTGCTGCCTTGCTGAACTCTTGTCTGGCTGTGAAAGTGCTCTCCAAGGGCTTGGATAGAGCTTGCCTCCTGTTCCCTGAAGTCTCAGGACCAAAAAGACTTCTCTCTTTTACTTGGACGCTCCGTGCGCCGAAAATTTCGACGCACAGCTTGTTTCGCGGCGAGAAAAACGCCGCACACCGACGCTGATCGACGCGACGCTCTTGGGACGATCGAAGATCCGACGCACGGCCTCGCAAGGACAACGCCGCCCGACCGCTAGAGGAGAAATCGACGCGACGCCTGCCGTGAGATCGTAATTTCAACGCGCAGCCCCGCAGATCGAAGTCTAGAGGAGAAATCGACGCGACGCCTGCCGTGAGTTCGTAAATTCGACGCGCAGCCCCGCAGATCGACGCACAGCCGGAGAACAAGCAGGAGAATCCACGCACCGACCCGGGACATCTGGTAATCCCCGCGATCCACAGAAAGAGACTGTCCACGCGCCGGAAAACGACGCCCGACTTCCCCGCGTGGAAAATAACGACGCAAGTCCGTGTGTGCTGGTGAGAAATCGACGCACACACCCTTTTTCCACGCACCTCTTCTCTTGTGGCCCTCTGAGGAGATTTTTCCACTCCTAACCAGGTACTTGTGCTTGAAAGAGACTTTTGTTACATTCTAAAGACTTAAGACACTTTATATCACTTCCCTGTGATATTTCTACAATTTTCCATTGCAACTTTATTCTTTTTGACCTACAATTATCCTGATAAATATTATATATTTTTCTAAACACTGTGTGGTGTATTTTTGTGGTGCTATATGGTGGTATTGTATGATTTATTGCACAAATACTTTACACATTGCCTTCTAAGTTAAGCCTGACTGCTCGTGCCAAGCTACCAGAGGGTGGGCACAGATAATCTTGGATAGTGTGTGACTTACCCTGACTAGAGTGAGGGCTTTTTGCTTGGACAGAGGGTAACCTGACTGCCAACCAAAAACCCCATTTCTAACATTGGTGATCAGCGGTGAGGATAGGACTTGTATTTGTGCAGTGACATACAGTAGCTAAGTATTTCACTACCTACCCACAGTTGAAGGTCAACTTGGTTTTTATCTCTTTTTGAAAATCCGTTTTTTCCTGACAATTTTCAAAAACTAAATCCTCACTCAACATGTCTCTGACTGGGTCTCAGACAGGGGACTTTGACCTAGTCCAGTTGGATACATACACGGTCAAACAACTAAGAGGATTCTGCAGGGCATTAAGGGTACCCACCCAAGGGGCCTCCAGAAAGGAGGACTTTCAAGTGGCGCTGAGGGCCTGGGCAGAAGCCCATTTAGAGGATGATGAGGAAGGGGAGCCAGAAAATGGCCCCTTAGAAGGATTTTCACTATCTATGGATGGTGTTACCACTGCAATTGTGCACCCTTCCAGACCAGGGAGCAGTGTCTCCATGCAAAGCCTGACCGCAGAGGAAAGGAGAGAGGAAAGGGAGTTCCAATTGCAAATGGCAAAACTGAAAATTGAGGCGCAACAGGAGGAGAGGAGGGCAGAAAGAGAAGCCAAACAAGCTGAGGCTGAAAGAGCAGCCAAACAGATTGAAGCTGAAAGAACAGCCAAACAGATTCAAGCAGAAGCTGAAAGGGCAGCCAAACAAGCAGAAGCTGAAAGAGCAGCCAAACAAGTGGAAGCTGAAAGAGCTTTGGCTGAAAAGAAACTATTGTTGGCTCATGAACTGAGTCTCAAGGAGCTGGAGATCAAGGCAAGACAGTCTGAATCCAGCAATAATGGTGGCAGCATACAGACAGGACCTGCTGGAGAAAAGAAGGTTCGTATACCCAAAAATGTGGTGCCCAATTTTGTGGTGGGAGATGACATAGATAAATGGTTAGCTGCTTATGAAGTTGCACTAAGGGCTCATGAGGTTCCTGAAGGGCAATGGGGGGTAGCTATGTGGGGTTATGTGCCGCCATTGGGGAGGGACACACTTCTCACATTGGATCCACCGGATCAAAACACATACCCACTCCAGAAAGCCACTTTACTTGCCAAGTTTGGGCTGACCCCTGAGGGATACCGTCAGAGGTTCAGGGACAGCACCAAACAAACCACACAAACATGGGTAGATTTCTTTGATTTCTCTAGTAAGGCACTGAATGGATGGGTGCGGGGCAACAAAGTAGCAGATTATAAAGGTTTATATGACTTGATCCTGAGAGAGCATATGCTTAATGTTACTTATACAGATTTGCGCCAGCACCTAGTGGATAGTAAGCTGACTGATCCCAGGAAGCTTGCTGAGGAGGCGGACCTCTGGGTTAGCACCAGAGTGTCCAAAAAGGTACCTGGGGGGGACTCCCACAAAGGTGGTCAGGGTTCCCAACAGAAGAAAGAGGGGGGAGATAAACTTACAGATAAGGAACTCTCTAAAGGCCCCCAAAAGAATTCCCAGGGAGGGGGTGGCAACCCTTCCTTTTCCAAATTTGGGAAAAAGCCAGGGACATTTGACAAGTCAGGAAAATCTAGCCCCAAATGCATGGAGTGTTACCAATATGGTCACTACAAAGGCGATCCACAGTGCCCCAAGAGGGCACCGTCCACTACCGGACAGGCACCTGGGTTGACTAGTGTAGCACTCGGGGGGGAGATGGACCCAACTAGCTTTGGGGAGCAGGTAGAGATTTCCCTAGTGTCCCTGGGAGAAGGAGAAATGGTGCCCAAGGCCCACATGCCCAGAAATACTTCCAAGTACCGGCAGTGGGTCACCATTGATGGGCAGAGGGTGGAGGCTCTGCGTGACACAGGAGCCAGTATGACTACTATCAAGAGTCAGCTGGTGTCAGCAGAGCAGATAGTACCTAATACATTCCACCAGGTCAGAGTCGCTGACAATCGCGAGAGTCACCTACCGGTGGCTCTGGTTCCCTTTGAGTGGGGGGGGGTCTCTGGTACTCTGAAAGTAGCTGTGAGTCCTGCCATGCCTGTAGATTGTCTGTTAGGCAATGACCTTGAGCACACTGCTTGGAAAGAAGTGGAGCTCAGGTCTCACCTGGAGATGTTAGGGTTACCTGAGTGGGTCTGCATGACCACACGGTCCATGGCTGACCGAGAGGGAAGTCAAGGGCATCTGGAGCCTGGAACGATGGCCCAGAGAGCTGCCAGGAGGAGGGACCAGGGGTGCGGGAAACCGGCCCCAGCTGTTCCCACAGTGGCTGACGGGGCTCCTGAGGAGGAGGCTTCCGAGCCAACTGGGGAAGACATTGCCGCCCTAGGTGACTTACCTGAGCTTGCTGGCTGGCAAGTTGAGGGTGGACCCACCAGGGAGGAATTCTGCAAGGCGCAGAAAGAATGTCCCACTCTAGAAGGTTTGAGGAAACAAGCCTCAAACCAGGCAGCCGGCGACGCCTCTGGCGATCACCACCTATATTGGGAGAATGATCTCCTCTACAGTGAGCCTAAGGTTCCGGGCTTTGGGGCAGCACGTATGCTGGTGGTCCCCCAATGTTACCGAACCTTCCTACTGGGTCTGGCTCACGACATTCCCCTGGCAGGACATTTGGGGCAGGGCAAGACCTTTAACAGGCTTGTCACCCACTTTTATTGGCCCAAAATGAGGACACACTCAGACAAGTTCTGCAGATCCTGTCCTACCTGCCAGGCCAGTGGTAAAGCAGGAAAAAGGGTTAAAACCCCCCTGATTCCACTTCCTGTCGTTGGCACCCCCTTTGAAAGGGTGGGCATCGACATTGTTGGTCCCTTGGACCCCAAAACTGCCTTAGGCAACAGGTTCATCCTGGTTTTGGTGGACCATGCCACCCGTTACCCAGAGGCAATCCCTCTGAGGACAGTAACTGCACCGGTGGTGGCCAGAACCCTGATGGGGATATTTACCCGTGTGGGATTCCCCAAGGAAATAGTGTCTGACAGAGGCACTAACTTCATGTCTGCATACATGAAGTCTCTGTGGGATGCGTGTGGTGTAACTTACAAGTTCACCACACCCTATCACCCCCAGTCGAATGGTCTTGTGGAGAGATTCAACAAGACCCTGAAAGGCATGATTGGTGGCCTCCCTGAGGCCATGAGGCGTAAGTGGGACGTCCTCTTACCATGCCTTCTCTTTGCTTACAGAGAGGTCCCCCAGAGAGGGGTAGGGTTCAGTCCCTTTGAACTTCTCTATGGGTACCCTGTCAGGGGACCCTTAAGCATTGTCCAGGAGGGATTGGAGAAAGCTCCAAAGACACCCCCTCAGGATGTGGTCAGCTATATGTTGGCCCTCCGCAACCAGATGACCCGCTTCTGGAAAGAAGCCCAAGATAACCTTGAGGCCAGTCAAGAGGTGATGAAACAATGGTATGACCAGAAGGCCACCCTGGTAGAGTTTCAACCTGGAGACAAAGTGTGGGTAATGGAGCCAGTAGAGCCCAGAGCTCTCCAGGACCGCTGGTCTGGCCCATTTGAAATAAAGGAGCGGAAAGGGGAGGCCACTTACCTAGTGGACCTCAAAACCCCTAGGAATCCCCTAAGGGTGCTCCATGTGAACCGACTAAAAGCTCATTTTGAGAGGTCGGAGATCAACATGCTTCTGGTCAGAGATGAAGGAACGGAAGAGGAGAGTGAACCTCTCCCCGACCTCCTCTCTGCCCAAGAAGGTGATGGGTCAGTAAGCGGGGTCATTCTGTCTGACTCCCTGACTCTAAATCAGAAAGGAGACTGTTATGAGCTGTTGGAGCAGTTCTCCCCCCTGTTCTCCCTTACTCCTGGGCTGACCCACCTCTGTGTTCATGATATTGACACCGGTGACAGTCTCCCTGTGAAAAACAAAATTTACAGGTTGTCGGATAAGGTGAAGGCCAGCATCAAGGAGGAGGTCTCCAAGATGTTGACTCTAGGGGTCATTGAGAAATCCAGTAGTCCCTGGGCCAGCCCAGTGGTATTGGTCCCTAAGGCTACTGCCCCAGGTGCGAAGCCAGAACTCCGGTTCTGTGTGGACTACCGGGGTCTCAACTCAGTCACACGGACTGATGCTCACCCCATCCCCCGAGCTGATGAGCTCGTGGACAGGCTAGGCGCTGCCCAGTTCCTGAGTACGTTTGATCTTACTTCAGGGTACTGGCAGATCGGCCTAACTGAGGGGGCCAAGGAAAGATCCGCATTTTCAACCCCGGATGGCCATTACCAGTTCCGGGTGATGCCGTTTGGGTTGAAAAATGCCCCCGCTACCTTCCAACGGTTGGTTAACGGGGTCCTAGCTGGCAAGGATGCCTTCTGTGCAGCCTACCTGGATGACATAGCTGTCTACAGTTCCAGCTGGGAGGAACACCTGCTTCACCTCAAGGAGGTGCTTCAGGCCCTGCAACAGGCAGGCCTGACCATCAAGGCCAGTAAGTGCCAGATTGGGCAGGGTTCCGTGGTGTACTTAGGACACCTAGTGGGTGGTGGCAAGGTGCAGCCACTCCAGGCCAAGATTGAAACTATCAAGGCCTGGCAACCACCCCGAACACAGACGGAGGTGAGAGCCTTTCTAGGCCTCACAGGATACTACCGCCGATTTGTCAAGGGCTATGGTACCATTGTAACACCCTTGACAGAACTCACTTCCAAGAAGCAACCTAGGTTGGTGAATTGGACAGAGGCTTGTCAGAAAGCCTTTGACGCCCTGAAGGAAGCCATGTGCACGGCCCCCGTACTCATGGCCCCTGACTACTCCCAGGAATTTATCGTGCAGACAGACGCTTCAGAGCATGGCATAGGGGCAGTCCTAGCACAGCTGAATGAGGAGGGCAGAGATCAACCGGTAGTCTTTATTAGCAGAAGGCTATTACCACGGGAACAGAGGTGGAGTGCTATTGAACGAGAAGCTTTTGCTGTGGTCTGGGCACTAAAGAAGCTAAGACCCTACCTGTTTGGGACTCACTTCCGGGTTCAGACAGACCACAGGCCCCTCAGATGGCTCATACAGATGAGGGGTGAGAATCCAAAACTCTTGAGGTGGTCCATTTCCCTACAGGGGATGGACTTTACGGTGGAACATCGCCCAGGGGTTGACCACGCCAATGCTGATGGTCTCTCCAGGTACTTCCGCCTTAGCGATGAGAGCTCCCAGGAGGTCGGGTAGCTCTCCCCACTTTCAGCTGGGGGGGACACATGTTAGACCTGACAGCCTTAGGGTAGTCACCCCTAACTTTTTGCCTGCCTCCCTCCATTTTTTTGGACACTGTTTTTGCTGGTTTATAGACTCTGCGCACTTTACCACTGCTAACCAGTGCTAAAGTGCATATGCTCTCTCCCTTAAAACATGGTAACCTGGAATCATACCTGATTGGACTATTAATTTACTTATAAGTCCCTAGTAAGGTGCACTTTATGTGCATAGGGCTGGTAAATTAAATGCTACTAGTGGGCCTGCAGCACTGGTTGTGCCACCCACTTAAGTAGCCCCTTTTTCCTTGTCTCAGGCCTGCCATTGCAAGGCCTGTGTGTGCAGTTTCACTGCCACCTCAACTTGGCATTGAAAAGTACTTGCCAAGCCTAGAACTCCCCTTTTTCTACATATAAGTCACCCTTAAGGTGTGCCCTAGGTAACCCCTAGGGCAGGGTGCTGTGTAGGTAAAAGGCAGGACATGTACCTGTGTAGTTATATGTCCTGGTAGTGTAAAACTCCTAAATTCGTTTTCACACTACTGAGAGGCCTGCTCCCTTCATAGGCTAACATTAGGGCTGCCCTCATACACTGTTGAAGTGGCAGCTGCTGATCTGAAAGGAGCAGGGAGGTCATATTTAGTATGGCCAGAATGGTAATACAAAGTCCTACTGACTGGTGAAGTCGGATTTAATATTACTATTCTAGAAATGCCACTTTTAGAAAGTGAGCATTTCTTTGCACTTAAATCCTTCTGTGCCTTACAATCCACGTCTGGCTGGGCTTGGTTGACAGCTCCTTGTGCATTCACTCAGACACACCCCAAACACAGGGTACTCAGCCTCACTTGCATACATCTGCATTTTGAATGGGTCTTCCTGGGCTGGGAGGGTGGAGGGCCTGCTCTCACACAAAGGACTGCCACACCCCCTACTGGGACTCTGGCAGACAGGAGTAAACTGAAAGGGGACCTGGTGCTCTTCTTAGCCACTCTTTGAAGTCTCCCCCACTTCAAAGGCACATTTGGGTATAAAACAGGGCCTCTGCCCTACCTCATCAGACACTTGCTGGAGAAGAACCCTGAACCAGAAACTACATCCTGCCAAGAAGAACTGCCTGGCTGCTCAAAGGACTCACCTGTCTGCTTTCTACAAAGGACTGCTGCCTTGCTGTTGCCCTGCTGCCTTGCTGAACTCTTGTCTGGCTGTGAAAGTGCTCTCCAAGGGCTTGGATAGAGCTTGCCTCCTGTTCCCTGAAGTCTCAGGACCAAAAAGACTTCTCTCTTTTACTTGGACGCTCCGTGCGCCGAAAATTTCGACGCACAGCTTGTTTCGCGGCGAGAAAAACGCCGCACACCGACGCTGATCGACGCGACGCTCTTGGGACGATCGAAGATCCGACGCACGGCCTCGCAAGGACAACGCCGCCCGACCTCTAGAGGAGAAATCGACGCGACGCCTGCCGTGAGATCGTAATTTCAACGCGCAGCCCCGCAGATCGAAGTCTAGAGGAGAAATCGACGCGACGCCTGCCGTGAGTTCGCCAAATTCGACGCGCAGCCCCGCAGATCGACGCACAGCCGGAGAACAAGCAGGAGAATCCACGCACCGACCCGGGACATCTGGTAATCCCCGCGATCCACAGAAAGAGACTGTCCACGCGCCGGAAAACGACGCCCGACTTCCCCGCGTGGAAAATAACGACGCAAGTCCGTGTGTGCTGGGGAGAAATCGACGCACACACCCTTTTTCCACGCACCTCTTCTCTTGTGGCCCTCTGAGGAGATTTTTCCACTCCTAACCAGGTACTTGTGCTTGAAAGAGACTTTTGTTACATTCTAAAGACTTAAGACACTTTGGGCCTGATTTTAACCTTGGCGGACGGCGGAGGCCGTCCGCCAAGGTTCCGCCGCCAAATGACAGCACCGCGGTCACAAGACCGCGGCGGCCATTCTAACATTTCCTCTGGGCCGGCGGGCGCTCTCCAAAAGAGCGCCCGCCGGCCCAGAGGAAATGCCCCTGCAACGAGGACGCCGGCTCAGAATTGAGCCGGCGTAGTTGCAGGGGTGCGACGGGTGCAGTTTGCACCCGTCGCGTATTTCAGTGTCTGCATGGCAGACACTGAAATACTTTGCGGGGCCCTCTTACGGGGGCCCCTGCCGTGCCCATGCCATTGGCATGGGCACGGCAGGGGCCCCCAGGGGCCCCGCGGCACCCCCTACCGCCATCCTGTTCATGGCGGGTTTCCCGCCATGAACAGGATGGCGGTAGGGGCTGTCAGAATCCTCATGGCGGCGGAGCGCGCTCCGCCGCCATGAAGGATTCCCCCGAGCAGCGGTAAGTCGGCGGGAGCCCGCCGACTTGCCGCTTCTGACCGCGGCTGAACCGCCGCGGTCAGAATGCTCGTGGGAGCACCGCCAGCCTGTTGGCGGTGCTCCCGTGGTCGGTGGCCCCCTTTATATCACTTCCCTGTGATATTTCTACAATTTTCCATTGCAACTTTATTCTTTTTGACCTACAATTATCCTGATAAATATTATATATTTTTCTAAACACTGTGTGGTGTATTTTTGTGGTGCTATATGGTGGTATTGTATGATTTATTGCACAAATACTTTACACATTGCCTTCTAAGTTAAGCCTGACTGCTCGTGCCAAGCTACCAGAGGGTGGGCACAGGATAATCTTGGATAGTGTGTGACTTACCCTGACTAGAGTGAGGGCTTTTTGCTTGGACAGAGGGTAACCTGACTGCCAACCAAAAACCCCATTTCTAACAGGTACCTTTCGAGCTGGTACACTCAAATGCTTTTAATCTTCATGGCACTATTCTGGAGGACTCAAGCCACAGGCGAAGGTGGAGACAGACATCGACACAACTGTTTTCTACTGCAGCCAAGAGACCCAATTGCTTCATATGCTGGATACCTCCAACCTGGTTACTCTGCAAGCTGCCAGGAGGGTTTGAGGGCTCAGGTCACAGCTCAGTAGTGGGAGGCAGGGACAACCTCTCACTCCAACCACCGATCCAGCAGTGTTCCCAGTGCCCAAGAGTCTGCTGGTTCTTCTGCCAAGATGCTCATCTTCAGCCTTTTGTCTCCTTGAGGGCACAGGATGCTAGGTGATCTGAGGGGACAGGTGATGAGCATTATGAGACATCTGGTTCCCGAAGGTCAGTAAGCCTGGACCCCAGTCCTCTTCCAGGCAGCCAGTGGTGATGGGCAGATTTTCGTATACGCCACATTAACCACTGGTTGGTGACAACTCTGAGTCCAATAGTAAGAAAACTCCCATCCCTATATATCAATACTCTTATACATTTATGGTAGAAAATAGAAAATCCCTGCAAACCATGTTCTGCAGGTCTTTGAAATTAACAGAACCCTGGGGTCTGAAGCATCTTCAAGGGCTTGCTTAATATCAAAAGCATACCCTCATGCAAACCAACACTGGTGTTTTTAACACCAGAGACACTTCTGAAAATAAAAAATACAAGTTGGCTGGCAACAGGCCACCACCATGGGCTCACTCATACAAGGATTATTTTTATGATCTATACGCAGGTTCTTGTGTTACTATCTGCTGTGCCTGCCCACTAGCCTGTCCCACATTCCAGATAGATGGCTCTGGATGAAAAGTAATAAAATCCTCCATGCTTTCGTACCAGCAATTCAAGACCATTGCCTCCAACCTGCAAAAGTTGTTTTTATACCTCATCAAAAGCTAACCCATTCTGTGGGAAAAGGATCAGCCTAGTTAGAACTGGTTTATCTATTACCCAGGCTTTCAAGTACAGCATGGCAGGCTTTATTATAATGATCCTTGCATCTTATTTACCATGAATCTATGTTTGCCACTAAATTATTATTGTTTAAAACTCGATAACACTGCACGGTGACATCTATAGTTATTGTCTAAGTGAGCTTGTTATATATGTTTTCCAAAAGAAAAAAATATGCTAGCAGATTAAACAAAAATAGTTTTGGCATACTGTTACTTTAATCACACTTATCTAAAATTTAGGTGTGCCTGACGCTTACTGATTATACATCCAAGCTTGTGACCAAGGCATTAATAATAGTTGAAATAGCTGAAGTAAAAAATAAATTTCGACACATGTCCAATATTCTTGCATTTGAGTTGTGGCTTCTGTATGTCAATCAAACGTTTCAGGTCTGAAAACTGGGAGCCCATGCATAACGGTAACGTTTGGTACAATAATAACATGCCTCATGGAATGTGTATGTCAAGGAATGTATTACAATACACCCCTGCACAAGAAAGAAATACTGGGAACGACCAAACAATGTTGTACTGATCCTAGTCCTACCACCAAAGTTGACCACGACAGGTTTCTTCGTCCATGGTTCTGATTAGTTATACTCCTGTTATAGTATTCATGACAATAAGTAGTCACTTGGCTTAGATGCTGAAGTATTAATTGATACCATTCGGCCCATTTAATGTATTTGGTCCATTTATCAGGTTGCACCCTAGTGTTACTATAGGTAGAAGAAGTCTCATCCTTTTTCCAAATTGTTGACTTTCCAAATACTTTGAGATGATAGCTGCCACAAAATTCAACTCATCGCTAACTGGTGGGTGTTTTTATATAAACTGGACAGATACAACAGGCATATATAAACAGTGACACAGAGAGAATTGTTAACAGCAATCACAACAATCTATAAGAACACCAAGGGATCAAGGATGTGTCTGGGGTTGTAGAGGTCTAGGTCACATCAGAAAATACACCTTCAGATCCTTCAGCGAAGTCCTGTGTAAGTTAACTTTATAATAAAAAAGTCTTATTGCAATTGGCATCATGGAGTGGTATATGCAGAAAAAGCATAATGAAAACAACAGTCTAGTAGGAGAAAAACTGGGGCAAGGATATAGCACAAAAACAGTTTTTCACCGCAGATTCACTTAAGAGGCGCTATTACATGAATATGTGGATGCACTCACTATCCATGCAAAAAACATCAACACAATAGAAAACATTAGAATTTGTCCAGCAATCTAAATGTAAATAAATGCTGAGTACCAACCAAGAAGTTGCACTTAATATAAATGATAATGACATGGAATTACGTTAATACATGAGTGCTCAGTCGGTGAATGAGTAGTAGTGAGGACTGGGCGACCTAGAATGCATCAACTATGGCAGCGGAGGTACCAGTATTTCCTCATGGATATTGCTTGCTCAGCAGGGACTGTGCGACAATTGCAGAGGTAGAGATGATTACCCAGGGGTGTGCCAAAATGTAGTAACAAAACTAAGAATGTACGAGCAGAGTAGAGGTATAATTCGCACTTTTGAACCAACAATTATTGAAATGTCTGGAGCTCAAAACAGAGAGACACCGAAATCAGTCCTCTGTGTAGCCCATTTGATTTAATCAGAGCAGCATGAATCATGAGCTTTCTCCGAGTAGATAGGGTTACTGTCAGCCTAGGCTTTTTAGGGATTTCATTGACTTAATCACTTTCAAAAATAAATTGTTCCAACATCACAATTTATCTGGTTAGATGCTATGGTATATCACTCTGGACATTTACTATAGGTAGCTCCATATCTGTTCTTGCAAGAGGGTCAGGCAGTTGTAGTTTCATCCACCTACACAGGGGTAAACTAGAACACCAATCAGGTGAATACACATATTTCTGATCATTCTAACACACACACAACTGCAATGCACCTATTCATTTTAATGGGGATGGTCCCTCCAGGTTAATGGACCATGGCATTTGGGAAACACACACCTTCAGGTACCTCGGAGTATGAATTTTCTCTCACTGAGAGGGACCTAATAGCTGAGAATTTGAGAAAGAATTTTAGAATACTCTGTCCATCCTGGCTATAGGCAAAATCGCACTGGTCAAGATGCCGATGCTTCTCTGTGTTATATATATTTTCATCCCTCTTCCCGTGTGGGCCCCTAGAATATTTTTTGAGAATTAGGCACTCGGTTCATGGGATCAGGCAGACACCAGATTGCCCTTGAAAAGTTGAAACTTCCTGTAATGGAGGTTGACCTAAGCACATTTTGAACACTATTATCGAGAGGCACAACTTCAGAGGGTATCATAGTGGCTGGGAGCTTCATAGTCACATGAAATGTGGTTATGCAAGGGAACAATGACTGATGAAGGTTTGGCCAGCCTCTTTATGGGATGTGGGATCAATTATGTTAAAAGCCCAGATTGACCCATACTGTGTTGAAGTGTTGATGAACAAGTTTAATGATGATAAGGCAGATTCTGCTCCATATGCTCCATATCTTCCATTAGTGAGTTTACTAAAGGCATTTTATGGCTAGGCAACACAAAGCCTAGACAAAGATGGGTATAGTGACAGTGGGTGGCTGCTACTCGTCGGGAATGCTGAGACCATTAAATGATGGACGCAGTCAGACTCCCAGCAGGCTAACTTCTACTATGAAGTGCCCTGACAAACGCACTACATGGAGAGTTAGTAATTGGAGATGTAGAACCTAGGCACATGCAGAAGGCAAGTAACTTGGCTGTACAGGGCCCTACAGTTCATGACAAAGACTAGCTAAACCAGCCTTAAGGACAAGTGTGAATTGGATCTGAGTGGGGAAATGTAGGACAAGAACTTGAAGCAGGTGTCAGAATATGGTCATAAAGTCTCCAAAAAAGTTAAAGTATATACAATTTAATTATACAACCAGACCACCAAGGTGGTGGTTATATGAGGTTAATGCAGACCACGCCTTAGTCTTCCAATGGATCCTTTTAAAATGTATTTTATCTCCCGATACTAACAAATACTGCTGCTGGAAATTTACATTTCCATAAAGAAGTAAGGAATATCTAGACACAGTTCATTCCCTCATCCTACCCTTAAAGCGCAAGGTATACAAATGTAAATTCCTAAGGCTTGAGAACGGTTCATTGATTTCTCGGGTCTCTGTGAGTATCTCCTAAAGCAAGTGACAGAGACTTCAATACCCCAAACTCTCCGGTCATCTCTCAAAATCAAAACCTTTCTGTAAAAAATGCACACATATGATCTCAATAGGCCATGTCATGCTCAGAGCCCTGGTGTAGAGCATTCTGTAAACGTCGCTGGCATCATTATATCTGTGGCATAATTAGAGAGCTGACTTAACGAGAGCCCAGACGTGCATAGCCCTCTGGCATTTATGGAAACTTGGCACGCTGTAGCAGAGCCTAGCTTGGTACACACAAATAGCACTGGAATAGCATCAACTCAGCTTTTCGTATGATTGTAAAAATAACACGAATGAGCTGTATTAGAAACTGCTTTAAAGCAATATACAGTAGCAAGCTACGAATTCAAGGTATTCGTTTACAGAGCTGTGAAAATGAAAGACATTTACAGTAATTTAGCAACTGCAACTTGTTACCTTTCTATTCATTTAGAAATGTATTTCTACTGCAGACCGCATTGGAGATGCCATTGCAGGCTAAGAGCAACACAAGCCTAACAAAACAATCACAACTTGAGTCATTGGTGTAAATCCATCAATTAATGCCATTATTTGGGCAGTTTTAGAGAACCAGTGACAAATGTTTCACTCATTTTTTAGTCTTCTTTAGACTATTATGATGATGTCATTAGTTTCTGGTGTGCAGTGCATGGGCAAAATAGTGGGCTTTTTAGAAAAGATTACCGTGCACCATGTGACTGCTGTTTAATGAGTGCTAGATTCCAACTACTGCAGAGTGAAATTATTATATCAGAAGTTCATAGCAGCTTGGCGTAGTAGGGGGGCCAAATCAGAAAACATAACTGAAATTAAACTCTCTTGTGACGTAAGTAATAAGAGGATCGAGGTGTGGTTTACTCTGAAGCTGGAATCCAGTAGATTTACCTCTAGAGACTAATGTGGGGAAACTCCAGTCTGCAGCAAGAACGGACAGCCAGTTCTGAATAACAGCAGTAGATGAAAGGCAAACACGTAACAGCAAGTCTGATGTTGCAAGGTGGGCAACATGCTGCTTCGCAGTTACTTTGAGGTTTAACTGAGTGTAACTTGTTTACTAGTGGGCCATGATGCCCACGCTATGGACTATGGCTCAGGAGCATTCTTCTTACACATTTTGAGACACGGTTTACAGTGCTATAATATGAGAGTATCTGAAAGAGAAGTTCTGCAGGGAAACTAGTATCCGTCTAAAGCCTAAAGCCCAAGTGTGAGAAAGTGAATTATTAAGATAGATAACCTTTATTTCAGTTAATTAAAACCATGAAAGGATTCAACAGTGCAGTGATACAAAAAGAAACAGCACTAGAGGGAGCAGGATAAAATATAGATATGGCAACAGAAAATGTAAGGAAAAGAACAAAGTCATTACACGGCTTAAAAGTTTGAAAACCTCAGATTGTTCTAATCCATAAAAAAAGATCTAAGGACAATACACAGATTAAAAACCACAAATAATACACGACCATACAATATGATATCCTTAGAATGCCAGTACTAGGATAAATCAGGAATGCATCCATTGAATTTGTTATATAAATAATCTGTATGAAGCAACTATTTTTTTCATACCGATTAGTTTCTATTTCAAATAAAAAAGGAACTAGCATTTCATTTCTATCTTAGCCTATGAAACACTAATTCACTGAGGAGTGCCCATCTTCCCTCCCTCCTTTGCACTCAGCAGTTAATTAACCACATTTATTCACCTGATCAGGCACTGTGATATGTGCCTATTTTTGCCACTCAAAGCATAACTCACAGCCTATTGCGTGTAGTGGCAGCTACTTCTCAGAAAAGGTAGTTTTAGCCATTTTCTTCTTTCCCTTACTAAATTGGGGCATGAGCATATAACTTGTGTTACGGATTCAACTTTGTGATCACTTAATTGGCAGCTTGTTGCCACGCATAACAGAATTCCAAAAGTGGATTTAGTAAGAAGTGTAACGAATAAAAGAATATCCAACTGCCTTAGCCATTGAGGTGACCACATGACCAGTGCCACGTTTTCTGAAAATATAGCAGTTGTATAGTCTGAGTGTTTTTTTACAGTTAAGAGGTTACAAATGCTTTATATGGTCTAATGCTTTCAGTTGCTTTTTGGTCACCTTCTTAAATTGGTTAGTTGACGGTGGTAAAATCCAAAGAGCTTCCAGTTGGAGAGTGTTTTTTTGCGGCGGTAAAATAATCCTTTCCGGGGGTCAAAGCTGGCTGGCTGATATAGCAGTCGAGATCGCCACCTTAAGAGACATATCCCTGGTGTCCCTCAGTCTGTGGCAAAGTGAATTATTAGTTGGGGTGCATGGTAGTCAAACCACAAGTAAAAATGCCACTATTCTTGTTAAGTTTAGTAAAGGTTTCAGGAATTTAAAGCTGAGCTCAACCTCTGCTCTCTATGTGTAGAACATTTAGAAGTACCAAAACACAAAAAAAATCAAAACCATTAACAAATACAAATCCAATTACAATTTCTAAAATATAGAATATTTTAATGAAGAAAAAGAGATCAAAAAGACAAAAATTCAGTATGAAGAACGATAGAGATGAATTTATGAAATCCTAAATAAAATAAAGATAATAAAAATGTTAATGCCACTCACAACAAAAAGAGCACAGAACCAACCGTGGGCAACTGGTTACACTATACCAGAACAAGGGTAAGGTGTCAGGGTGAGCACGATGGATAATGGGTCAGATACATGACCCATGTAGGTACCAGTCAAAGAGTTACCTTTGGACTTAACATATTTTCTGTAGAAAAGGTGGTAATGAATGATTCATCATCTGGGTAAACTGCAAACTGGAACGGAGTCTCATGATGGTGGGTTGCAGTTGTCAACAATGGAGGGGGAAGCTCTGCCTGGGCCAAATCTGGCATTGTGCCAAGGAATGTCTCAATACTGATCAGTTGTGGTGTTGCAGCACTCTCAATGAATCCCTCTATGTTCAGTCTTAGAAACTTTTCAGAAAATCAGATCTCCTCCCGCAAGGCAGACCAGTAAGCTGGATTCCCATTCTTCCACCATCTCTTCAGAGAAAAAGTTAGAAAACATGTCTAAGTCCTACCTTTGGTAGTTGGGCAGGATGAGTACACTAACACTAGCCAAGGTTTCCAAAACCTCAGGAACAGTCAGGACTCACTCCAACAAAAGTCACCAGCAAGGTCCACAGGCAGATTCAGTTGAAACTCATGAGCTGGGCTCTTCTGGAAAGAGGGCTTACTATAGGTTTTGTGCCCCTGTAGCTAAACCGGAGGTCATTAGATCTAGCTCTTAGGCTTCTCCTCACAGGTCAAAACAGAAGTTACAGTCCACCTGCTGTCTTCCACAGGTCCAGCAGACCCTAAGAGGGTGCTACAAGGTGCCACATTTATCCTGCCACTAGCCTGTGGATGGGGCTTACTCCTAGGTCTTTGCTTATCAAACAGGAAAAAGATCCCTGGGCAGCTGTTTCTGTGTTCTCTACTGCAAATAATCGTGCAGTGCCCAGGAAAATGAGCACTCATTCCTCTGTGGTCACTCACAATGGTTTCTGGGGACAGCTCCTCTCCCACTTGAGTTGGTGCCTGGCTGGCTTATGACATAATAGAGGTGGCAGGCCAACCTGCAAGCTACATTTGCTTGTGACAGAGCAAGCCCTTTTAAAGACAATTAAGTTCCCTGGCATTGCCAAAATGGTCATTCTGTCATGGGAACAGGATAGTTCTCCACACCCAACTCCTTTGTCACAGCTCTTGGAGTCTATTTACACCTTATCAAGGAACTATTCAGCTCCTAGATGACAGCTGGAAGCTCAGGTAAGTGGGATTCCACAGGCTAAAGCTTACTTTTTATAAGCATCCTTTAGGGAACATTTGTTAAAAATCTGACCTTGCCAATGGATTGGATGTGTAATAACTAATAAAGAGGCCATAGAATTAACTTTTTATCTAGTTCACAAGGGAAGATATCTTTATCACTTTATCAAATGTTAATTCCCAATGCTTTCCTGTGGAGCAGTTAAACCTGCTACATGTTTTTTAACATCAAATATTTACAGGCCCTTCTTTTAAATATCAGGTACCCCACCTTATGGGACTTGGAGCTACATTAGAGGTGACTAAATAATATTTAAAAGAGGGCTTTGGCCAGTCAAAAGATGTTTTTGACAGGTCACAATTGCATTTTAAACCTACACAGCCAGGCTACTGGAGATAGGCCTGCTGTCATGTGTTGCATGGTCACTTTAGTGGTGACAAAACATGTGCTGCAGTACACTAGTGACATTTAACTTACATGCCCTGAGTACATATGGTATCATATGGTACGCTGATCCGCTACGACCCCACCACCCTCCACGCCCTCAACCCAGGGCGCTCCAAAACCTGCTTCCTAGCTCACCCCAAACGCACCCATGGACCCTTCGCCTGCAACTCCTGCAAACGCATCTTCCACCACGCAACTACCACGACCACAAGCCCACGCGCCATCAACCACCTCAAGTGCATCCTGATCAACGCTCGTTCCGTCCACAAGCACGCCGTTGAACTTTGGGACCTCCTGGACTCCACAGCCCCGGACGTCGCCTTCATCACGGAGACATGGATGAACGCCTCCTCTGCTCCAGACATCGCTACCGCCATCCCTGAAGGCTACAAGATCTCCAGAAAAGACCGCACCAACCAAGTAGGAGGAGGTGTCGCCATCATCTTCAAAGACTCCATCAGCGTCACCACCTCCACCGAAGACCCCCCCCTCGCCGCTGAACACCTGCATTTTCAGATTCGCACCGACCCAAGGACCACCCTCAGAGGATCCCTCGTCTACCGTCCTCCCGGACCTCGCGCCTCTTTCAGCGACGCCATCGCCGACTTCATCTCCCCGCACGCCCTCGCCTCACCGGACTACATCCTCCTAGGCGACCTCAACTTCCATCTGGAACAAAACAACGACCCCAACACCACCACCCTGCTCGACAACCTCGCCAACCTCGGCCTCAAACAACTGGTGAACACCGCCACCCACATCGCCGGACACACGCTCGACCCTATCTTCTCCGCCAGCAAACACGTCTTCTTCAGCCACACCTCTGCCCTACACTGGACCGACCACAGCTGCGTCCACTTCACATTCCGACGCGAGACCTCCCACCTCCGCACTCAACCCATCCCTCATCGACAGTGGAACAAGATCCCTGAAGAGCAACTCTTCTCCGCTCTCGCCGCCAACCAACCCACCCTCACCACCGACCCCAACGACGCAGCTCTCAACCTCACAAACTGGATCTCCAACTGCGCTGACAACCTTGCTCCCCTCAAACGCACGCATCGACAGACCAACACCAAAAAACCTCTCTGGTTCTCTGACACCCTCAAAGAATCAAAGAAATCTTGTCGTGCCCTTGAGAAGGCCTGGCGCAAGGACCACACCGCTGACAACATGACCGCCCTCAAGAACGCTACACGCGAACACCACCACCTGATCCGCACTGCCAAAAGGAACTTTTTCACCGACAGACTAGACAAAAACAGCCACAACAGCAGAGAACTCTTCAGCATCGTCAAAGAGTTCTCCAACCCCAGCGCCAGCGCCAACGCCGTCACGCCCTCACAGGATTTGTGCGAATCCCTCGCCACTTTCTTCCATCGCAAGATCAGCGACCTCCACGACAGCTTCGGACACCAGACCCAACCATACACCACTGAACCCGCTTCCCCGGACATCACCCTCAACAACTGGACCCACATCAACACGGAAGAAACCAAATCCATCATGAACTCTATCCACTCCGGCGCCCCTTCGGACCCCTGCCGCACTTCATCTTTAACAAAGGCGACGACATCATCGCCCCGCACCTCCAGACCGTCATCAACTCTTCTTTTTCTTCTGCTACCTTCCCCGAATGCTGGAAGCACGCTGAAGTCAACGCCCTACTAAAGAAACCTACGGCTGACCCAAGCGACCTGAAAAACTTCCGCCCCATCTCTCTTCTACCTTTCCCAGCCAAGGTAATAGAAAAGACCGTCAACAAACAGCTGACCACCTTCCTGGAAGACAACAACCTGCTCGACCCTTCACAAACCGGATTCCGAACCAACCACAGCACGGAAACCGCCCTCATCTCAGTCACAGACGACATCAGAACCCTGATGGACAACGGTGAAACAGTCGCCCTCATTCTCCTCGACCTCTCGGCTGCCTTTGACACCGTCTGTCACCGCACCCTAATCACCCGCCTACGCTCCACCGGGATCCAAGGCCAGGCCCTGGACTGGATCGCCTCCTTCCTCGCTAACCGCTCCCAAAGAGTTTACCTCCCTCCGTTTCGCTCAGAACCCACCAAGATCATCTGCGGCGTACCTCAAGGCTCATCGCTCAGCCCGACACTCTTCAATGTCTACATGAGCCCCCTCGCCGACATCGTACGCAAGCACGACATCATCATCACCTCCTACGCCGACGACACCCAACTTGTACTCTCCCTCACCAAGGACCCCGCCAGCGCCAAGACCAACCTACAAGAGGGTATGAAGGACGTCGCAGATTGGATGAGGCTCAGCCGCCTAAAGCTGAACTCTGAAAAAACGGAAGTCCTCATCCTCGGCAACACCCCGTCCGCCTGGGACGACTCCTGGTGGCCCACGGCCCTCGGCACCGCACCGACCCCCGCAGACCACGCCCGCAACCTCGGCTTCATCTTGGACCCTCTTCTCACCATGACCAAGCAAGTCAACGCCGTGTCCTCCGCCTGCTTCCTCACTCTCCGTATGCTCCGCAAGATCTTCCGCTGGATCCCCGCCGACACCAGAAAAACCGTGACCCACGCCCTTGTCACGAGTCGCCTAGACTACGGCAACACCCTCTACGCCGGGACCACCGCCAAACTCCAAAACCGCCTGCAACGCATCCAAAACGCCTCGGCCCGCCTCATCCTCGACGTACCCCGCAACAGCCACATCTCCGCACACCTGAGACACCTGCATTGGCTCCCAGTCAGCAAAAGGATCACCTTCCGTCTTCTCACCCACGCACACAAAGCCCTCCACAACAAGGGACCGGAATACCTCAACAGACGCCTCAGCTTCTACGTCCCCACCCGCCCCCTCCGCTCCGCTGGCCTCGCACTTGCTGCCGTCCCTCGCACCCGCCGCTCCACGGCGGGTGGGAGATCTTTCTCCTTCCTGGCGGCCAAGACCTGGAACTCCCTCCCCACCAGCCTCAGGACCACCCAGGACCACTCCGCTTTCCGGAGACTCCTAAAGACTTGGCTGTTCGAGCAGCGATAACCCCCCCTTTCCCCCCTAGCGCCTTGAGACCCGCACGGGTGAGTAGCGCGCTTTATAAATGTTAATGATTTGATTTGATTTGATTAGGTACTTATATGTAGTTTAACTGTGGCAATCAGGAGCATAGCCAAATGTGAAATGTGTTTGGGGTCAGAGTGCATGTACTGGGGTCTGGTTAGCAGAGCACAGAGTTACAAAAAACAGCAGCACAGCATCAGTCCAAAAAAAGAAGGTGATATGTCAAAGGAGAGGCATTAGCTTACACCATGGCATGAAAAAGTGCTCATGGTCCTTTGTGGATAGAACGTTGTGGTAAGTTATGAATTGAGCCATAAAGAACCTGCAGCCTAGAATATGTTATGTCTTTGACATTTCAAATCCCATCAGCTTCTCTCCTTAAGAGAGTTTCCTTTCGAGGACAGTACGTCATAGCTACGTAAAAGCCCTCTTTTTTTAGATGGGGATTTTAGGTGTTAGTTTACTGAGTTCGGCAGCGCAAGCCGTTGCTCGCTATAGCAACGCAGAAAATATAACATTCAAATAGATGATGGGATACCCCTGGAACAGACATTGGAGACAAATGTAAAATGTATCGCGCGATTGGGGTGAGTCATTCTTAAAGTAGCATTACAATCATTAAAAAAATGAAATAACGATAAAAAAACAGAAGGCCATATAAATCAAAAAGCATGACTTGGACAAGGGAAATACCCATGCTTTATTTGTAAAATGTAAGTGCTGGTGCTCAAAGCACTGCTAGTGGAGAAGTGTGGCACAATGATTAGAGCGCAAATAGCAAGGGTGCACAATCCCAAATCAACTTCAGGCCTCTTCAAGCCACTGGAGGCACTCTCTTCTCTGGTATCTCACTCTTACGGATGTCTGCTTTCTCCCTTGGTGACCCATTTTCTGTATTTCTCTTCCTTTCTTTTTTTTCGATTTGTTTGTTTTTCCCTACGTTGGTCTCGGGAAAACTGGAGAAATAGGACCCTCAAAAATAGGTGCTCGTGCCCCCCACCGGCAACCACCGGCTCAAATTAAGCACTGGAAATACCTCATGCAAAAGGGACAATCCACAGGTTAAAATAGACACAGCCTATGTTTCAAGGAGAGAATCTAGCATTGGGTAAAAAGAATAGAAGGCATGCTAACTGCACATGTTGAGTTACAAAACACGTCACACTCTCTCAGAAAAATCCATAAAAGAACGAGAATTAAATCACTGAAATCAGAGACTGGAGAGTCCAGGAGAGGACATGGTAGACAGTAGATTCATTACAGTAACTACATGTAGTTGGAGGAGGAAAGGTATGCAGGGATATTATAACATTCACATCAATTTATTCTGCTAATTTAACATCGGTGCATCACACAGGGGTGCTACCATCAAACGAATTTCCAAACGTGCTAAGTATTTACCACCAAAAACGTGCATCACGGGGAGAATTAGTTATGTGAAGAATATGTGAGCATTAAGGACAAACATGTCTCACCTCACTTCATTATTCCAATTCCGGCTGCATCTTTCTCTCTGTCAAACTGACTCCAGTACTTCTGATCTTTTTTTTTAATCACCTCTCTTCATCACACTGTACTCTCTGGCTTTCCACTCATCTTCTCCAAAATATATTATTCTGTTTCTCTCTTCCGCCTGTGCTACAGGTTCTGTCTTTCCCTCCATTTGTGCTGTGAGTCATTCCACCCTTTTCATCCTCCATGGGCTGAGTTCTGCCTTGTCCTTTTGCCCTACATTCTCTTGCATGCCTTATTTTCCCTATGTCTACTCGGAGGTCGTTCCAGTTCAATACTCTCTGGCGACTCCCTACCATTCCCTCAGTCCTCTGCTATTTCTAACCTCTCCCCTGTACCTTTACTATCTGCCCTCTCCCTCTCATCCCTTCTCGAACCACTCTTCTTGTTCCTCCTTTCTCCTCTTCCATTGGAGACTTTACTCTTTCCTTCCATCGCCCTGTGCTGCCTGGCCTCTTTATTGCGCCTCTCCACATGTATTCTGTGATCTCACTCATTGTTTTTCTTTTTCCCTCAGAGATCACGGGCCTCTCTAACACCTTCCATTCCTCTCTGCTCTCTTGCCTTTCATATTTCCCCTCTACGGTGTTGACATTTTGTCCTTCTTCTTCCCTGATTCCCAGCTCGGACCTGGGATGAGTTCCACCAAAGGCCACACACTGTGCACAAAGCCCATTGAGCACCATCTGAGGCGACGTTGTATGTTCACAGGACACAAGGTCTGGGTGCAAGGCATGACTAAAGGTCAAGCGATGGATTCAGTACGACTTCATTTCGGCCAAGAGCCCCGCACTGTGGGTTCTTTGGCATGAAACCCGCTTGCAGGCCCTGTTTTGTTGCAGAACCTGTCATGGCCTGGAGGGCAGGGTTAAAAGTCCTGGCTTGGAAGATTCCCAGTGAAGGGAGACTTAGTAGGTATCGTTATTGAAGGATACAACCTGTGAGTGTCAAGAGCAAGGGACGGCTGAAGACCAGACCCTGTGCCCTTTGCCCATTCACCACAGCCGGATGGTATGTGCTGCAGGTTCGAGGAGGATGGAAACTAAACATAGGATGGGGCTAAAGCCTGCACACTATGGCCAGAGTCTGCATCGACCAGCCAAAAGGAGTAGATCATGGTACAACGGGCCTATGCACAGAGAGTGGTGTACTTAGGGTGCACCCAGTACCCACTGGGCATGACCTGAGGCATTGCCAAATCTGTTGCTACGTTGGCCTGGCACCAATGCGTAGCACACAAAAATCCATAAAAAGTCACTAAAAGTTAAGTACTTTTATCAATTTGAATATAACGTCTGTTACTAAAAAAATAGAAATTCCCTTAAAACATGAGCTGAAGCGACGTTTTAGTCAAAAACACAAACCCCCCAAAAAATATTGAAACTCACAGGCTATGCAGCAACACCTCGCCTTCCAATGAACTGCTCATTGCATCACCGATGTTTTACAGCTGCCATTTCATGTGAACATTTTGATGACATAACTCATGGCATCACATATCACATCGACACTAACGAATTCACTGGCCTGAACGTCTTGCCAGGCTTAGGACTTAACAGCTGGACTTCAGCCTGGCCATGTGTACTGTGGAAGGACACGTGGGGAGCAGAGACCACTTCATCCATAGTCAGCAACTCTGAGTGCAGGTATTAGCTTTTGGCCAGGCCCAGTGCTGAGCGGCAAAGGGCTGCTGACCCATGAGCCAACTTTAACTGTGGTCTTGGGGTTGTAGGATATGTTATAAGCAATTGCCCAGCTCAAACATCATTACTTTATGTTATTTGCAATATAGATGGCGCCAGAGAGCTTTGGACGTTTCATTTTGATCAGGGTCCCGGTCGAAAGGTATGTTTGTGTGTGGGTTGTGTGTTTATTGTGTTTTGTTAGGTGAAGGATCTAAAGTACTTATTATGTGGTCGGGTTGTTGGGACTGATAGCCCATAGTTCAGAAACAACACACGCATGACGTAAACTATAAGTCTTACAGCAGAAGAACTTTATTTTACGCAGTATCACTTACTCTGTCCTGTTGCAAGGTGTTTACAGTGTCTATAAGCAATTCTGAAAAGAATGAAATTACCTGTAATGTCTGGTGTCTCGAATGGCTCGGTCACTGGGAAGTCTCTCGCTCTCTCGCTGATTGAATGCATACAGTTTATAAGGGTCTTCTCCGGCCCGCCATTTCCGTGCACTTAGGTAGCGCCTCTCTTCAAACTGGTCCCAGAGATCATCCCAGTCAACATCCGTGCCCTGCGCATAAGAAGGGACAGGAAGGGAGTCAGTTACTCTTCAACAGTGTTCACTAACTATAAAACATCAGCCACCAAACGTTCTTTCATCTAAATCTCTGGCTCGATTTCAGTCAATGTCAGGTTACAAGCTCAAATGGCAACATGGTACTGCACAGTAAATGCCCAACTTTTGTTACAAATCACTTTAGGAAATATCACAAACTAGAAACATAAATTTTTTTAGACATTTATTTCAAACTACAAAAATATAACTTGATGTGTTACTTGATTCACTAAAATAAGTCACAACTACAGTTGTACAACGAAGAACAGCATGATTGCAATCAAGAAAAGTGCAATGATTTTCCTTACTACAGTCAAAATGTCAAAAAGAAATTTCTGGTTATTTTGCAGTAATTTGTAGTCACTACTTAATAGCAGATGCAAAGTGGATGTGCCACTGTCACACCAAAGGAAAGCCCATCTGCACCCAGCACTAAGATCCCTGGTCTGTCCCCACCCACCAAAGGCCAAGATTTTGCTAGGCCTCTGACCTCCACCCCCAAACACCGATTCCTTTCTGACACTGCATTCGGGCCTCAGACACCAGCACCAGAGGTGCATTCTCCTGTGCAGCCTGCGGCTTCTCCACATGTCTCGATGCCAACAATGCCCAGCACCACCCTCCTCATCCACGCACACATCCAAGGCCCTCTTAACATGCACAGCACACACTCCATCCTGACATTCGTCCTCCCCAACACCCAGTCACTTGTCAAACATGACATTGAAGTCTGTGATCTCCTGCCCAACTCCCCCTGGACCTTCTCTTCCTCATGGAGGCCTTGTTCAGCCCGACACCCACCTCCACCATTGCAGTGGCCATGCCTCATAGCTACAACATTACAAAATAGAGCAATCCTGGAGGGAGATTAGCCATCACCTACAAAGAAAACGTCCACTGTTCCATTACTTCTGCAAACTCTAGTGACAAACTGAACATCTCAACCAAAAACACCCTGGGAGCGGCCCTACTCTGCAGACAGCCCAGACCCAGATCCAATTTTAGAAACACCATGGAAGATTTAATCATCCCATTGTCAATAAAAACTGAGTAGATCTCACGCAACAAACAATTTGGCCCCATACCATAACTGTGATTTTAATGCTATCCCACTTTTATCTATACACGAAAATATGGTCACTAGATTGCAAAGTATCTTTTATAGGAAGGTTGGACCAAGACAGCAAGGAGGCCCATCGGCTAATACCTCATGGTTTGACGAATCCTGCCACAGGGCCAAGACAGGATTAAAAAATGCCATCATAAAGGGAACTCCGGGGAGATACAATCAGCCAGACGTATCTATAAGGAATCCATCCTTCGAGCTAAAAAAACTTGGGAAGAAACAATCTGGCAGGAGCTGTTGGTTGCCACAGAAACAATAAGCTGTTTTGGGAGTTGTTGAGTAAGAGAGGGAAAGAGGGTAGAACCAGCCCAAGATATCATATACAACCAGAAAAATGGGTTGAACACTTCTCAAGCCTCTATGATAAAATTGATACTCCTGTGATTCCAGCTAGCACGGAAATGGGGCAAGATCCATTCTTCACCTTGGATGCGACCCACAGACTTATTCCAACAGAAGGGGGTTTACAGATCGCTGAGGGCCCTATCCATTTTTCTATGGAAGAAACTGCAGAGGCTATCCGCTCGCTAAAATCTGGGAAAGCACCTGGTCTAGATAAAATTCTGGGGGATCTTTATTCATCCGAGCCAGTTATTTGGACCTGGTATATCAACGCACTTTCCAATAAAATTTCTGAAGGGGGGCAGATCCCTACGACATGGAAGGGTGCTGAAATTATTCCCATCCACAAAAAGGGTAACGTAAACCTCCCAAATAATTATAGGCCGATTAGTCTCATAGACAACCTCCAAAAGATATTTGCCAAACAACTTCTAGGTAGATTTACTAATTGGGCCACGGACCAACAGATCCTCTCTCCACTTCAAGCAGGGTTTCGATCTAGGATTAGTACAGTGGACCAGGTCTTTAGGCTGGCCGTGCTGTATTGGAAATATACAGCTCTTGCAAAACAGCCGTTATATATCGCCTTTGTTGACTTGAGATCAGCCTTCGATCTTGTTCCAAGGGAGAAGCTATGGGAGGTGTTATACAGAATAGGGACCCCAGCTAATATAATCCAACTTTTGAAGAGACTGCATAAAGACACCTATGCGCAAGTGAGGTGGGGTAACTCTGGTGAATTAACAGACAAAATCACTACAAACAGAGGAGTTCGCCAGGGTTGTGTGCTGGCACCGTTTTTATTTTCTATTTTTATCAACGAGGTGGTACAGGTTTTAATGGCATGCCAGAATGATGCACCAACCCTGTGCGCTCAGAAAATCCCAATTCTTCTGTTTGCAGATGATTCCCTCCTTATTTCCAAATCACCAATGGGCCTACAAATTCTTATTAATAGATTTAATTCCTTCTGCCACGAGTTCGGCCTAGAGCTGAACCACAAGAAAACTAAGCTAATGGCACTCCATTTTGGAGCGCAGAAGAAATGTACTATCAGTCTGGAAGGCGAACTCTTGGATAAGGTCAGCTCTATCGATTATTTGGGCGTGAGGATTTCTGATAATTTACATTGGGCAGACCAGGTTAACAAAAGTGCTGCCCGCTTGCAACATGACGCAGCGTCCATCCTCCGTTTTTTTCGAGGTACAACAACAAAAACTGTCTCCCCGGCAATAAAGATCTATATTGCCAGAGCACAAGGAGCTGCTGTCTATGGAGCGGAGGTCTGGGGCTTCTTCGATTGCAATAGGCTAACTATTGGAGAAAATAACTTTGCAAGGGCTTTATGTGCCTGCCCTTCTAGTACTCCGCTGATTCCATTGTTTTTAGATCTGGGCCTGAGACGGATAGCAGACCTAATTATTTTAAGACCACTCCTTTATTGGGTTAGACTATGGACTGTACCTGAATTAGGTGTTTACAAGTCCTCTCTTTTAGACCTGTTAAAATGCCCCAATTCCACTATTATTCCTTGGGTAAAACATGTTTCCAAATGGTTTAACAACTTAGGCCTTGGAGACCTTTGGGAAAAACCACATAAACTTGAGAAAGTTCATTCTAAAGTGTTGAAACGAGTATATTGGTCCTATGTATGGAACGATTACATTATTCATAGATCTTAAGGTTGTCTAACAAATCTTTTTTTAGACTTTAAATGGTATCCGCAATTTGAACTGTACTTAGACACCATACCAGATATCTTAGACAAAAGTTTATATGCCAGATTTCGTTTCGGGTCGCTGCCATTGAAGTCTTTGACGTGCAGATGGGGTACAAAAACAGTATCTGATAAATGTCCTGTATGCGGCACAACATCTGAGACAGTTGAACATTTTATGTTTTTTTGTCCCGCATGTTCTTCTCTGAGGTCAAAGTGGATTTGTATCATGGGCCGGGAACTGGGGATTAGAGACTGCGCTTCTGCTTTGAGGGTCTTAAAAAGTCATCATTCTAAGGCCTTAATACAAGCCGTTAGCAAGTATTTGCTAGCAGCATGGCGTATACAAAACTTTGCTATTAGCAATGAGCTTTGAACTTGAGTCGATAAGATTTTTACTGTGTATTTCTGTATGGGTTTTATCGAATCATATCTTATACTTTTCTGATTTTATATTTCTCTATTTATTATTGTACGTTGCTTTGATGATCTATTCGATCGAAAAAAGCTTGTGTTAAACTAAATCATCCCATTGGTTCTTGACCTCAGTTCCTTAATCCTCCTCAATGACCTCAACTTTCAACTCGAGGACCACAATTTTCTAAACCACAACAAACCTTCCAACATCACAGGGGGCAAGCTCACTCCACTCACTTATTGACAACTCTATCTCATCAGATTTGTCCGGTACCTACCATGATATTATGGAACTGCGCCCACTGAAACCATCCAACACAAATGGAACAAGATATCCAAGGAAAATGTAGCACAAAATTCTAGACCTGCTGCCCACCAGATCCAGATAACCTCTCCTGATCTGTCACCAATATCAATCCCGGATACACCTCCTGCACAGGCACCCTGGCCCTACTGAAAACCATCACTTCTAAAAGAGTGGATCGCACACAAGCTTGCACAGATGACCTATGTCTCTCCAATACCACAGCAAACAGCTGGAAAGCGAATAGCGACACACACCCACAAAAATTACAGACACATTTACAGATCAGTCCTTAGGGTCTACCACTAGCTTCCCAGACCCTTCAAATGCCCACTTTTGTCCAAATAGATGCAAAGCAGCTCCAACAACTCTAAATAATTCTCTTCTATAGGAGAAGGAATTCACTTCCCTTGCAACCAGCTCCTTGACAGACACACACACATTGGAACTCCACACCTAGCTCTTGCATTACTTCAGCAACAAAATCAGCACAATACACAACATACCAACTGTACTTCTCCATCGTTGCCTCCCTCCAAACATACAAGCTGAACATTATGGAAATTATCTTGTACCTGCTGGTCTATCATCACTTCTTTGGAAGTCACCAATACCTTACACTCCATCTACTTGGGAGAAACAGCTTCAGAGAATAAGTAATAACTGTGCTCAGCCACTTTTTATGGATGAAATTCTACACTGGAATCCCAATTCTGTGTGGATGTGAAAGATGTATATTTGTGCAAGGGGCCAGTGCTGGACAAAGGACAGGAGTAGATGGTGAAAAGGTCAGGAGGGGGATAGGAAGTGTTGGACCCTTGCTCCAGTGTCATCCCCAGATATTTTACTTTTTACCCTCCACTTTTTGCTGGATTCATTTTAGTTGGCTAACCAGTGCTAAAGTGTTTGTGCGTGCTCTTTAAAACATGGCAGATTGGCCTATTACTAACTGTCATATTTAGTTTACTTGTAAGTTCCTAGTAAAGTGTCACTACAGGTAATGCTACCAGTGGGCCCACACCACTGATTGTGCTACCCACTTAAGTAGCACTTTAAACATGTCTCAAGTATGCCATTGCAAAGCTTGTTTGTGCAGTTGTAAACTGCCATGTCAAACTAGCAAATTAAACCTTTTGCCAGGCTCATTTTTCCTTTTTATTTGGACATGCATTTTTATGTTTTACAGGTCCTAGTAGTAAAAAAACTTTTAAATGTGTTGTTCATTACCGCCAGGCCTACGTCTCCCACAGGACTACATTTGAGTTACCTTATTACATTTTAAAAGTGTAATTTCCAAATGGGAAGAGATAACTGGTTCATGTTGGGTGTCTCTGGACTCTTAAATTAAAATACTAATTTATGGTGAAGTCAGCCCCAAGTGGGTCCACATAGCTGCCCCCTTTCCATCGTGGTCAGCCTGAACTTGTGACCTTGTCCTGGTCTGGCACGACCAGATAACCACAGTTGGCTCTTTGTGCTTTTATGTACTATTTTCAGTGGAATCTTAAAAATTGCATACCTCCGGTTCTATTGATTGGAGTTTCGTCATTTTGGTCTTGTTTGATTTAATAAATTGCTAATTCGTTGTACCCTGGTGTGTGATCTTTTTATGCTGTGTTTTCACTGTTTTAATGTTTGAGGTCTTGCACAAATAAATTACACACTGCCTCTAGGTTAAGCCTGATTACTCTGTGCCAATCTACCATGGGGTTGAGTACTGTCAGGTACCACAGTTTTTCCACAGAAGCAGAATCAACATAGGCTCCCATTGTCCTCCCTCAGGTATTATCCACTCAAAATTTCAGGCCAGACTACACCCATTTGGACAAAAGGGGAATGGGATAGAGAAGAGATAACTCCTGATCCGCTGGGTGTTCCCCTGACACAACTCTCATTTGTTCACCTTGCCAGCGTTTTAATAGGTAGCAAGCTTCCAATGGAAGAGAACCTAAAGCACACATTCAAAGATAACATGCAGGATAATTAATATAACTCTATACAATTGTTCCTGTTACAATGAACTTCTATTAATCAAAATAGCCTACTAACACATACCCTACTATCAGAAGAATGTAGCCTATCTTCTATAAGAATTTCTAGCAGTAAATACTATTGAGGAATTCACATGTAAATGCAGTCCGTACCAGATACTCTCCTCACAGTTCTTATGCACTTTGTGACTGGTAATAATGTACTTCTTTCTCAGTTCATCTGTAATACATCAGTTTTCTGCCTCACTGTTCACATTAAGTACATAAAGACTAACTGCTGTTCCAGGAGTGCCCTCATTAACTTCTAGGAGAGAAAAGCAGAGGGAGCTAAGGAAGAGGGAGGGAACGAAAGGGAATGAAGACCAAATGAGGATCTCTATGGAGCTGACAAAAACACCAGAAAAACTGAACACTCCTAAGACGCTAGTATTTTACTGACTTTCCATGAAGAGTCGGATTCGTTGAGATGCTACTCTCCTCCGAGCATCCAGGTTTCTTCAGCTGGTAGGCACGAGCAAGCGCACTACTAAATCACTGGTCTCTCTTTTACTCTGAAGCAAGGAGTCCATCAAATTGGAAGTGGTGGAGTCCACGGATAGCGGGGACACTACTCTCTCAATGGCCAATAACAATGAGGGCCTCAAGGCTCACACAATGATAACAGGAAATCGGAAGTCAGGAAACTGAGGAAGAATAGACTAATCTCCTCAGGTTTCTAATTGAAAAGTGCAGAGAAAGACTTGCGGTAAGAGTCATAACAAAGAGAATGACTCAGTTTAGACTTTTGCCCAGTAACACTCGTCAGTAATTAACCATTGGGTGTCTAGTCACCAGTTCATCCTTCATACAATTAGTTATTAAGGCAATGTTAGTCTAGTTCATGACAAGCACAGGCTAATTTGGGTTTGCATGTGCCTTACCTAGACTAGGATTGTTTTTGCTGCTTGATCAGGGCTCACACCCCAGTCAACCAGTAACCCAATTTGTAACAGTATGTATGATGATTTTGCTCCCCTTTGCCTTGGAAGCAGGCCAGGCAGGGGAAAGCGAATGCGACCAGGCTGTACTGCAGCCATTCCCAAAGTAGTTTTCCCCAGCAGGATTTTTACAGCTGGTACTATCAGTTCCAGTATTGCCCCATCCAAGGAAATGTGGGTGCAGGAACACCGTACAATTTACGATTGAGTGAAAATTACTTCCACATGGTAATTCCTTTATGCTCATAAAACAGGCCTTTGTGATTGTTGGGATCGAAAATACGTGTATCCCTGCTGTCAGTGCTCAACTGTACTCTGCATGGATCCCTAATGCTGATTTTCTTTTACATAGGTCAACACGGATCATGCATGTTTGCCCTTACATAAGTCTTTCTCGCGGATTACTGTCCTGTTGAACAGGAAAGGATGACTAAAGAGCTGCTGTTGGACCTGGCCCTTTTTGCAGGGTCATCCCCAAACTGTTTGTCTCCTTCCTCCTATTTTTTTCTGACCATTTTCTGTTGGCTTTAGGACTCTGGGCACTTTACTACTGCTAACTGGTGCTAAAGTCCATATGCTTGATGTGTAAATTGTATTGTTGATTGATTTATCAGTGATTGGAATCTTTGATTTACTAGTAAGTCCCAAGTAAAGTGCCCTAGAGGTGTCCAGGTCTTGTAAATCAAATGCTACTAGATGGTCTGGAGCACTGATTGTGCCACCCACATGAGTAGCCCTGTAAACCTGCCACTGCAGTGTCTGTGTGTGCAGTCTTCCACTGCCAATTCGACCTGGCAAGTGTACCCACTTGCCAGGCCCAAACCTTCCCTTTTTGGTGTCTCTCAACTTACAATTTAAAACAATATCTTTTGTTAAAGCTGCTTTTTAAATTGTCAGTTTGAAAATGCCTCTTTTAGAAAGTATGCATTTTCTTGCTTAAACCATTATGTGACTCTGCCTGTTTGTTGATTGCCTGTCTGGGTCAGTTTGACAGTTGGGCTGTTTGTGAATCCCCTCTAGACAGTGACACAAAGGGAGCTGGGTTGAAGCCTGCATACCCGATGAGCCATTTGAGCTAGAGTGGAGGAAGGAGTGGTCAGTTACACATGAATGGACTGTGTCTGCCCTCTCACAATGCAGTCTCCAACCCCCTGGTGTGCGTCTGGGGCCAGGCCTGGGCAAGGCGAGATCCTGTGAACAACAGAGACTTCCCTTTGAAGTTTAGCAACTTCAAAGGCAGAAAGGTGTATAAGTAGTGGACCCAAAACCCCAGACTTTAGACTACTTCAAGATCACTTCTGGATTCAAGAGGAACCTCTGCCAAGGAGAAGAGCTGAGGAAAAGTGCTGCCCCTGCCTGTGACTGTGTTTTGTTGGGATATCCTGCAGTTTCTGCTTCTGCCTGTGAAAGGGGGGCAAAGACTGGACTTTGTTATGCATTCCTGTGTGTGAAGAATCTTCAAGGGCTTGAACTGAGCTTGCCTCCTGTTTTGAAGCCTCAGGGCCATCAAAGACTTCCTCTTTCGGCACCTGGACTCTCTGCTGAAACTCTTGCCCTGCCAAGTGGTGTCCTATCCAGTCCCTAGGCCCCTGAAACGTGACATTGGCAGAACAAGAGCTGAACATCCACGCACAGAATGCTGTGTGGGGAAATTTTCGATGCACCATCTGCAATGCGGTTTGTAAACGATGAGCCACCAGCCTCATGGCTAAAATCGATGCTCAGCCTGCATCGCGGCTGGGAGATCAAAGCATCGCGGCTGGAGAAATGACGCGCAACACCTGCTTGCGGCTGCTGATAATGACGCAAACCACCCGCATCGCGGTTTTCTAACACTGTGCGACTGGATTTTCCACGCATCGTCCCTGGGCATCAAAGTCATCATGAACCTGCACGGATTCAAGGTGTCCTGTCTGGAAAGCAACACAACGCTCTCTTGCAAGAGAGAAAAACGACGCACCGCCGATCTGACCGGAGAAGAAACGACGCACCGTCTCACTTGCAAGGAAGGAATAAACGCTTCACTGCCTTTTCGGATGCACACTCACCCAAATGGCATTATTTGTGACGGTAAGTAGGTACTTTGAGCAAAATCATTGTATCAATTGTTTTCTTTGGAGTAAGACTCTTATTCTTTTGAAAATTCATATTTTTACTTGTGTATGTTGGAGTTTTGTCATTTTATTCTTGTTTGATTTAGATAAACATTACCTATTTTTCTAAACTGGTGTGGTGTCCATTTTGTAGTGTTTTCATGGTATTACTGTGTGTTGGTACAAATACTTTACACATTGCTTCTGAAGTTAAGCCTACCTGCTCATGCCAAGCTACCAAGGGGGTGAGCAGGGCTAACTGAGTGTGATTCTCCTTTACCCTGACTAGAGTGAGGGTCCTTGCTTGGACAGGGGGTAACCTGACTGCCAACCAAAGACCCCATTTCTAACAGTCCCATATACTATGGACTTATATGGGGTACCAGTATGTCAATAGTGGATGTGTAAAGTCCTAAGAAACCAAATTTAGAGAGAGAGAGCACAATCACTGGGGTGCTGGTTAGCAGGAGCCCAGTGTAAACAGTCAAAGCATACTGACAGGAGGAAAAAAGTGGGGGTAACTATGCCAAAAAGAGGGTACTTTCCTACAATGAGGAGTGGAGGAATCCTCCCACACTAATTTGTGTGTTGCGGCATTACTGTAAGCTGCGAATGGCATGTACTGGAGGATGGGAGATCCAGGCTCTCTCTGTGCATGTCAAAGGGCCCTCTTATTCAATGATAGATATCAAGGAAGGGGCCTGGACACATCTCAAGAAGAGAGAGACATGGGATTTATAAAGGAATCATAAAGAGTAGGGTCAGGAGCCCAGGATTAACCTTTTGATGCACATATCACTGTGGCTGACATCCAGGTGTGAACTTCGGTCTTTCCAATTAATCTTGTTGTGGTTTATCTGCTTCGGAATACTGCCTGCTGTGACAGACATCCTTCAAGAAGAAGAAGGAAGGGGAAAGATGTCCATTTCAAAGAAGCAGAACCCGAACATAAAACTTCAAAGACTCAGACACTAAATTACATTTTTGGATAGCTGGAGAAATAATATAAGTAGGGGCGATTGGGACAATAATTATTGTCATCTGCCAAGTAGCCAGACTGGCTGCGTGAGGAAGGGAGGCTCTGCAAGACTTCTGCCTGTGACAAGGACTGGGAGTCCAACCATGCTAGTGTTCCTGCTGGGTGAGGGGACATTACCCATGGGAACCAAGAACGACTGCTCTGGGGAATGGAACACCAGCGCCTGCCTGCATGCCAAGGCCAGTGTGCCCTGTGAGGAAGAGAAAGCGTTGAAAGGAGCAAGGTCCAGGCGGAGCCTTATCATGAGGACTTGTGTAAGGTGTGAGGAATCCACTCTTCCACCAATCGGATCATAGCCTGTGTGCTGGACTGATTTGGTGATTCCCATGTGCCAAGAGGGGCCACTGTGTCCTGAGCTGGGGAGCGAGGGTTGTGTGGATGGCATCAGGCCTGCATGACCTTTTGGTCAGTGCATGTGTGCCAGAGAGGGGGCCACCATGAACATCATCAGGTCAGTGTGGCCATACTAGTGAGTGCTGTGGAAGTGAACCCATATGCCAGGATGGGCCACCAGAGATGCTGAGGCCAAGGGTTTAGCTCGTCACCCATGACTGAGAAACTGCTACTGTGACCATAGCGGGTCCAGCTAGCACACTTTCAACTGCACTGAAGGAAGTCGAGGATCAAAGTACAGCGCCGGAGGCCCATCAGAGCAAGAAGATCAGCCACCCCTCTGCAAAGAGAAGTTTGACTTTCAGTGCGATCACCAGAGCAGGAACAACCCCGATCGCTAGAACCAGCCGGTAGCATGACTTGGAGGAGAGAGCTTGAACATGCCGGGTACTACCATTTGTGACCACACGCCATTTAACTTCACCGATCCAGAGCAGGACTTTGCTGTGCTGCTGAGGGGTTCCATACCACCAGAGCTGGTAAGCCATGAACTGGGTCTTTGGGGCCTCAGGGCACAAACTGCGATCTGTACTGCAACCCCATTGTGTCTTGTGAATGAACTTCCAAAAGGAGTCAGGGTGGAGAACTCTTGAGTATGGCTTAATAGTTTAGATTCACTGGATGTGGCCATTAATGGATGAATGGGGAATAACATTGAGCATGTTGCACTAAGGTTAGTGTGGCAGGGAGTGGCCGTATAACTACTAGACTTGATTGTGTTATTGCTTTTGAATCCCATTCACCTTTGCATGTGTAGAATTAGAGCTAAAGTACTTCTTTTTATATAAAACAGTTATTTGGCTGGACAGTGATTCATTGTTCACACTGCTTGCATGCTGTTTTATGTTTCATGTTCACTGATCTGTGTCTGTGCTTCTCTCTGGAAGAGTCTTGACTGCTCATCTGTTGCTAGGTAACTGAGAGTCAGGTACAGAAGGGGCGCTTGGTCCAGTTGACCAGGATCCATAATAAGTCAGGCCCCAGGACATTGGATTTAAAAGGCCTCAGCCACCATGGTGGGCCCAATAATTCCTGCTAGCCCCGTGGCTCACTGAAAAGGGTGTTCTCAACCAAATAATGCCCAAAGCAACTCCATCCTATTGGACACATTTGCTTAGGGAGTTCTGATAGCATGAGGCCTCCTAGTTTGGCCTGCACTGTTTTATTTAAGTGATATGCCACACAAAAGTGCACACATTACAGCTAGTTTTAGAACACAAAGTAATCTAATACCAAGAACATGGGGATTTTTCACAAGTGAGCGACCTACAAAGCTCGAAGTTTAGTAAAATTTAATGGAATATTTTCAGGTTCACAAAGGCATTAAAACGTGTATGCAGTTTTTCCTTTGCAGGACATTCTATAGCACTAAAGGATTTCATAATGGGGTAAATCGTGCACTGGATCTATGAAAAGGGTCACAGCTCAAGTTCACACTATTCTTGACTAAGCATGTAACATCATTGTTTTGTATAAGACCTTCATGACCCCAACTAGTTCAGGAAAAGTGGGCTCACCCTTTTACACGATCATATGATTTTTTGTCATGAGAATCCAGTCACCAACTTTTAGTTTCTTGAGCTTGGTCTTACATTTAGAATAATTATACAGTTTAGTTCATCCTTGCTACTTGGCCATTCTCGGTATAACATCTTTATCACTAGCATGCACAGACATATCTACTGCAACCCCTCTTGGGTGTCAAACGCCTCCAACTTTCTCCTCCTCTTAACAAATGAAAGGGGGAGACCCTGTAGCTGATTATTGTGTGTTGAGGTAGCTCCACGCTTTATCCCTAAGGGACCCCCACACATTTAAATTTGATGCTAATGTTGTCTATAATCCCTCTTTTGGAAACCTGTAGCTGCGCTCAACCAGACTATTTATTGGCAGAGGACCAATATAGAGGAAACTTCTCTTGTTTGATCTCATGAAACTTAAAAAAAGTAATTGTTTTTTTTTTAGAAATGCTATTGTCTGAGGCAAAGATGTTAGGGGGCCCTTCTGAAACAAAAACTTGTTCCAAAAAAGCAACAAGAGTTACTAGTGTGGCTGCTTATAAAGTAATAATGTACCCAGCTGGAAATTTAATCATTCAGCACTACCAAGTATTTCATATCTTGTACAACACATTTACAATACAGAGGTGTTTACCTACTCTTTCCACACAATGACTGAGTTGATAGAATAGCTCAAAACACAAGTGTGACTACTAACATCTGGCACATTTACAACCAGGAAGAAGAGCTCTCTTGGAACTCACCATGTATGAAACAATTCCGTCATTATGAGGAGGAACTCAGAGATTAAAGATGCTACATATTGTGGTTGAGGATTACCATTCCTGTAAAATAATTTTGTTTGGGGTTCATGAACTAACAACTTCTTTCAAATTTACTACTGGCTGTCCCTGACTTAATCTAGACAGGTCCGACTTTATGCTGTCCTACATGTGCCCATGTATCTTCTTTGTGATTAAGACGGTTTATAGATGAACAGGTAGATTATTAAATATTAGTTTCATCACCTGGTCAGTTAAAAAAAAAACATATTTTATTCATTATATAAGATGATGTTAGCTCACACAGTTCTAAAAAAAAATCTTGAAAAATAATGTTTGCCAAATTCATCTTCATACATCTTGGAGCCAAATATCGACCTGCTCAATTAAAAATAAAATCCTGTTACTACCCTCCCTTATTCACCTGGCACGCCCAAATAGATATGAAGAATTGTCACCGAGCTAACTACTTTCAACATCCCACGGCATGGAAACCTATCGCACGCCTGATGAAAATAACCAGGAGCGGAGAAATGATGTACTGCCCTACAGACACTGACATATAACGAAAACAAAATGTCAGATTTAAAGACAGTCTATTTTGAATGTTCTTTATCACACAGTCTACTCATACCCTGGAAATGTCGCTTTTAAAGACTGCCCAATAGAGGGATTAATGTTACCCTTCTGGTTTTATGGATGGTTGCACTTTCTCGGATAATGAATGGCGAGGGGAGCTGTCCTCCCGCCCCAGCCCTTCACAGATGCACCAGTTTGTAATGCTAAGCCTAGAGACTTGTGGGTACCACATGTGTTAAAGTATGAAATAGGTGTGGGATAAATTGAAAACATTTCACTCATTTTCACACAAAAAAGTATTTGTATTACACGAAATATACTTGAGCCTTTGCCTGTCTGAAAGATATACTCGAACTATGCAGCCACATACATATAAGTCATGTGAGATACCTGTCCAATGCAGTTTCCGAAGTCACACAGTGAACATTGATCGCACTGCGCATGCAGCCGTGACGCACATCCTGTTTCCGCCATGACAATTTCTAGTTAACAAGTCCCCTGTAGAGGACAATTGCACCAAAGAGAGGAAGGGGAAGCCAAAACAAAATTGCAGGAAATACACAAAAATCTAATAACGGGGATTGATAGACGATTTCGATCCTGTCTAATAAATTTACCCCGGGCCAAGTATCAAGTGAGACAGTTCTTCCGGAGAACTAATACCAAATGTTATGAAGGCAATTATTTCAGGATAAGTAGTCAATTAAGTATATGAACTGTGAGACATGCCGATTCGCGAATTCGCTTGGTACCTAGCTTCAGTTTCAAAGCGACTTGTTGAACAGTATTCGAACCTGCTCCACAAGCCTTTAAACTCACAGGACAGTAATATTTCCTTTGCTATACAGAATTAATGTTATTTCATTATTTTGTTTTCAAAATGTAGTGTCCATAGTATTGTTAGAGGATATCAGTACTGGATGTCAAACTTTACCACTGCAACCTGTTTACCGCCTTTCAAACTGAAACATTCATTAACCCCTTTCGGGGCACAGTCACACATTTTGAACGCGCACAATTTAGGAAACAGAAGCTACTGATGGCATCGTACATTTGTAGCAATACAAAGCCTTAATCACATGTCAAATTGGGGAAATGAATGATTAAGCTTTTGCACAATGCCCACTTGGCGTGAAAGGAAATGCGATTTAATCAAATGAGTGATCACTTTAATCTGAACCGCTCTCTTATGACCGGTGCAACAAAATTGAGCTGTCAGAATGTGAGACTTCCACAAAATAACCCTCTGTATTGAAACGCGCAGGCAGCACATGCATTTGGTAATAAAGGGCACTTTGTTTATTTTTTTGTTTATTGGCTATTTTCTTTCGAGAAGATATGTTTACATTTTTTTTTAAATGTAACTCCTTCTTAAACTCGCCTGCTGTCCACACCCACTCAATAAGAGAAGCTGGACTGCTCGCACTATTACCGCCACTTGAATCTTGTACTTTCAGGTGTAGGTTCGATGTGCAAATATGTGTGGAAAAATTATTGCAATATGTTTGTCAAACCCAAACGTTACTAATGTGGGGATGTTCTCCTCCTTTACATTCTATTTCCCTGATCAACCCACCTACTTTTCGACAAGGGCTGCCTGCTATTCCAAACTAAGGGCCACATGTAGCAAAGTCCGATATCGCGACTCGGAAATTGCGAGTTGGTCCGACTCGCAATTTCCGAATCGCAATATCGGATGCAGAACGGTTTGTCAGACACCGTCTGCGACTCGCTATGGGGTCGCAAAGACCCACCTCATCAATATTAATGAGGTGGATTGCATTTTGCGACCCCATAGCGAGTCCCTGCACTCACAGGGATGGTGGCCTGCTGGAGACAGCAGACCTCCATGTCTGTGACTGCTTTTTAAATAAAGCAGTTTTTTTTTTTCATTTTGCAGCCCGTTTTCCTTAAAGGAAAACGAGTTGCAAAATGAAAAAAAATGACAAAACCATTTGGTTTCGTTTTTTTAGAGTAGGCAGTGGTCCATAGGACCACTGCCTGCTCTGAAAAAACCTTTATGTCCACATTCACATAATGAGTTACCACCAGTTTGACACTGGTGGTAACTGCGAGTTGCTTTGTGACCGCATTCGCGGTCACAAAGCAATTCTGAATTGCAATACGAGTCGCAAATAGGAAGGGAACACCCCTTCCTATTTGCCAGTCGCATTCACAAATTGCAAGTCGGTACCGACTCGCAATTTGTGAATGAGCATCGCGTTAGGCTGTTTGTATGGCGCAAACTGCGATTTTCGCAGTTTGCACCATGCAAACGGCTACCTACATCTGGCTCTAATAACATACCTACTGGTCCATATTTTAGGCATGAGTGCACCTCTCGGAGGTAAGCAAACACTTCCGCACATGTAACATCTGTTAATGAATCGCACACAGTTTATGAATACATGAGTATCAGGGCAAAAGTCTCAAGAACATCCGGCGTTCTTGTAAAAAGGTAGCCTCAGAATGCTGTGATTTATGTGCAGAGATTAAGAGGGTCTCAACTATGTAGAGTGACAATAATCCTAAACAAAGTGGTTTAATACATTGTAAACAGATGGTAAAGCCTTAAAGAGCAACATGGTTAGAAGGTGACCCTAAGTCCCCTAAATTGAGGGGGACTGGTTTTGGGCATCTAACCTGCCCAGATCTATCTCACAAAGGAGTCTGCAGGCTGGTTAATTGAGATTGTTTGAGTAGCTGAGTCTTCTACTCTGATCTGAATCTGAGAATTCAGGTTTAAGTTCATAGAAACGATCCTCACACGTGAATACAGCAACATGTACATGAGGCATGAAGGGAAGACCCGCGGTGAAGCAGCACACCTAAGTTGCAGTTTTTAATCACTGACTTGGGGAGTGAGGTGCCAAAGCACTCGGGCAGGAAAAAGAACAAGCATTTTCAATGCAACGGGTCTCGCATTTGTTCGAGTTAGAGCTATTAGCGTTGTAAAGCAAAAAAAAAAAACACATTGCGCTGCGTGGAAAATAAACAGATAAAGTAGCCCGGACTCTAGGCTGAAAACATCGCGCCTCATATGTTTTTGGTACTTTACCAGTGCTGTGTAGGTGGGCTGAACACCGGAAAAGGCATGAGGTATGCATGCCTTCCACAAATGAAAGCAAGCGGATTTTAAAAGGCAAGCCCAGGAACCAATGTAAGTGACTGACGTGGCATGGGCGTGGTTTCAAGCCCAAAGAGAGATTACAGAATGGACGGAGCACTTTGTGCTCGCCCATAAAAATGGACTGGAATAAGAGATCCCATCTGCGGTGTTTCGGTTTTCCCACCATTCAGGCAGAGCAGGTTTTTCTTCATCCAACAATAATCCTTGTAATACCCGGTGTGAGAATTCTAGTGAGTTGTCAATATTGTCAGCAGGCTTGATAGGTTGATGTGCATCATCAACGTGCATAAGATATTTGTTATGTCTTATAAACTGGTAATGTATTAAAACCAGAATGTTTTTCGGGTGGAATGTTACTGGTTATGTAGACATTTGAAGTGGAGACCACGGTTGTAGCGTAAGAGCCTTCACAAGGTATCTGCATGCAACTGTTGGTCTGTTGATGGTGATAATGTTTTTTATAGGAATAAACCTTGAACAGCCAGAAGTCTGTTTATTTTGGTAAAGAAACTCAACAATATTGATATCCTAGTCCATAAACGTCAAGAATCCAAGTGATAGCGGTCATTTAGAGGGCATAGGAGATACTGCTCAGACATGCAGGGCTCCATGGGGGATTGCACAAGATCTGGAAAGAAATTTAAAGAAGAATATGTCTAATCCAATCTGGTCTGTGGAGCTTTGAAGGAAAAAAGAAAATAAGAAAGTGAAGTTCTGCTGATGCCAGCACTCGAGGAGTACAGAATAGTCAATTGTGTTGAATGGTCTGGAATGGTCCAGGATGGTAAAGGCACAGAGTATTCTTTGGTCTAAGGAGTTGAGACATTTTTCACTGAGATTTAGAAGCACTGATTCTGTGCCAGTTTGAGGACTGATGGGAGCTGCTCAGAAGAGGACTCTTTAAGTTGCAGGGAAGAGGAGGTGTATTAATATACAATAAAATAGCTCACCCTTTTCACCTTCTGCCATTCTTTTGTATTCCATTGTGTAAATTATGTTGTTTTTTATTTTAGACCATTAAGTCGCCAGTTCTGAGGAAGGCCCTGACACATAGCTAATTAGAGGAGTCAAAACATGTCTAAAAATCTTTGGACATTTGCTTGGATTGTCTCTCCAAACTACAAATTTGTTACACGTCATATACATATTCAACAGTGATATTACTAGATTTTCTGATTTTGTGAAGTCTCATATGTTCTTTTTTGTAAACTTGTAGTTTCACAACCTAAATAGTAATTACACATCATTGCTATAAATAAATCATAATTAGTAATCAACTAGTGATTACTGAATTTAACATTTTTCTTTCATGTTGCTTTTAATACCTTTTTACAAATAAATGCAGCGAGAAAGTGGATTATTAGTCGAGGTGGACGATAGTTCACCACAAGTAATAATGTCACTGTTCTTATTAGTTCCAGTAACATTTTCAGAAATATAAATCTGAGCTCAACCCCTGGTAGTTATGAGAAGTGAGGCTTAAAGTAAGAGAATGTGTAAAGCACTTAGAAGTACCATAAAAGTTAAAAAGTTGAAAACATAACACAATGAAATTCCCACTTCATGGAGAATGTTTTAATGGACAAATGAATACCATAATGACAAAAGTCTAAAAAGGAGAACCGCAGGTAATAATTTGAAAAGTTTTAATTCAATTTTAGCACCAAAAAAACACAACATGCCAGCTGCAAGCAACTGGTCATACTAGACCGGGAGAAAGGTAAAGTTTAAGGCAGACCACAATGGAGCGTGGGTTAGATATAAGGTCCAGGTATGTCCTAGTCAAATAATTATCTCTGTATTTAGAATTTTTCTGAAGAGGTAGAGCCTCAGCAGTGTAAGGCAGCAGGCTGGTTTTGAAGATGAGGTTATCGACTATGGATTGGCAAAGGATGAGGTCTCTGTGAAGCCAGCAATGAAAACGGAAAAAGCACAGAGTGAGAAAGGTCTGGAGTTCACTCCCAGGAAGTTGTCTGTCAGATGCTGATCAGCATCAGACCCAGTGAAGATTTCTACCTTTAGACATTGTCTCTTTTCTGGAAGTTGGATTCCTTTAGCGGGGCAAGGCTGCAGACTGTACTCGGAGAGGGTTCAACATTTTGGGATGCTGCTTGGCGTCTGGCTTCCTGAACTGGTTATACTGATGAAGAGATAGAAAGCAAGAGCAGTGGTGAAGTCAGACTCACAAGCGATGCATCTTCAGTGAATTGGCTAGGCTGGTTAGTCCTGATCTTCTGTCAGTTCTCTAGGTGAAAATCCTTGAAAAAAGTTTTAAGTCCCAAGGTTTAGGACTAGACAGGAGGAATACACTCTGACACCTATCTGTGGCCACAGGACCTTAGAGTCACCACTTGGAGGTCACAACTCATCCCAGTAAAAGCCACTAGCTGCATCCTGGGAAGGCCCAGTTGGAACTGGTCAACTGCACTCTTCAGAAAAGTGGGCTTTTTTAGGCTAATGTGTCCAAGTAGCTCAGTAGGAATTCAGTGAACTGTCCACTCTCCAGCCCTGGGTTCAAGTGGGAGCAGAATTACCCCTAGGATTCCCGTCACAGTTCACAACAGCACCTGCAGTCCTTGTTTTGTTTTCAGAAGAGTTCGGAAGAGAGTACAGGGGCTGCAACATTAATGTCCAATACCTGTCTGTAGGTGGGAGAAACTCTAGGCCACTCCGAAACCAATAGGGTAGAAGTGCGAAGTTGTGACACAGTGCAGCGGAGAATTACCTGCCACCCCTGACGTCATAAACATTGCCATATGTACTCATGACAATGTAACAAGTTGTGTGATTTAACTGTCAACTAATATGAAAGTGGTGCACTCAAATTAAATACTGAAGTATATCCACTGTAGTGTTAGAAATACATGTATACTGTGTGCATTAACTTCACTAAAAGAAATGTAATCATTGTTTATGACTTTACAACCATCCTCATATTATTTGGGAATGTTTACCCTTAAACACTGATAGTTCATTTAATATGGGCACTGATGTTGTTGATTAACGTTGAAAATGTAGTTCCCCATTATATTCAATTATGTGTTAACAATTTCAATATGTTTTATTAATTTTAACATGAAGTCTCAAATGAGAAATTTAAATGACATTATAATAATGTAGAATTAAACATGTGCACAATATAATGTGAAATTAAAAGTGCAATTGGGACAGCATTCTTAGCTTGACTTTACTAGGCCTGAATTACTTTAATGTGAGAAACCTTTTTCCATTTTCTGCTAATGTGTCATTTCATTGCAGATATCAACTCATGAAATGTTACTTTGGAAATAGATATGCTATCATAGAGAATCTCAGAAAACAACCTTGGAGAAGGTACATAGAGATACCAAAACTGTGAAGACAGTCCATATTTATGCATGTTACAACTGATATTCAGGAGACCAAGGGAAGTGATGCTCCCAGGATGTTTGTGACACCTAAACCTGTTGTAACACGTTTTACTGTGAGATGGAAGAATTATGAAACACGTAATGGTTTGATTCAGAAGGTGTTACCTGATCGGATTGTGCAGTGTTAACTAGGAGTTTTACTAACTGATTGTAAGGCAGGTTCCCTTGGACTTTGAGAGTTACAGACCTCTGACGTTACCCTTTTGTCCTATGCTTTGCTGAGTGTGACTTAGGCTTACACTTTATTCTGAAAGGAAACTCTTGACCAAGCTTTCGAAATCCTGACACCTTCCCTTTTACCTTTGTTTCCAAACATTTCCCATTTAGTTTTTTTCACATTTTGCCCTTATGTCCTCTACCTAGATTCTCATTTTGATAGTTAAGGTCCTAAAGCATTATTCCAAGTTGGCCAGAGTTCAGTTGAGCTAGATGATTTAATTTGCACTAATGTGTAAAAGATTTGACCAGCATTTATTTTCATAACATCAGATCTCATGGCTGATATTTTGTATTTGTTACTGAGTGTCTAGTTTGTCTCATGTTAGTTCAACTAAATTTCTTCAGAAGTTTTGGCTACCCTATGTTGATTTTGCATCTTTTCAGTATATTCTTTTGAAATGTTTACATCACCCTGAGTAATAAAACCCTTTAACTTTATTTCCATTTTGGGTTTTCAATGTGTGTCTGAATTGGTTACACTGTAAATTCGATGTTGATTAACTTTTACCTGATTCCCTAGCTATAGCCACAGCACGAACTCCAAGATCATCGGTTTCAAATTTGAGCATACAGCATGCTCCATCAACCCTACCCACTTTTGCAGTACTTCCTGTGTGTTTTATTGTAAACTACCCAAAGTGCAAATCTCGACCTAACACCAAGATAGCAAAAACGTTTAACCCTGTACACAGCTCCTTAAATCCACTCAGAGATGTAGCTAGGATAATGGACAATCCTTCCCTTGTGGTCACTCAAAACATTTTCTAGGGACAGCTCTTTTCCCACTGGGATTGTTGGTAGGCTGACTAGAAGGACAATAGTGGGGGCAGACACAGATGGGAGCTAATTCTGCCCATAACAGGATACACATCTGTTGAAGTTAAATAAGCTTGGGGGCATAGCCCAGATGGCCATCCTGTCAGGGGAAGGTCAACCTGTCTCCATTTGACCCAACTCTGTGAGCCCCTTCACACTTAATCAAGGAGCCTGTCAGCTCCCGGTGAGAGAGTGCACTGGCAGAAATATACATTTGGCTCAGGAAGGATAATGATAACTTTTGAAAAGTGTAATTTTCAAAAATAACAATTAAACTCTGACTTGACCATAAATTTAGATTTCAAACTAATATTAAAATGGGCCTAGGAGTCATTTTTTCTAGCTACTCCCAAGCCAATATTAAGCTTTATAATGTAACACAGTGGTTTCTTATAAGAGAGCCAACCTTGGAACAGTGAAAAATGACTTTGGAGGTCTTCGCTGCTAGGACAAGCTTAACATAAAATATTCTTTTTAGGTATCATGTACCCTTCCTGATGGTTATTTAGGAGCTACCTTTGTAATGACTTATAACTATTAAAAATGAAGGTTTAGGCCTGGCAAAAAGTTTATTTTGACAGGTCGAATTAGCAGTTTTAAAGATGCCTATGCAGGCTTGAAGTGAAATCCTGGAGACATGTTTTGCATTGTCACTTTAGAGGAGGCACAATATGTGCTTTAGTATTACTTTGGGAGGACATACACTACCAACTTAATACATGCTTTTTAGTTAGGTCAAAACACAGTACTGAGAGAATCTTTGCTCAATCCCTGGTAACTTTGGCACAAGCAGCAGGTAATCCCCAGAGAAGTGTGTATTACGTTCTAGCAGTAATTTCAGAGTAAATAAATAAAAAATAAAACATTTCCAAACCAATTCAGGGAAATAAAGAGAACATTAGTGGGCAAAAAGACACCAAGATCTTTATCATTAGGACAGGAAATATACTTTTTTATATTTTTAGGCAAAAAAGTAGCAAGAAGAAGTAACAAATTGTTGGAAAGTGAATTATTAGTAATTGTAAGTACACACCTACCATTAGCAATAAGGCCACCAACCCAATGTTAGGTCCAATCAAGGTCTCAAAAGATGAGACCCTGGCTCAACCCCTGGTAGCTCTGCAATGAGCAGGCAGGCTTAACTTAGGAGACGGTTATGTAAAGCATTTAAATACAGCAAAACAGTAAATACACAATAAAAATCCCACACCAATTAAAAAAAATAGTAAATATTTTTATCTTTAAAATACACCAGCAGGGCAGTCCTTCTCCTTGTGGTTTCAGGCAGAAGATCTGAGTTGCTAGGAAGCTCTCAAATATTTATTGAATCATCTTGGGGACACGCAGGGGAGCACCCTGTCCACTAAGATGCAAGGTGCCACCCAAAAGCATGACAACCTCCTCCAAAATGTGCCATCTTTTTGTCCCACAAAGCACTGCACTTTAACAATTCAACATGTTGGATTTTCTTCCAGCAGCGCGGGACCTGGCTGAACCACACTACTGGTGTGGCCCATATCCATTAACACTCCCCTTCTGGGCCAACTGCAAATTCCATTCCTAAGCCTGTTGTCTGTGGGGTACAGGGTGAAAGGGTAGTCCTGACTGGCATTCCTTTCTGTCCTGCACGCTTTGAAGTCCAGTTTGATTTACCCAGTCTCCTTCTCGGCCAGAGGCCTGCAGTTTCAGAGCTTCCTCCCCCAGATACACTTTGCTCTGAGCAGGCCACTTATCACCACATCAAAGCAGCCTGGCTAATCCTGTTAAGGCTGACCAATCAGGAGAGGCCACTAGCAGGCTGGATTGTGCCTTACAGAAAAGAAAGCGCTAGAACTTTCTTTATTAGTTATGATACATTCAGCAATGGCAAGTTATTGAATTTATTATTGACAATCGTTTGAGTCCTTGAATGACATATTAAGCTTCTTCCTAGCCATGTTTATAATTATATAAAATATTCTAATGTTAGCCTGTTTAGATACATATCTACGATGAGGAAAAAATAAATGGGCAATATTTCCTCACCAGGGCATATAAAACATCTTTTATAAAGTCTTGGCTCATAGTTATGAGGCATCCCATCCCTTGGGCACCTAGGGGAGAGCTTAGGGGTGACCTATATGTACAAATAAGGTAGATCATCACTATGGAAGTACCTTTGATTTCAAAGTTGAATTTGGATATATTTTACTTTTTAAAGACAATGCAGGTCTGCCTATAAAAATGAAAATAGGCAAACCAGCAGTGCACATTTCAGTGTAGGAAATCTACCGGGTCTCTAAACCTCTCTACCCTATTATATACTAGAAACTTATAGGTAGTTTGAATCCCCCTGGCCTATTATATACTAGAGACTTACAGGGATCTGTCATTGCTAATTGGAGTTATACTTAATGTCATATACCGTTTTATCAAAGCACTAACCCTGGGCCTGGTTAGCAGAGTCCAAGGTACAGTTAGGATCAGTTACACACAGTATGAGTCAGAACAAATAGGGGTGAATAAGCTAAGAGGATGGCATTCTCACAGGTATCAATCAAACTTCATAGGTCACAGCCAGTTGTCTGATACCTAGGCAACATTTCAGCTTGACCGCAATGGAGCAGAGGCTGGATGCCCCAAGTAGGTCATTCCAATCTAAGGGGGTCATTCTCCGCCGCCCGCCAATGTACCGCCGACAGAACACCGCTCCGCGGTCAGAAGACCGCTGCGGTGATTCTGAGTTTCCCCCTGGGCTGGCGGGCGACCGCCAAAAGGCCGCCCGCCAGCCCAGGGGGAAACAGCCTTCCCACGAGGACGCCGGCTCAGAATTGAGCCGGCGGAGTGGGAAGGTGCGACGGGTGCAGTTGCACCCGTCGCGTATTTCAGTGTCTGCTTTGCAGACACTGAAATACTTTGTGGGGCCCTCTTACGGGGGCCCCATTGGCATGGGCACTGCAGGGGCCCCCAGGGGCCCCGCGGCACCCCCTACCGCCATCCTGTTCCTGGCGGGAGACCCGCCAGGAACAGGATGGCGGTAGGGGGTGTCAGAATCCCCATGGCGGCGGAGCACGCTCCGCCGCCATGGAGGATTCAAATGGGCAGCGGAAAGTCGGCGGTAGACCGCTGACTTTCCGTTTCTGGCCGCGGCTGAACCGCCGCGGTCAGAATGCCCAGCGGTGCACCGCCAGCCTGTTGGCGGTGCTACCGCGGTCATTCGCCCTGGCGGATTTTACCGCCAGGGTTAGAATGACCCCCTAAGTGTTATACCTTTGAAATGAAATCGAAGTCAAAATCTGCCAGCATGGCAATGTCAAAGGTTGTTGTTGGTCAGGGTCCCTCAAAGTCTGATGTGTCATCATTTAACTCCTACTGTAGTCATTGGGTTTGGTGACAAAAGTTCCAAGTGAGACTAACCTGGATCTCATAGCCACTGAGCCATTTAAGGGATCAGATAGATATGCCACCTCAATCCAGTCTAAGGTTTTACCTTCAGACTTTGTTACTTTTTTTGAAGTCCGAATTCTCCAGCGAGGCAAGACTGGAACCTTAGGTGAGCTCTCTTTTGAACTGATCGGATCAAAACTGGTTCTCTCCCCTACTGTGATTTGAGGTTTGAGCATGTCTGTCTAGAAGGGTCCTGGAGATGAATAGGAGAAGCTTCCCAGCATCTAAATGTCAAGCAAGATATTGCTAAACCTACCATTTGTTCTGGCACCTTTTCCTGTTTAATCAATGATAAGTGGTCATCAGTTAACACCCATCCATTCTTCCCGGGCTTAGAAGAAGGCTACTGTCATGTGAGCTAAAAACACTAACTATTCCAGCTGTCTTGGGGATAAGTGGGAAAAATTGGTTAGAGGCTCATTTTGGGTCAAAGTGCAAAAAGTACATTTTTACAAAGCTATTTTTCCTCTTATCAAAAATCTGATTTTACGATTAAATTAGGGTTTGAAAAATAAGTAGAATATAACTTTGAAGAATGTTCCTAGCATTTTCTCAGGTGAAGTTAGGAAATATGGATTTTAGTCCCTTCTAGGTTTGGTTATGGAAAAGTATAGCAAAGCATAAACAGTGAAATATCTTTTGGGGCTTATTTCACTGTAGTAGCACACTTACCCCAATAAATCAGTGTACTTCCCTTTGGACTTACAAGGCACTGTTTAGGGATGTCTAATGTAGATAAAAATAGCCTTTTTCAGCAAGTCAAATGAATGTTTCTTTGCAGTGTGCTGCTGCTGTGAATTTCAACTGCAGTACAGCCAGAGAACAGTGGTACTCCTGGCACACGTTTATTCTGTCATATATATGGGTGATGTAAATACGTACTGCAGGCTACATTTGACATTTAACTTCCATGCCATAGGTATATTTTATACACCAATGGACGTACAAGACAGTTGAAGAGACCAATTGGATGAAACAAATTCTACCAATACCAGGACAGGGTACACACATTGCTGCATTGACTAGCAGTGTCGAAGGGCACAGTCTTAATAGCAGTAAAATTAAGGTCCAGAAAAATCTGCAGTCACCACTCAGAAAATGAAAAGGTGAATTTACTACACATATGAAAACAACTACAATGTAGTATTATTAATTTTCATGTTCCTTTAATATCACATTTGCACTAGTGATAATATCATCTTATTAATCAATATATCAGGAGAATGTCTCTGATAGTATGACAAACAGATACAATAGAAATTAGGTGAAATAAAGTGGTCAAAGAAAGTTTTTAAAAAGAGGGGGGAGAGTTATTTTGATTCATTTACTATAGATACAAATCTCTATAAGCATTCAATGAATCTTCATTTTAATTTTCTTCTTCCTTTCCTTTCAAGTACATTACATAATCATATCTTGACAGCATCATAGCTCACAACCTATTCTTCAACAGACAGTATCCTTTCAGTTTGCTACTGTCTCAACATAAGTTTCTTCATCACCATATGAACTCTATAATTCAAATGCTGACTACCACATCTTAGATCAATAGTTGAAGGCAGAAGTTGAAATATTGTGATAACTTGTGATTGTCTCCACACAATACACAAAACTAGATCTGTTTCAAACATAATAAGGGGGTACCACTCATATATAAATTAGAAGTTTGCAGGAAAGGGGTAAAGTAGTCTTAATATACATAAAGCCTTACATATATTGCTTTTTGGTTAATGTTCAAAGCAGGATAGGAAAGATAACTTCTTCCAATATCATATAAATTAATATATTGTTGTATTGATACAATGGTCATAAAGGACATGTACTGCATATATATACGATTTAATATGCAAAATATAATACAAATAATCAGACATGTAGCATGCCAATGAAACATTTTTTTATTAATATGAGAAGCTATAATTTATTTGCCAAGAATTGTTCACAGTATATTTAAATCCATGTCAAAAACACAAAAAGGCATCCACCAGCACCTCCAAAACTCACCGCTTAAACAAGTGCATACCACATTTATCGTTTTTTGAAAAATAAATACAATGTTATAAATCACCTACTCAATAAGAATAATCAACACTCAATATAGTACTATAGAGTACAACTATTTTCCTCCCTCTCTTTAAGCACTCTAATGATATCTCCTTCGAACGAGACCACAGCAAGTGTTCTCTATCTTTTTTCTTTTTACTGTTTTATTCTCCATCTCCTTTATTTGAGACTACAATGAGCATCAATGCGTTTTTTAGGGACTACAATGAGCATCACAGCAACAACCTTCCTCAGGACACACCAATGTTTCTTGTAATAGAGGTGAAAGTGCAGGAAACCCCTAAGTTAATATATCAAGCATAAAACACATTTCTTCAAGTTGCAAAGTAACAGCACTGAGCTGTATCCTGACTCTGTGACATCCTGAGATGAGAAAACAAACATCATCTTACCAGTCAGTGCTTCATTGTTGTACATGAGGGCATTAATAAAAGAGTATACTTTTTTCCTCTTGTTTCATGTTTTCTTCTGTTCCCCGATCACCACCTGGTTTGCGCATCCAGCCTACAGGAGGTATTCTTCCTTTTACTTTACTACATCCCAAGCACCTCTGTGTGTGTAGTACCCAGCAGAGTTTCCACCCAGCAAAGAGAGTACGTCATGGCTGTATCATATGACCCAATGTAACTTTGTTTTATTGAATGTCCAGCAGATACCAGATGATAATCTCAGTTTCAATGTTCTGTCTGGTGTCTAGTAAAATAAAATACATTTTTGATGAACAAACATAAAGTGAGGATTAAGTTTTGCTTCTTCATTATGCAGATTGAAGGCCAGCATGAAAGATTAAATGCAGGTCCAAATCTCATTGCCATGCTCTGAAGATCTTTTCAAGACTATTATGATTAACACCCAACTTTGTCATGTAAAAGCAATGGTAGTATCATGCCAGTAGAAACGATTTATGCTTGATAGCTTGGAAAGGGGATTTGTTCAGACTACAGTTTCTTTACTAACTTGCACATTGTCCGATTTCAAGGGTTTCGGAAATGAGAATATCTAGGTTCAATAACCTCATATTTTCTTTTTGAAAACTCATATGATAAGACTGAATTAATATGTCAAAGATCTTTAATCATCAAAATTCCCACTACCATTTACTTGGGAGTTAGAGGGCAGCAATAAATGATATGATTATTATCACTGCCTGAGGCATTTACTCTGAAATAACAATCGTGAGCACCATGTATACTGGTATCCATTACCTACAGCATACTAGTAATAGACAGTACCATCATTGCACTCAGGACTGGTATACTTTAATTTGGACAATACTGGCATTTGTCTGAACGACTACCATGTTTCTAATGGGAAACATACAGTTCTTCTCATCAGGGGCCAGATGTAGCAAAGTTTTGCGAGTCACAAATGGCCCGAATCGCTATTTGCGACTGTGCAAAATCGGAAATGGGATGCAAAAACCCCATTTCCGACTTGCAAAAAGCGATGTGAGCCGTTAGCGACTCGCAAAATTTGCGACCCGCAAATAGCAAGTAGCAAATTGCGAGTCGCAAACCTTATGCAATTGCAACTCGCAAATTGCGACTAGTCGCAAAAAGCCCAGTTTGCACTTGCAATTTACCACTAACTCAGAGCAGGTGGTAACCAGTACCAAAGTATAAAAGGAGACCCAGAAGGCATCTGGGTTACTCAAGATGGCGGAGATATACCTGATAGCAGTGAGGAGGAGAGTCCACACAGCCCAGCAGAGGAGGAGGAGGGGCCACAGACAAGAGAAGATATATAGAACAAGGCAGACTCTTTTTCAGCAAACTGAGGAAGAGATCTGTGACAAATATCGCCTTAGCAGCGCAGCCATACTAGAATTAATTGATTTATTTAAACCACAGCTAGAACACCAGACTCTGCGTGGCTGCGCCATCCCTACGCATGTGCAAGTGCTATGCTCACTGCACCTCTTGGCCTCAGGGAGCTATCAGGGGGTCATTGCTGTGGCAGGTGGGGTATCTCAAAGTGCAGTGTCAAGGTTCCTCAGGGCATTCCTAGATGCCATACTCACACACATGTCTCACTTCGTATACCTACCAAGGAATGAGGCAGAAATTAACAGCACCAAGCTGGACTTTTACCGCATTGCCAACTTTCTCCATGTCATAGGATGTGTAGATGGGACACATATTCAAATATGCCCCCCTGCAAACCTGGAACATCTTTTCCGCAACAGAAAGTGTACCCACTCACTGAATATTCAGGTTGTTTGTGACGCCCATTATGTCATCACTGACATTGTAGCTAAGTTTCCAGGCAGTACCCATGACTCCTACATTTTTAGGCACAGTGGGATACATCAACGGGTGGAACGTGGGGAGTTTGGAGACGGATACCTCCTAGGTAGAGCTGCATACACCTTGCAGACATACAGACAGGTCACTGTGCACACCAACCAGGACTTTCTAACAGTGTAATGTTTGTGCCCAACAGGTGACAGTGCATATGCTCTAAGGCCATGGATGATGACTCCGTTTTTAACACCCAGCAATGAATGTGAGAGGCGATACAACAATGCACATAAGAGGACCAGGAACCTTACTGAACGCACCTTTGGACTCCTGAAATCAAGATTCAGATGCCTCCACCGCAGTGGAGGTGCCCTCCAGTATACCCCCATTACAGCATTCAAAATTGTGGTCGCATGCGCCATCCTCCACAACATAGCCACCCGACGTGGGCTACCTCTCACCCCTGCAGACCCAGATCCTGATGATGAAGAGCAAGAGCAACCACATCGCCATCATGGGGATCGGAGTATAGCTAATCAAGGCAGACTGAGACGGGAACACATCGCAACACAATACTTTGGAAGGTACGTGTCAACTCCAACCATACTCACCTATTGACCAAAAACTCCATTTGTTAAGTGGAACAAAAAAACTATTTAATTTGTGCAGAAATAGAACTATTTACAAATAATGACTGTTCATGGTCATCTAAATGCAAACCATGCATGGGGCACATTGATGTCATGTACCACATCAACAGGGCCAGGGTAATGTCTATGTCCTTCTGCGGCTCCTGTCAGCCTGGCTGGTCCCTGGTGCTTCTGCTGTGCTCTGCCTGGTACTCCGGGGCACCCTAGTGTCAGTGGCAGAGACACTGCTCACTGTAGAGCCCACCTCGCTCTCCTGTGGTGTTTCCCCTGTGCCCCTGGACAGATGCCGTGCCTCCATTAAGTCTATCACGTGTGTGATACGTCCCAGGCCCCTAGCCACATCTCCATCAAAATGGCCCATTTCGACCTGGAGGCCAACTGTCCTTCTCGACAGGCCTGTGGTATTCACAGCCAGTCTGCCGATGGATGTGGCCATCCTATCTAGTCTTTGTAGGAGCTGACGGTCCCTGCGCCGCCCACCCTCGGCCTGGGCCAGTTGTCCTGCCGCCAGATCCCTCATGGACAGGGCAAGGTCCCCAGTGTTTGTGGCAATCATGTCGATTCTGGAGTTAAGATGCTGCATGCTGGCCTCGTTAGTTCGGACAAAGCGGTGCAGCACACCACTAATCCTCCCTAATATGTTATTTTGTAGACTCTGACCACGCAGCAGCTGTGCCTCACTGTTGCTGGGAGGTTAACGGCCGGACGCAGCCTGCAGCCCTGATCTCCTGTACCTGCGTTGCCTGCGCAGCGGTGGCTGCCCTGTGTGTTCAACTGTATCACTCCTGCCTGTTGCTGGCGCAGCCTCCTGGAACACAGTTGCAGCAGGTGTGGACATTTCAGGGATGATGTTGGCCGTGCAGGTGGGAGTGCTGGCGGCTCCTGAGCTGTCCTCATGGGGCTGGCTGCTGTGGGTTGTGGTGGTGTCTTGTGGGAGACCTGTGGGACATGGGGAACAGACTGTCAGTGTCTACTATCTGTTGCACACTTCCTAATAAACAATTGCCTATTAACTGCCTACTTGACTACATTTCCCATAATGCATAATTCTGGTGTTTGCTACCCTGAAATGGAGCTATCTTGGTTGAGCATGCCCCTGTCTACATGGTGGGTGGGGGTATGACATTGATAGGGGTACAGGCATGTCACATGGTACTCACCGGTTGATGTGGTGGGCTCTGAGGTGTCCAGGTCTCCAAATCCTGATACTGCCTCCTGCTCCAGGGTCTCCTCCACCCTTTCTTCCAGGGGTGTGGGTGGTGGTACTGAAGATGGCACCCCTCCTGTGCCTCTCATCTCCCGGAGCCTTTCAGCCACCCTCTCCTTGGTCCGGGAGCGGAGGTCATACCACAGTTTTTTTATTTCTTCAACACTCCTGTGGCTCACCCCTAGGGAGTTGATTTTTTCCTGGATGTCCTGCCACAGTTGTCTTTTGGTGGCTTCTGGCACATTGAGGGCTGCCTTCCCAAATAATTTGTCATAGTGCTGACAGCATTCATCTGTCAGCACCTCCAGCTCCTTCTCTGAGAATTTAAGTTTTCTCTTCCTAGGAGTGCCTTCCATTGCAGCTGCTGTTTCTCCTGTGTGCAGTTCAGCAGTTAAAAAGGGTGTGGCCCTCCCTCCTCCCAGGTGTATTTGTAAACTTCCTGGCTGTGATGTCATCATCATGTGCCAGGAAGTGTTTCCAGAGTGTTCTGGAGTGGTTTCTGGAGTGTTCTGCAGCACCTGTAAGCAATTTACATGCAACTCGCAATTTGCGAAACCCAGTCGCAAATTGCGAGTTCGTTTTTTGTATGGTCGCACAAAGCGACCTCGCAATCAGCGGACTCGCTCTCTGCGTTGCGACTCCGGGTGCGAGTCGCTATTTCAACACTGATATTGTACCTGCATTTCAATTTGCGACTCGCAATTTGCGACTCGCAAAATTTTTGTTTACTACATCTGGCCCCAGATCTTCAATACTTTAAATTTGGCAGTCACAGTACTTTTCAGAAGTAAGCAGGTATTTGGTTGATAAGTTATTGAATCCACGTTCTATTTTTAGCACATGTTAATGAAACACAGAAAATGATTACAAGGCCTTAAATATTTCACGTTGAGCTGTCATTGTTTGAGAGAAAACAGCATGTGTGCTAGTCAGGCCTCTTCTTAAGAACTAACATATTATTGGTTTATAATGCATGGAATTCTTCAATCTCTTTGAAAAACCTGTCTACATTTCTTTTTTAATTAGTGACTTGTGACACACCCAGTTGCCGATTATATAGCAGACATAGTACTCCCTGCAGTACATTATAAGGATATTACAAGTCACTGAGGTGTTCATTAACCATATAGAGGAACGAGGCCAAAGGCCGTGTTCCTTTATAGGGTTATGGAACTCTGAAGTGACTTGCATTATCCTTTTTATGTACGACAAGGAGGGGGTACTTTAAACCATATAATATATGGTCACACCATTCCCACAAATATGTAAGACCTTGTCATTTAGATCTTTTGTATGAAAGAGAGAGCTTATTTGTAAACACAAAGAATAAAAATAGAGCTTCCAGTGCAAAATGAAATACAACAAAAACCTGTTGCAAAACATGTATTGGAAACAGTTCAATAAAAGTCAGTTTAAAAAAAACTGCAGTAGCTCAGAATGTGTAGAAACATGCAGAAAGATTCTAACTTTTCTCAAATTATCTAAGTGCACAAAATAAACGTGCTGTTAAACCTGACAGCCTTAGGGTGGTCACCCCTAACTTTTTTGCCAGCCTACCTCCACTTTTTAGACACTGTTTTTGCTGGTTTTAAGACTCTGCGCACTTTACCACTGCTAACCAGTGCTAAAGTGGATATGCTCTCTCCCTTTAAACATGGTAACAGTGGATCATACCGAATTGGACTATTTAATTTACTTATAAGTCCCTAGTAGAGTGCACTATATGTGCCCAGGGCCTGTAGATTAAATGTTACTATTGGGCCTGCAGCACTGATTGTGCCACCCACTTAAGTAGCCCCTTAACCTTGTCTCAGGCCTGCCATTGCAAGGTCTTTGTGTGCAGTTTCACTGCCAATTCGACTTGGCATTTAAAAGTACTTGCCAAGCCTACAATTCCCCTTTTTCTACATATAAGACACCCCTAAGGTATGCCCTAGGTAACCCATAGGGCAGGGTGCAGTGTAGGCAAAAGGCAGGACATGTACTTATGTCGTTTACATGTCCTGGTAGTGTAAAACTCCTAAATTCGTTTTTACACTGCTGTGAGGCCTGCTTCCTTCATAGGCTAGCATTGGGGCTGCCCTCATACATTGTTTGAGTGGTAGCTGCTGATCTGAAAGGAGCAGGAAGGTCATATTTAGACAAAAGGACTCCTTGTGCGGCGAAATTCGACGCACAGTCTGCCAGAAACGATGCACAATCTGCACCGCAGTGAAAACTTAAACGCACGCCAAACCGGAACAGCGCAGCCCAACTTTGGAACGAGAAGATCGACGCATCGCCAGCGTAGCAACCGGAAATTCGACGCACAGCCCACTGGATCGATGCACAGCTGAGCCAGAATGATGCAGCCTGACTTCCAGAGAGGAATTGACGCAGTGCCTGCCGTGTGGTAGAAAATTCAACGCAACGCCCACTGGATCGACGCAGCTCCTGTGACTTCATCCTGCCAGCGCAGGAAATCCACGCATCGTCCCCGGGGCTGAAGAGGATCCTTGACAGAGCGCTAGAAATTGACGCACCGCTGTCCCTTCATGAAAACTAAACTACGCATCACTGTGTGCTCCCTGAGAAATCAATGCACACCCCTTTGTTTCCACGCATCGCCTCATCTGCGCGTCTTTGCAGAGATGTTTCATGCAAACCAGGTAATTTGTGCTTGAAAGAGACTTTGTTTGCTTTTAAAAGACTTAAAGCACTTTATATCACTTTTCAGTGATATCTCAACATTTACTTATTGCATTTTAATTGTTTTGACCTGCATTTATCCAGATAAATATTATATATTCTTCTAATTTATTGCACAAATACTTTACACATTGACTTCTAAGTTAAGCCTGACTGCTCGGTGCCAAGCTACCAGAGGGTGGGCACAGGATAATTTGGACTGTGTGTGACTTACCCTGACTACAGTGAGGGTCCTTGCTTCGATAGGGGGTAACCTGACTACCAACCAAAGATCCAATTTCTAACATGTGCTCTTTCTGCTTGTAACTGTAAGATAGAAAAATGGAGCAGGAGCAATAAAATCACCATTTCATTTTTTGTTGCTTTAACCAGCTGATTTAACTATGCTCCATGACCTGCCTTTCACCTTGCCTGCTGGCTTCGACACTTAAGGAATCATAAATTGAAACAAATAATGATTCTGAATTGGTGATTCCTCAAATTTAATGCACAAAATTGATTTATTTGTTCACCAACTTCTAACGAATCCATTAGTATTTTGAGAACTGACTTATGTATCTCAAAATACTGATTCATAGTGAGTCGCAATTCAACTTATCTCTGTAAAATGCATGAGGTAGGTCATATAGTGAGACCCATTAAAATGTTCCACAATGACAGTCATGGTGGCCTGCTGGGATCAGCAGACTAGCATGTATATGATTGCTTTTAAATAAAGAAAAATGGGAGCATTACAAAAATACAGCACTGTCTGTTTATAAAAAAAAGAGTCTAGGAGTCTATATAATGAAAGGCCCAAATAAGTTACATTGACAAAGATGCTTCTAACCACTAACTTGTTCAAATGTGAAAAAGGTAGCCCTATAGTTTTTAGTAATGAACAAATGTATAGTTAGGCACTGGAAAATGATTAGACCGATGTTGTAATGTGATACTGGAATGCCGAGCTGCACTCGACATTCCAAGATGTTGCGAGCATTGTCTCTCTGACAGTTGGCTGTTGGCTGTGGTCAGTGAGGGAGCACTGACAGCGTTGTCTGATTACAGAATAAATATTTGGATAATTCAAACAGCAGGAAGAGTCTTTCATGCATGTTAGACTTTTCATCCTTGGCGTGGTCTCCCTTAACTTTTTGCCTCTGTTTCCCTTGTTTTTGATGTGTGCTGGACTGTGATCTTGCTGTTTTTGTTACTCTGGGCCCTTTACCACTGCTAACCAGTGCTAAAGTGCAAGTGCTCCTATAAAAAATTATATGTAATTGGTTTATCCATGATAGGCATCATTGATTTATTAGTCAGCCTCTAGTACAGTGCACTAGATGTGACCAGGGCCTGTAAATCAAATGCTACTAGTGGGCCTGCAGCACTGGTTGTGCCACCCACATAAGTAGCCCTGTAATCATGTCTCAGACCTGCCATTGCAGTGTCTGTGTGTGTACTTTTGACTGTAAATTCGACTTGGCAAGTGTACCCACCTGCCAGGCCTGAACCTTCCCTTTTCTTACATGTAAGGCACCCCTAAGGTAGGCCCTAGGTAGCCCCAGGGGCAGGGTGCAGTGTATGGTTAAGGTAGGACATATAGGCCCTAATTCTGAGTCTGACGGGCGGCGGAGGCCGCCCGCCAGACTTCCCCCCTCCGAAATACCGCTCCGCGTCGAAAGACCGCGGAGGGTATTCCGAGTTTTCCCCTGGGCTGGCGGGCGGTCTTCGCAAGACCGCCCGCCAGCCCAGGGGAAAACTCCCTTCCCACGATGACGCCGGCTCGTAATAGAGCCGGTGGAGTGGGAAGGTGCGACGGGTGCAGTTGCACCCGTCGCGTATTTCAGTGTCTGCTTTGCAGACACTGAAATACTTTTAGGGGCCCTCTTACGGGGGCCCCTGCCGTGCCCATGCCATAGGCATGGGCACGGCAGGGGCCCCCAGGGGCCCCGCGACTCCCCCTCCCGCCATCCGGTTCCCGGCGGGAGAACCGCCAGGAACTGGATGGCGGGAGGGGGAGTCGGAATCCTCCATGGCTGCGGAGCGTGCTCCGCAGCCATGGAGGATTCCTACGAGCGGCGGAAAGTCAGCGGGAGACCGCTGGCTTTCCGCGTCTGACCGCGGCTAAACCGCCGCGGTCAGAATGCTCGTAGGAGCACCGCCAGCCTGTTGGCGGTGCTCCCGTGGTCGGTGGCCCTGGCGGCCACCGACCGCCAGGGTCGGAATGACCCGCATAGTAATGTGTTTTATATGTTCTGACAGTGAAATATTGCTAAATTCGATTTTCACTGTTGCAAGGCCTGTCCCTCTCATAGGTTAACATGGGGCTACCTTTAAAACTGATTAAAGTGTAGATTCCCTTTAGGAGCGGATGGAAATGTGGAGTTTGGGGTCTCTGAGCTCACAATTTAGAAATATATCTTTTAGTAATGTTGATTTTAAGATTGTGGTTTTGAAAATGCCACTTTTAGAAAGTGAGCATTTCCTTGCTTATACCATTTCTGTGACTCTGCCTGTTTATGGATTCCCTGTCTGGGTCAGTTTGACAGTTGGGCTGGTTGCACCTCACACTAGACAGCGACACAGAGGGAGCTGGGGTGTAGTCTGCATTTCCTGATAAGCCATCTGTGCTAGGAGGGAGGAGAGCAGTGATCACTTACATCTGAAAGGGCTGTGCCTGCCCTAACACAATGCAGTCTCCAACCCCCTGGTGAGTGTCTGGGGCCTGGCCTGGGCAAGGCAGGATTTCACATTCAAGAGAGACTTTGATTTGAAATATGCCTAATTCAAAGTAGAAATTGGGTATAAGAAGGGCACCCAAAACCACAGACTTTAGAACACTTCTGGAAACCAAGAGGAACCTCTGCCTGAAGAGGAGCGGAAGAGCTAAGGAAGAAGAGCTGCCCTGCCTGTGACTGTGCTTTGTGGAGCTATCCTGCAGTTGCTGCTTCTGCCAGAGCAAGAGGGCAAAGAGTGGACTTTGTGTGCCTTCCATCTTGTGAAGATCTCCAACTGCTTTGTTAGAAATTGAGTTTCTGGTTGGTTAGGGTATGCACCTCAGCCAGGCAGAATCTTCCCACTCTAGTCAGGGCAAGGGAGTTACACGTCCAAGATAACCCCTGCTCACGCCCTTGGTAGCTTGGCACGAGCAGTCAGGCCTATCCCAGAGGCAATCTGTAAAGCATTTGCACAACACACACAACACACGTGACGCAATATCCCAACCACAAAGGAAACACAACACCAGATTATATGAAAATTTACTGTATTGTACACAAAGCAATTATCAGACCAAACATCACATATCAGTACTATCCTGCTACCTTACCTGCTTCCCCCCGCCCATCTGACACGAAACAGAGGGGCCCGGTAGGGTGGGGGAGTCTCCAATGAGGCCTCCTGCCCCCCACCAGGCTTGAAGAGATGTTGCGGCCTGCCCCGGCCGTCAGAAGCAGCAGGCACCAAAGTAGGTGCCTGCTTGTGCCCGGGGGGAGTTCCACGGAGCGCGCTTCACCCCGGGGGCACGATAGGAGCACGTTCGCTCCAATCTTTCATCAGGCAATTTTCTTCGTGCCCCAGGGGCACAGGGAACAGCGTGACTCCGGTGCTGCAACGATCACAGCCCGGGTTGCTGCAGTGATTTCTCCACAACACCAGCAATGCGCTTTCTAAGCGCTAGCAGCTCATTTTAGGCCGGGTCGCAGCGGTGAATGCCGGCAACAAGCACTTACAAAGTTCTAACTTCTAGGGAGAAGCAGAACAGCCACAGGGAGCGCTTTCCACGCGCTGTAAAGTACAAATTAAGCACTCCTCGTGCTGTAAATAGATGCAGGGGTCGGGGGCCACAGCACCCTGCTCCTGGGGGACAGAGCCAAAGGAAAAGGCCCATAGGTAGGGGGGCCCAGCAAAAGGCCAGCACATAGAGGATGCAAGCAGGTGGCAAGTCCTTTCAGTGACCAAGCAGGTCACAGGTCAGCACAGCAGCAGCAGTCCATGGCGGTTCCTGGTGAGTCCTTTTAGCCTTCCATGTCCAGTTCCAAAATATCTCCAAGAGTCTTCAAATTGTGGGGAAACCCCCCTGTAGTTATACTCAGTCCTTACAATGTTTTGCAATGGCAAGGAGAGGGGGTTCCAGCCAGTTACAACTGGTTCTGGGAGTGCCCCCTCTCTCCTTTCAGCACAGGCTCCAAACATCAGTGGGAGGTTAACGACCCTATAGTGTGAGGCCAGGGCACAGCCTTTACAGATGTAGGTGTGCCCCGCCTGTCCCTCCTCTCAGCCCAGGAAGACTATTCAGTATACAGATGCACCTCTGTGACACCTCCACCCTCCCTGTGTACAGGCTGTCTGAAAAGTATGCACAAAGCCCCAACTGTCACTCTGCCCAGACATGGATTGGAGTCAAGCTGCAAAACACCAGAGTCATAAGCACAGATAAATGCGCACTTTCTAGAAGTGGCATTTCTGTGATAGTAATAAAAAATACACCTGTAGTAAAAGGGGAGTTCTGAACCTGGCAAGTATATTTAGATGCCAGGTCCCTGTGGCAGAAAACTGCACACACAGGCCCTGTGCTAGCAGGCCTGAGACAGGTTTGAAAGTCTACTTCAGTGGGTGGCGCAAGCAGCGCTGCAGGCCCACTAGTGGTATTTAATTTGCAGGCCCTGCGTATAGAGATACCACTGTACAAGGAACTTATAAGTAAATTAAATATGCCAATTAGGTATAAGCCAATTATACCAACTTTAGATGGGAGAGCACCTGCACTTTAGCACTGGTCAGCAGTGATAAAGTGCTCAGAGTCCTAGAGCCAACAGCAAGAGGTCAGAAATACCAGGAGGAAGGAGGGAAAAAGACTGGGGATGACCCTGCATAAGGAAAAAAGTCCAGCAGGACCCCCTACCAGCCTAAAGCCAGGGGAGAACAATCAATACCTTGATGTAGTTCCCTGATTGGAGTGATAGAACAAGGACCCAGGCCGACAACAGCAGGGGCACGATCCAGTTCTACGCCTTCCTGACTCCACTTGGATCTCTCTGTCAATGCTTCCCAGGCAACCTAGACAAACCCACGGTGGCTCCCTAGCTGCCAATGGCCAGAACCAGGCCCCAGGCCATCTAGGAGCCTTTGTTCTCTGAAACCATAACGAGTGGGGGGTGGTAGCCCCAGGTGCAAAGCAACCTTACTTCACTCCACTTCCAATCATTTCAGGGGCTCTACCCTGCCACTGATCCACCAACCTTAGGTCCACACCCATAGGTTCCACAGGGGCTAGAGGCGAAGCTCTCCTCCCTCTACCCCTCCTTCTAGGATCTCGCCCTCCTCTTCCAGGAGGGGTATCACCAGTATCCACACTTGCCAGGGTGCTGGGTACAGCAGTCCTGCACAACTCTCTTGTCAGCCCAGGATCACTACCTGGCAACTGACCACCCAACCTAGGGACGACACCCTTGGGTTGCACCAGGGTCCGGACGAGCTTCCCCCTCCCTGAACCCCACTTCCAGAGTCCTGCGTCTCGCCACCTCGGAGGAAGCCACCAGATGTTTCACACGCTGGGGCGAGCACACTAACCGCCCCCCCAACCAGGTCAGAGTTTACCCCCTGAACTTGTCCATCCAGTCCAGGGATGACACCCTATGACTGGACCATTGCACAGCGAACCAGGACTTCCTTGGGAGCACACCTACCCTCTACCAGATCAGAAGTTACCCCCTGAATCTGGCAATCCAACCCAAGTTCACCACCCTGCGGTTAAACCACTGCCTGGCGCACCAAGACTTCCTCAGGAGCGCACCTGCTCCCCATCAGGTCAGATCATCCGACCAAGAGTCACCACCCTGTAGTTGAACCATTGCTTGGCGCACTAGGCTTTCTCGGGGACACACCTACCCTCCATCTGGGAAACACCTTCCCCAAGGGCCACACAAGAGTCTGGCTGGTGCAGGTCTCCTGACCTCTGCCCATCTGACAGAGTCTGGAGTCCCTCCATCCCAGTAATGGTCTCACCAAGGTCATTCCTGGGGGGCTCTTCTCTCAGAGCTGACCCTCCAGGTTCTCCACTGGGGCCTGCAGTCCCCTCTCAACCCTATGCCTGGATTTCCACCTCCTCCACTCTGGAGTGAGACTACCAGACAACAGAACCGGTGGAACGCTATCACCAGTCACCCGCCCAAGTTCTACTGGCAAAGTGGGATCCCTCTGAGCAGCTGGCCCTACGGTACAGGCTAGGCTCCCATCCTGGCATCCACTCATGGAACCAACCAAGCTATGAGACCGGGTCTCGGACATCTTGGGACACAGCCCACCCCCACTCCCTCTACTCTGAGACAAGACATGTGATCCCGAACCCCTCTCATTACACTGGGACCTACCTGGGACACAAGCCTTTCCCACCACACCTGGGTCGGAAACACCTAGACCACTCTCATTAGGAACACCCCCTAATGCCCCACCAGACCCTCTGGTATGCAACCAGAAGTCTGTCTCCATTGCAAGCTCCCTGGGGTCAGAGAGCTCACACGCTGACAAGTGTTGGCGTAACTCTGAAAAACAACAACGAAGCAGGTGCTCTCTGACAATCAGATTAAACGGTCCTTCAAAATTGTTTACTGTGCTACCCTTCACCCATCCATCTAGTGCAATGCAGCAATCCTCCACAAACTCCTCCCAAGACTGGTGGGACAGTTTTTTACTGCCCCTAAAACGTTTTCTGTATTACTCAGGGGAAAAACCATACTTCACAATCAGTGCTCACTTTACAGTGGAGTACCCCTCCCTGTCACTCTTTTCTAGAGTGAGTAGGGCATCCCTCCCCTCCTCAGGAATATAGTTCCCTAGGCCAGTCCCCCAATTCCTCTCAGGGATCCTGCGCTCTACCAGAGCCCCCTCCTATTCCTTTAACCACTGACGTATGTCACCCCCTCTTGGAACCTGGGTACCAAATCTATGGGTATGTGAGGATCATCTTTGCTACAGCACTCTACATTGCTGGCACTACTGGACTTCACCTGCAGCGCTGGTGAGTCCAGAACCTTCAGACTGCGCTCCGGAGCAAGTCTTTCTCTGGCAAAGGCCATCCCTGCCTCTGCCATCCTCTCCTGTACTAAGGCCTTCTCTACCTCAGCCCTTCTCTCCTCAACAGCTAGGCCTGCTAACTGCAACTTCAGGTCCCTCTCTTCCTGCCTATCACTTAGCTCATCGGGCGTCAAGGAATGAGAGGTAGACCTGCTTCTTACACTGGACCCAGCAAGGGACTCCCTATCACTGGGGCCTTCCCTGTCAACTGGCGTCCCCACCCGGTCATTCTCAACGTCCTGATCAGTCTCTCTACCACTCTCTAGGGATGAGGTCTGGGAGCCCTCCCATTGGGAACCCTCGCTACACCCAGGTTCCTCTGGGTACCCCCTAAGCACACTCCCACCCTGGGTAATGTCACAAGCCTTTCAAAGAAATTCAGAGATCTCCTGAAGTCCCCTTCCACAGGCAGTCCTCTCTCTCTACAGAACCCCTCTAATTCCCCCTGTGTGTAAAACTGCAGGTCCTCTAAATCAAAGGTAAGCCTCATCTTGAACACGTACAAAAAATACAAATGTGACAACCACAATACCCAAGTGTGAGAACTGAAGACAGGAAAAATGACCAAAGAGAGAAAGTTAAGAGAAGCCAAACATGTGACGGTCTAAACGCAATCCTTGTAGTGAAATAATGAGTCACAATGGTATTGTGCAAGCGCATGTCCTATCCTCACCGCTGACGACCAATGTTAGAAATGGGGTTTCTGGTTGGTTAGGGTATACACCTCCGCCAGGCAGAACCTACCCACTCTAGTCAGGGCAAGGGAGTTACACGTCCAAGATAACCCATGCTCAACCCTGTGGTAGCTTGGCACGAGCAGTCAGGCCTATCCCAGAGGCAATGTGTAAAGCGTTTGCACAACACACACAACACACATGATGCAATATCCCCACCACAAAGGAAACACAACACCAGATTATATGAAAATATACTGTATTGTACACAACACAATTATCAGACCAAACATCACATATCAGTACTATCCTGCTATCTTAGCAGTTGTCAAAACAGTACACATTAGTCACTCTGCAGACTACCAGTAGTCACATATAACACACAGGTTACTCAGTATTCTGCAACATAAGCAGTAGTCAGGAAACATGTTATTACACCAATGCACTTGTCATAAGAATATCATAAAACGCCCATAGTAGGAACATTAGAAAACGTATGGCAAGTTAGAAAAACATACTAGCAAGTCATGTCCATAAAAGGAATATTTGCACACATATGTAAAAATATCATCAAACAGGCAGGTAATATATCAATCAGAAAAAGTCTGTAGGAAGAACTTGGATTATAAATATATTAGTCATTTAAAAGTACCTGGTTTGATGAAGGCACCTCCACTGCCTATAGAATGAAAATTGGGGCCTCCGGTTCTCCTCTGCGCAAAACGGGGGCCTCCTGTGAGCACTGGGACCGAGAGGGGCAGCTCGTACCCTCTCAGTATTCCTGAGGGACCCGCAATCAATACCCCCCAAAACAATCAGGGCCAACCAGTGGGGGCCCCCACCCGACTTGGCAGGGGCCAACAACTAATGTAGGACCTCCCATGGGGGGAGCCTTCGGCGAGGCTTCCTCCCCACCAATGTCCTATAAAGGGCAAGATTCAGGATCCACTGAGGTCGGGGGGAACCTCCGATGAGGCTTCCTTTCCCCCGCCCGTCCGACACGAAACAGAGGAGCCCGGTAGGGCGGGGGAGGGGGGAGCCTCCGATGAGGCCTCCTGCCCCCCACCAGGCTTGAAGAGATGTCGCAGCCTGCCCCAGCCGTCAGAAGCAGCAGGCACCAAAGTAGGTGCCTGCTTGTGCCCCAGGGGTGCTCCACGGAGCACGCTTCACCCCGGGGCACGATAGGAGCGCGCTCGCTCCAATCTTTCATCAGGTAATTTTCTTCATGCCCCGGGGGCACAGGGAACAGCGTGAATCCGGCGCTGCAATGATCACAGCCCGGGTTGCGGTGGTGATTTCTGCATGACACCAGCAATGTGCCTTCTAAGCGCTAGAAGCTAATTTTAGGCCGGGTCGCGGCAGTGAATGCTGGCAACAGGCGCTTACAAAGTACTAGCTTCTAGGGAGAAGCAGAACAGCCACAGGGAGCACTTTCCACGCGCTGTAAAACACAAATGAAGCACTCCTCGTGCTGTGAACAGATGCAGGGGTCAGGGGCCATAGCACCCTGCTACTGTGGGAAAGAGCCAAAGGAAAAGGCCCACAGGTAGAGGGGCCCAGCAACAGGCCAGCACATAGAGGATGCAAGCAGGTGGCAAGTCCTGGCAGACAACTGCACACAAAGGCCCTGTGCTGGCAGGCCTGAGACAGGTTTGAAAGTCTTCTTCAGTGGGTGGCGCAAGCAGCGCTGCAGGTCCACTAGTAGTATTTAATTTGCAGGCCCTGGGTATAGAGATACCACTGTACAAGGGACTTATAGGTAAATTAAATATGCCAATTAGGTATAAGCCAATCATACCAACTTTAGATGGGAGAGCACCTGCACTTTAGCACTGGTCAGCAGTGATAAAGTGCTCAGAGTCCTAGAGCCAACAACGAGAGGTCAGAAAAACCAGGATGAAGGAGGTAAAAAAGACTGGGGATGACCCTGCGTAAGGAAAAAAGTCCAACAGGCTTGATGTAGAGCTTGCCTCCTGTTGTTTGAAGTCTCAGGGACAGCAAAGGCTTCTCTCTGCCAGCACCTGGAGTCTCTGGAGAGACTCCTACTCTGCCCTGTGGTGCCCATCTGTGATGCTATTAATTGTGTTTGACTAATGATTTTGTGTTTCACCACTGCGCATCTTAGTTGCACAATGTTCACCGGTAGAACATTACATGTTGTTTTCAGTTTAGCTGCCTATTGGCTTTAACATGGGATTAGACATTACATTTGGTATGTAGGTCAGCTGCCTATTGGCTTTAACATGGCATTAGACATTACATTTGGTATTTAGGTTAGCTGCCTATTGGCTTTAACATGGCATTAGACATTACATTTGGTATTTAGGTTAGTTGCCTATTGGCTTTAACGAGACATTGCAGATGAGCTGTGTTTTTCCAAGCTGTGTTTTTCCACATGATAGACCAAGCTGTGTTTTTCAAATTGAATTCACACCAAACCCTGGCTAATAAGAGAGAGTACATTTGATGTTTTCCTTTCTGCTCTGCCTTGGGAAGAGGAGGGCTCTAGGAGATCTAGCCAGTCTCCAAAGGCTTGCATAGTTTTCCTGAGTCTGAGAGAAGGGGGCACGTTTTTGGAACGATGGCCCTGGGCAACAGCGAGGGGGAGAAATATCTTGACTTCAGACAGGAACGGACGTCAGTTGCCTGTCTCCCGTTTGGGTAGAAAATCTCTTTCTCGCAGTTGAACTGGAGTCATCAACTTTCAGCTCAGAAAGATGAAGTGGAGTGATAGGCCCTAAGGTGATGCAATATTGACTTTTATGCTTTGCTTTGAAGTTATGCTATAATATAATCACATGTATTTGCTGTGTACATTGCAACTGAGAAGTACTTTGATATATTTTGCTTTCATTGCTGTGACTACTTTTAAACGTGTGCTTCCAACCTACTAATTTCGTCTTTCAGGAACCTCGTTGTGAAGTAATAATAATAATAAATGTCTTCTTTAAATTAAGAAGTGCATTCCAGAGAAGTTTTGTAAGCTTGGTCATAAGATAAGAGAAGGAAAGCAAAACACCATCCAGTTGCTGGGACCCTGAAAGGAGAAGCTGGCAGCCTAAGAGGAAGAAATCCACGCACAGAGCGCCTTGCGGAGAAAAGATCGACGCAACTCCGATCTACGGCTAAAGAAACGATGCGCCGCCGGCTTTGCGGCTGAACATCGATGCTCACCTGAAGAACAACCGAAGAATCGACGCACAGAGCTGGAGAAACGATGCGCGGCATCCCTGACTGAGGCTGGGAGATCGCAACCCGCGCTGCATGGTTTTCGGATCATCGTGTGGCTGGATTTCCGACACAAGTACCACCGGGCATGTAAAAACAACGGAAGGCCTGCCCGGTCCCAAGAGTGCTGACTGGATCGACGCATCACTCTCCTGCAGAGAGAAGAAACAACGCGCCCCAACCCGACGAAAGGAGAAACGACACAAGGTCTCGCTAGGGAGTGAAATCCATGCATCGCAAGCCCTTTTTGACGCACACTCGCCCGTGCGGGGTTATTTTTGACGCACCCAAGGTACATTTTCATGCTAACAGTGTTAGTGTGTGTTTAAAACTACACGAAGACTCTTTTTGCTTTTTAATTGATAACTTGACATGTGTGTTGTAGATTTTTGTCATTTTGTTCTTGTTTTGTTTAGATAAATATTCTCTATTTGTTTTTAAACCTGTGTTGTGTCTTTTACCCTGACTAGAGTGAGGGTCCTTGCATGAACAGGGGTAACCTGACTGTCAACCATAGACCCCATTTCTAACAATGCCTAACACTGGCGACGAGCTCCGACCACTTGAGCATAGACTCAGTCAGTGTCAGAGAACCTGCGTATGGACTAGTAAGATTTGGAGGAAGCATAAATCATGCAGGCGAGTTCGATTTAAAAATCGCTTTCTGACCTGTGTGAGCCGAGCGCACGCAATCTGCATTTTAAGACTGAAATCGATCCTTCTTGGTACAAGGGATTCTGGGAGTGAATGTGCTCAACTCCCTGTAGAAATACACGGTGGCCATTTTGAGAGCAACAAGGCCTAAGTCCTTTGGAAATTGCACTGAATGTAGTAATCTGGCAGCCATCTTAGCTGTTTGGAATGGTTTACATTAAGTTTATGGGGACAACGTTGTTCCAGTGAGATACTGGTAAAAAGAACAGTGACGTAGGAAAAAACAAAATTGTTGGGAAATATAATTTTATTAAATAAACTATCACAAAAAGGAAAAAAAAATTTGATCAGCGAAAAAGACTTGAAGTACTGTTTTAAATTACTGATACAAGAAGGAAAGAGTGCATTTGGAAGCAATATTGCAAATTGATAAGAGTGACTATGGAAGGGACTGTGTAAAGATCACTCTCTCACAGATCCTTTCCTTTTAACTTCATTTTATTCCAGGTACATTGTATTACAACATCTTCAGCACAGCTCCACATCTAAGTCCTCTTCCATTCCAGCCTTCTTCTCAATGCCCACCGTTCTAGCTTACCTCATCACCTACATCATCACATTCCACCCTTCCCCTGTCACAACTCTACAGGTTATCTCTACACATCTCCCCATTTACAATACATAACAACATAATAAATCTACATCAACAATGACTAACAATAAACAAAAAAATAGCTAAAAAAAAATGAAACAGAATTCGTTAATTAACGATTAATCTTACATACACTTCCCATGCTCCATGACAAGCCATTCTCCAAGACTACCACATTTCGTTTAACATCCTTGACCAACTGAGGAGCAGAATATCTGCTATCCCCTTTTAAGATAATTCCACCTTTCCTTGTCACCACCCAGTACCCTCTCTGTATGTGACAACGTTTCACACCCATTCTTTTGTTATAATGCTGGATGTTCTTCTCTTGCATTTTTTCAACCTTTCCTCTTACCATTTCCATATCTACTTTTATTGTTCCTTTGGTTTTTAACCACATAGGACACTCCTTCACACCTGGATCTTTTCCTTTTAAGGATACAAATGGTGACACTCCTGTTACAGAATGTGGGGTCGTACAGTATGTCCACATCATCTTGCTCAACTCCCTCCTCCAAGGAAGATGATTGGCTAATGAGAACTGAATGTTCTCCATCACTATACGATTTATCCTTTCTACCAATCCATTAGCCTGTAGACGGAACAGAGCAACCCGTTCGTGGACAATTCCCATCTTCCGTAAATAATCAGTCATTTCAAGTGACACAAATTGTACACCATTATCTGTTACAATTGTTTTGGGAATCCCTTCCTCCATGAATGTCTCTTCAAGGAATTCTATAACTTTCAAAGTTCTTACCTGATCGACTACTTTGACAACAAACCACTTAGTGTGATAATCCACCAACAACATTGTGTACCTACTTCTCGCGCCCAACCTTGAAACAGGACCGATAAAATCTACAGCTAACTTTTCCCAAGGTCGGAAACTTCATAGGCACTAATGAAGTTTGCCTTAGTACCTTAGTCTTATCAATGATTCCACACGCAACACAATTCTTCGCTGTTTCCTCTACTTGCTTATCAATCCCTGGCCACCAAAATGACTGTCTTACTTTCCTCTTCATCATTCCTTGGCCTAAATGTCCTCGATGAGTAACATTAATGATGTGTTTACGCACACCTTCTGGAGGAAGAATTTGATCCCTTCTCAACAGTCTCCCATTCTGTATGCTTAACTCATCTCTGGCTTTGAAATAACTAGCCAAATCAGTGCACTGTTCATCCTCACTTCTCCACCCATTGACCACTTTGTCCTCTGCTCTCCGCATAACAGGATCACTCACTTTCGCACTCTCCCATTCATGTACACTCACAGCCACCTCTCCCAACACTGTTTCCACGCTACATTAAAATGTTTCTTCCGCAACCTCTTCCACTTTTACTGGCATCCTTGAAAGATAATCTGCCACTACATTTTTATTTCCTTTCACAAATTCTATATCAAAGTTGTAATCCATCACAGACAACAACCACCTTGAAATACGTGGTGTAACACTACCTTCTAACCCACGTCCACCTTCAAAAATATATGTTAGTGGCTTATGATCAGTCCTTAATTTGAAAGGTACTCCCCACACGTAAATTTTGAAATGATTGATTCCCAAGCAACAAGCGAAGGCCTCCCTTTCTATCACAGAATACGATATCTCAGCACCCTGCAATCTTCTCGAAGCAAGCCCAACTACATATTCTTCTCCATCCTTAACCTGTGTCAATATCGCTCCAAGGCCCACATTACTGGCATCAGTAGTTATGTAAGTTTTTGTAGTCACATCAAATACTCCTAAAGTAGGAGCTTCCAAAATGCATTTCTTTATTTCCTCAAAGGCATGCTTACACTCACCATTTCAATCATACACCACGCCTTTCTTCATCAGCTTCCTCAAAGGTTCAACTATCTCCATAAAATGCTTTATGAACTTTGCCCAATATTCTGCAAGTCCAAGGAATGATCTCAACTCATCCCTACAACCAGGTTCAGGTGCATGTTCAATCGCAGCTACTATACTTTTCTTAGGCCTTATACCATGGTTACTTATTGTGTGTCCTAAATCTGTCACTTCCGGTTTTTGAATCTGACACTTCTCTTCCATAATGGTTAGGCCCTTTTTTTTAATCTACTCATCACTTCTTCAAATAAAAAATCATGTTCAGTCTCACTACTCACTACAATCAGTATATCATCCTGAAAACACAGTACTCTAGCCATATCCCAAAAAATGTTTCCCATTATTCTCTGGAATACAGCAGAGGCAGATGCTAGACCGAAAGGCATCCTTTTGTAATGGAAACCCCTTAAAGGCGTCACAAAGGCTGTCAAGTGTCTAGACTCCTCATGCAGGTTCACTTGATGATAGGCTGATGACATGTCCAGAACATTAAATACACTCCCTTTCTCTTTCATAGATAACATTTCTGAGATGTTCAGCAAAGGTTGCCTATCAACCCATATATTTCTATTTAGATCTCTAAGGTCAATGCACAGACGAATTTTGCTCCATCCTTTGGCACTACTATGACTGGAGCAAGCCATTCTGAAGATTCAGTTGGTTCAATGATGTTATCCCGTAACAGTCTTTCTAATTCTTGTTTCAAAGGTTCTTTCATTAAATTTGGAACATTCTGTATCTTATGAACCACAGGTTTTACATTCTTTTTTAACACTATTTTGTGAGAAAAACCTTTAAACAGACCCAATTTTGAAGAAAAAACTTCTGGATACTTTGTAATCAGATGATGCCGCAACTTTACATTTACCTCTTCAACACTTCTTTTTTCTGTAACCATTACTGGTACCTTGGCATTAGGATCCAGAACTATGCCTAAGTCTCTTTGATGTCGCCAACCCAATAAATTTGTCCCATAGTCTGTGATATATATTCTTCCTTTAACAGATCTATTCTTAAAGGAAATTGTCATCCATCGCATTCCAATTATTTCAATTCTCTTTCCCGCGTAGCCTACAGCCTTTATATCTGGTTCCATCAAGTTATCATTCTCTGTATTCGCCCATTCATGTTCATATACTGCCTTTGAAACAAGTGTGAACAAATTTCCTGAGTCTATTAACATTTTGATTGGCACTTTGTTCAAAAATATTCGAGCATGAGGTTTCTCCAACAAGTCAGTACTTTCCATTTTGACTTGTTCACTTGACAATCCCATATGTGAAATCCCATCTTCAACATTGCAACCATTACAATCTTCTTCTACATTTAAAATTATCTCCTCAATACTTTTACACATATCCTGAATTTCTTGAATTGCCCTACCACCACCACCATTGGACTTGCATTTACACACCTTGGCAAAATGTCCTCTTTTGCCGCAGTTGCGAAAAATCGCGTTTCTAGCCGCACACATTTTGCTAGACGCAATGTGTCCCTGAGCATTCCAGCAATAACATTTTATTTCTCTTCCCTCGAACATTTTCTGCTTTTCTCCATTTCCTCCTTTTATAACTTCACAATTATTCATAATAGTTTTTTTTACTGTATCGCTTTGTGAATCCTTTTTATTTTTTATTTCACCAACAATACTCTGTTTCACTTCTTCATTGGATTCATCCATTTCTTGCAGCCAGATGGCAGTGTGTTCCATCCTCTTCGCTATCTGTATTGCCTCCTCCAAATATGGATCCTTCATTAACAATTTTTCCCTTATTTTCTTGTCATAAGTGCACCTTACAATCTGATCCCTTATTAAAGAATCAGACAATTGTTCAAAACGGCAAGATAACGCAAGTCCCCTTAGAGTTGCCACATAGGACACTATGGGGGTTATTCCAACTTTGGAGGAGGTGTTAATCCGTCCTAAAAGTGACGGTAAAGTGACGGATATACCACCAGCCGTATTACGAGTCCATTATATCCTATGGAACTCGTAATACGGCTGGTGGTATATCCGTCACTTTTAGGACGGATTAACACCTCCTCCAAAGTTGGAATAACCCCCTATGTCCTCATCTACTTTTTGCACTCTTGAAAAAAAATTGTGACGTTCCATAACAAGATTAGTTTTAGGAGTAAATTGAATGTACAACATTTGCATAGACATATCAAATACATTCAAAGGCTGTCCATCGCCCATTCCTAAGGACACTTCAGGTAGGTCCTCATATATTCTTCTTCCTTCAAAATCTAGATGGTGTAGAAGAATAGCTTGCCTCCTAAGTGTGCCATAACGATCACCCCCAATCGCCAACATGTAAGTCACAAATAATTTTTTCCATTCTTTCCATGGAATGGGTGGTTCTCCTGGTGTTGCCAGGAAAGGTGGTGGTGACGACTTGCTTTGGTCCCCCATTTTTATGATTTGGAGTTGCAGTAGAAAATATTATTCCTTTCATTTATATTTTATTTATTATTATATTTCTTCTAGATATGTTTCAATTATGTTTTTATTAGCAGTTGTTTGCCACCGTACATATCATTAGTCAATAATCTGTTAAACATACTCTAATTGTCAAAGTCCTTCCTCTATGTTTGCTATTTGCTTAGTCCTTCTTCTATGTATTGCAGGAATTGAAATTGGATGCGGCAGACCCTGGAGAAGTACCACAAAGGTAAGACTTTTGTTCCTTGTTCATGTATGAATTAATTTAATCTTTACACCGATGTAGAATGCCATTAAACATTGCTTCCGGTTTCGAAAATGGACAGTTGTGCTCTCCTTCAAGTGTTAATTTCACAGTGTGCTCACATTGTGAAATAAATGGTGCCATCGAGCGCAGTGGCAGAATCGTGCGCTCATTTAATTTTCCACATCAGTTAAGGCTGACGCGTGCGTCGTGTTCACACTTCTCTCAGTGTGAAATAAGTGGTGCCACCAAGCGCAATTTATCGAAGCATGCGCTCATTTAATTTTCCACATCAATTTAACACAACGTTAATGCTGATGCGTGCTTCACGTTCACACTGCTCACAGTCTGTAATAAATGGTGCCGCCGAGCGCAATTAGTAGAAACGTGCGCTTGTAAAATTTCCCATATTAAGTTAACTCAAAGGTTGACGCCGATGCATTTCATCACGCATCAAGTATGTTATTCTTTTTCATTTTACTCTCCATTTAGAAATATACGCCCCATATTTAAATAATTGTTTCAGCCACCAGGCCCAACACAACGCAATGAATAGCTCGAGCGTGGAGTTCTTTGAACGAGCTTTAGTTTGAAGCGCACGCGCTCAATGCATCGACCGTTTTTAGGTCTTATAAAACTCTTATTCTATAGTCTATGAAGAGGCAATTTTACTATATATTCATTTTTCAAGGTTTCCCACTGACAACAATAAGTTACCTTGATATAATTTCTTTATGTATAAGTAATGATCAATAATGTACAACAGGAGCTGTTACTTCATTCCAGGAGTGAAGATGTTCCATACAAATCTGTCTCCTGCATGGAAGATCCCATCCTTGTCCCCAATGTAAAGATCACTCTCTCACAGATCCTTTCCTTTTAACTTTATTTTATTCCAGGTACATTGTATTACAACATCTTCAGCACAGCTCCACATCTAAGTCCTCCTCCCTTCCAGCCTTCTTCTCATTGCCCACCGTTCTATCTTACCTCATCGCCTACATCATCACATTCCATCCTTCCCCTGTCACAACAGGTTATCTCCACAGACTGTCATTTTCCCATGTGTTTTCTTGGCAGAACTAGGAACTCCACTGAATGAATGGAAAGAATGGGTGGAGATTTTTGAGAATTATATTGTAGCTCTGGATGGAAGAGAGTTTGGTCCGGCAAGGAAGAAAGCGTTACCATTGAGTATCTTAGGCAAAGAAGGTCAACACGTATTAAAATACTTGCCAACAGTGTTGGGCGAGGATGGTCAGCCAATGACTGATGTATATGTAGAGGCTAAAGCAAGTTTGGAGAAGCATTTTGTGAAGGATAGGAATATAGTGATGTGTCAGTATAAATGTTATACCCAGCCGCAGGGAAGTGAGGAGACTATTGACCAATTCGTAACAAGACTACAAGAATTGTCATTAAAATGTCAATTTGGGAATATGAGGGATGAAATGATACGTGACCAACTGATAGTTCAATGCACAAATTAGAGGATGCAAGAAAGACTGTGGCTGGCTAAAAATCCTTCGCTACAAGATGCTATAGAGATTGCAAAGGTTGTTGAACAGTCAGAGCAATGTATGAAGGAAATGGAACAAAAAACAACTGATAACAATGTGCCATATGTGGATAAAACAAGAAAGAAAGTTCTGGCACCAATAAGGATATGTTTTGAGCCAAAAAAAGAATGGTGCCTATAGGAAAGGTAACAGTGTTAATTTGAAGATGGAAAAACTGTGCATGAGATGTGGCAGTAGCTATCATACTTCAGATTCGAAGAATTGTTTTACCTTGGGCAAAGATTGTCAAAAGTGTGGACGGATAGGACACATCACATGCATGTGCAAGTCAAACAACAGGTCTAAAGTTGCAACAATTGATGATGAAGGAGAGGAGGAGGAAGTGAATGAGGACAGACTTTTATGTGTGTTGGATGGCCTGGCGGAGGAAGGTAGGTATAACAGACCAAAAGCTATGTTTACTGTGAGGAACAAAATAATTCAATTGATGGTAGATTCGGGATCTCTTGTTTAGATTGCATTGGCCTGAAGTACGTCTACTTCCCAAGGACATTAATCTGGGAGGTTATCAAGGGGAGAAAATAGAAATTATAGGCTATATGTTAGCAAAGATCGAGTTTCAAGACCGATATGTACAAGGAAAAGTACATGTAGAAGAAAATGGACCTCTGATACTGGGTTGGAAACAGCAATATGATCTGCACTTGATAATCAATCCCAGGTCACCTAGTCAAGTTATGATACTGGATGAGATTACGGTAAGGCACGTACTGGAAGGGGCGAGTGCAGCATTTTCAGAGGATATAGGAGAACTCAGGGGTTATATGCACAGAATAAGACTTAAACCCTCTGCGATTCTGGTGCAACATAAAGTGAGGAGAGTTCCTATAGCAGCCAGACTGGAAGTTAAGAGGATGCTTCAGGAGAAGGAGGATCAAGGTATTATCAAACCAATAGAGACGTCAAGTTGGATCTCTCCAATTGTCATCACCAAGAAATCGGATGGTACCCTTCAGATTTTGTGTGGACTTGCGCACTCTGAACCGGAATATAATAACGGATAATTTTCCGCTCCCTAATTTCAATGAGCAAATTTTGATGCTTAAGGGGGGGGAAGTATTTCTCCAAATTAGACTTGAAGAGCGCAGATAAGGCTCCATGATGATTCCAAACAACTTATAGCATTTATACCAACTGAAGGGGTATTCCAGTTTACTAGAATTACTTTTGGATTAGCCTCTGCTGCTGGAGTATTTCAAAGGATGATTGGCCAAATTCCGAAGGGGATCGAGGGCACTGTGTATTTTCAAGATGGCATTTTGATTTTTTTCGGATAATATGGAAAACCATAACATACTACTCAAAAAGGTGTTGGATAGGATTATTGAAGCCAGTCTAACACTTAAGAAAGAGAAATGCACATTTTGTGTTGAAGAAGTGGAGTATTTGGGGTACACACTGTATTCGGCTGGAATGAGGCCGAAACAAGACTTATTAGAGGTGATAAGGAAGGCACCACGTCTTTCAGATAAGGATCAATTGAGATCTTTTCTAGGTCTTATTGAATTCTATTCAAAATTTGTGAGAAATTTTGAAGAGAAAACTGAGAGTATGAAGAGATTGTTAAGAAAAGGATGGAAGTTTGAGTGGATGGATGACCAACAGAAGGCTTTTGAAGGCATTAAGAATGAAATATGTTCTGCAGGGATTTTAGCTCCATTTGATACTAAATGCAGACGGTGCGGTTGGGCTAGGAGCTGTTCTAACGCAGAAGCATAGGGCAGTGAGAAAACGGTAGCGTTTTCTTAACGTTTATTGACGCACACTGAACGCAACTATGCTGTCATGGAAAGGGAAGCATTGGCGTCAGCCTGGGCTGTGGGATATTTCAGGATGTATGTGTGGGGTTCACCTATAATAATTCGCACATATCACAAACCACTAGTGAGAGTTTTGGTACCGGTGGAACTGAGAAGGTGTCGGCAAGATTAGCTAGGTTAGCAGCGCGCTTACAGGAATTCTAAAATACAGTTGAGTATATCCTTGTGTGGAGGAATGTTGAAGTGGATGGGTTGTCAAGGTCACCTTTGCCATGGTGCGAGGTAGACAAAGATATGGTGGAAACAAGTGAAGTTGAGGATGCGGTCGCCAGTATAGATGATGTGGTGGAATGGGCTCAGGGGGCAGTGAAGGAAAAAACTTGATGTGACTGTGTGGACAAAGATGCAGTCTTACAACTGGTCATGGAGTTAATGATCAAGGGGGGGTAGAAGAGAGAGTACGGTGCCATCTCCAGTTAGGCCGCATTTGAAGGTGATAGATGTGTTGGTTATGTGTGAAAATAAAGTTATGGTAAGAGGTGATGAGATAGTGCCACCTGATGATTTAAGATATGTGTTATTTAAAATAGCACATAAGGGACATTTAGGTCAGACTTTAGCAAAAAAAAAGGCTGAGAGAACATTTTTGGTGGCCGGGTATGGATCAGAATGTGAATGAGTGGGTGGAACGATGTGATGACTGCAAGGAAGGAGAGAAAACATTGAGAGTAGGGGAGCAAGCTGCGATGGGTGCTATTGGTGATCCAGGTAGTCCATGGCACATGGTTTGCTTAGATTTTATAGGACCTATGGGGAAAGTGAGTTGTGATTTGAGATATGCTTTAGTGATGATGGATGTTCATAGCAGATGGTTGGTGGTGAAGTTTATGCATGATTTTACTACTTAAAGTACGATCAGGACAATAGAGGAAATTTTCAAAGAGGAGGGATACCCATGTAAAGTGATCACTGACAATGGTTCTCAGTTGATGTCTGAGGAAATGACTAGACATCTGGAATATAGTAGGATTTATCATATGTGCACCGCATTGTATAATCCCAAAGCCAATGGTTTGGTGGAAAGGGCTAACCGTATGGTGAATGGGGTGGTTCAAATGGCTATAGAAAAAAAAAGAAATGTAAGGGAAATGGTGTGTCATTTGGTATGGGCATATCATACGACTAGTAACGGTTCTACAGGGAAAGTACCTTTTGAGGTGATGAGAGGGTGGAAAGCGAACACGAGAATGTGTCCGGCCTGGATGAAGAACGTGATGGGTGGAGATATAGCTAAGGAACAAAGAGAGAAGGGAAGCAGTGGAGGTGGGAGACAGAGAGAGAAAGGGAGTAGGATTGAAATTGGAGATTGGGTGAAAGTGAAACCTGGTAGGATTGGTGGTGGGCTAACCAAATTTCGAGGCCCGTACATGGTGAAAGAGGTACATGAGTCCTTCATTGTTTTGGAGAATGGAGAAAAGTGGAATATGCGTAGGGTAGCTTTGTATGCGAGATAGAAGGATCGATGTATGGTTAGAAGAGAGGATGCAAGCAGGTCAAAGTTCAGTGGGTTTATGTTAATGGATGATAGAGAGTTGTTGGGTAGTGAGGAGAAAGAACGAGGTGCATTATCTGGCACTGAAGAACAATCAAATAAAATAAGGAGTGTTAGACTGAGAGTACCATCCAAATATTTGGCATACTATGTGTGTTGATACAACAAGCGTTAATAGTTGTTATTCATTTTCGGTTAAAATTAAATTGATTTGTTAATTTTAAAGGGAGAGGATATGTTGCAATGTGATACTGGAATGCCGAGCTGCACTCAACATTCCAAGATGCTGCGAGCATTCTCTCTCTGACAGTTGGCCGTTGCTGTGGTCGGAGAGGGAGCACTGACAGTGTCATCTGATTACAGAATAAATATTTGGATAATACAACCAGCGGGAAGCGTCTGTCATGCCTAACAACCGACTGGAAGGAAATGGTTTCGACCTCTTTCTGTAAATTAGGACACTGTGTTTCACGGCAATGCATCATTTGAGCTACAGTAGCTGACTTTAAATAGGTCATTCTCTTTTGTAATTTGTCAAACATATTCAAATCTATGTCCAATAATTTCGTGGGCGATTTCCTCAGAATTTAGTCGAAGTTAAAACTACATTTAAATTGCATTTACTTTTTTATTTATTCAATTTAAGATATCATTTTACAATCTATATTTGTTCTAAGATGAAGCACAAAGGGTTTTCATTAGGCAAGGAAAGGCATTTTGTATTTTTTGTGAAGTAATCAGTGCTTAATTTGAGCCGGTGGTTGCCAATGGTGGGCATCTGCACTTATTTTTGAGAGCCGGCACTTATTTTTCTGCAGGAGGCAATTACTGAAGGCAAAATACAGAAAATCGCCGGAAGGGGAGAGAGCAGACAGCTGCAAGATTGAGCTGAAGGGACATGGGGTGGCTGTAAATTAATTAAAGAGGCCCGATATGGCGTTAGGGTTAAGCTTCCTCAGTATTCTGTGTTCGCACATTTAAATGCAACAGCCACAGAGATTCAGAGGAGAGCTTTGGGCACTGGCACGTTTTTATTTACAAATTAACCACAAGAAGTAATACACAATTTTTCCAAATCATACTAGTGCTACCACAATGCAAAGGAAATCATACGACTTCAAACACTAAAAATGCGTTCTGCGCACGTGTTTTCCTGAAATAGGATTGCAATTTCCAGGAAACATGCATACATGCTCCACATTTCAAATGCCAAGTAACTGTCATTCCCTAATTAATCTATTTGCATAAATGTTTATTAAAATCACACAGATCTGCCGAGTAAACACCTGAAAAAAAGTAGATTTCCATAGAAATTTCAAAATACCCTCTACGGAATGCTAATGTTCATTTTCTTACTCTCGCTCATAGATGCTACTGATTTTTTTCTTTTTTTCTTTTGCCACTTACTGGCAATTTCTTTTTTGCTACTGATGACGAATGGAAACTGAAAATTACCTTTAGGGTAAAAGCCCAGATGATAAACTGCTCAAGCACACGTGGCTGTCTTCATTATATCCATCCTTCCTGCTCAAACCGACCCAGGCAGCTAAATCTCCACGGCTTCATTTATGCCAATTTAACCACTGGGTTTTGCTTGACTCACCTTAAAAGACTGGCTTCCTGTCGGAATATGTGATACCTCTGCAAACTCGAAGTCATCTTCCTGGAAGTTGGGCAGAGTGTTCATGAGACAAAAAAAACAACAACTACACAATAGCATCGCCAATGTGTTGTTATGTGTCAGCCACACTTTCCACTGAAAGGCATTTTTGATCTTCTTATAACGTTTAACCTCGTGGACGGATTTTAACTGAAGTTGGTACTCTGCTAACTCAGTCAGCTGAGGGTTGGCATGCAAAGATCCCTGAAGATCAGCCCTGAAGTAGACATGTTAAAGTGGGGACAAAACGTATTTTTCCATTTTAGTCCTGATGGGCAATTTTGCTCCCATTTACTTAGGCTCAAGAGAGCATTAGCAATTATACCACAACTTCAGCATATTACAAAAAAGGGTATATATTGGCCTGCATTCAATAGAAGATCTAAAAGATAAATTGGCAAGGAAACCTACTGAGCACTCACTTCAACGTGCATGGATTTTCTGCTGACATTAATGGAGAACGTGTGTGTACAAATTATGAATATTTTTGAAGATATGGCAAGGCAAAAAACGTGTGTTATGCCACATGGAATGTTAGAGAAATGTATCTCCAATGAATGAAGATTGGAGATTGTGCATGCAGCTGTACCCTACAACAATGTTTTTTTAAACTTTCTAAATTCCTCATTTCAGGTGAAAGGTTTCAAGCCATTAAGATGTGTTGCCTGAAGTCATTTTTATGGCATGACTGTTAGTAATTAGAATCTGGAATAACCCATGGTATATCATACACACAAAACAAAAGAATCGGAGAAATAAGAAGACTCGTTCTTCCCTCTTCAAACATCATATCTGTCCTCCTGTGGAATTATACATCTGGACACCTGTCTTTTTGTGATTGTTATTAACTGAGGTATGCTGTCTGAGCATCATTCAGAATGGCTACTGCATCTTCAGAGTTGCCCGTTTTTAGGTTGAGTATAGCAGCGTGCAAACGCTGCTTTTCTGACGTGTTGGTATGTATCTGGGCTTTTAACCACGCCCACTGCATGCCCATCAATATCACTTGTTAATGAGCTTGTCTTTAAAAAATCCTTTGTTTTAGTTGGTAAATGCTTTACGTTTGTCCCTCCTTGGGGTGGTTTTGGTACCGCCTTGGCCATCGACCCTGTTACATGGATAATTGCACTTTTGCCGATAACTTTGACTGCGAGTGAACTTCTTTTTCCTTTTGTGTCTTTCCTTCGCACTCACGGCGGCAGTACCAGCGTTTTAAATCAGTTCACTTATGTCAACTGTTTTACTTTTTATTTTCAGTTTTTGTGGCAAGAAAAGTCCAGTTAGGAATTTACAACGCTAATAGCTCTAACTGAAGGAAACACGTGACCCAATGCATTGAAAATGCTTGATCTTTTCATGTTAAGAGCTCTTATCAAAAAGCATTTGTCTTATTGTATGCATTCGACAGAAATATAAACATCTTCATTTTATGCTTGCAAATTTGTGAGTACTGAATTAAGAAATGGGTATTTTTCTCTAATTAGCACAATATGTTATGAAATGCAGTCAGCTAACAGACAATGCGTACTTTGTGGAGCCAGGTAAGTTGGGGCCAGATGAATGACCTACCACAGATATACATATAAATCCTTCTTCTGGCTCCCACCATAAACCAGTCATAAGTATTCAGGGTACCAATGGATGGACAAAGGGACAGCATGGTCGTAGAAAGGTTCAGTGTTCTACTTAAATATCAAGATTTTATGCCAAACTGCACTTATATAGACTTATATCGACATTCATCTCGTACAGTTTTATATGCACATACACGTCTGTGTGATGTGGCATCAAAACATCTTTTTGAACTTTTACTAGCAGGGAGCTGGAAGTTCAGGGGCTGATTCCTAAAGGCATGTAAGGATATATAAAGTAGTATGCCTGGAGTACTACTTCCTGTACTCATAAATGCTTTTGTGAATAAGCCCCCCTAAGTGTGTAAATTACTATTACTGACCTCAATATTGTGACATACTGCCAGTGATGCTTTATATTTGAAGGTAATATGAACCTGGCCTGGATGGGTACCTTATATAAAGAAACAATGTATCACTTCTCAAGGTATGGAACTTTAAATATTAGGACATTGTAATGCTTGGTCTGAATAACCTGATTTACTTACCGAGACAGTGAGCACACTGTCCCGGCTCGAATACTTGTCAGCACTGGTGTGGCTGGGGTGCACTACATACAGGCAAAGTATTTGCTTGGATATGGTACTTTACACACTCAGATAATAAGGAAATAGGTGTGGGAATGGGATCTTGCATGCTGATGTTTAGAGGAAAACTGATATTTTTACCAATGGGACATTTTGGGCGCTCTTGTTGTTATGGAACTGCTTTAAATATTGTGTCATTGTGAGAGCTGGCAATGCTCTGTTGGTTTATTTTATTAGGGTATTAAAGAATATGACTTGGCTATGTTTCTTTACATAATTGCCTGGCTGTCATGTTTTACAAATCATATTAGTTTTAGGTACAGAGGGGCACTGTGGCATAGTTTACAATAAAACACAGGATGTGCTGCAAAAAATTAGTAGAGGCATCCCTGGGAACTTTTACCCAATCGGTTAGGGAGTGGCCAGGAGAATCCCTCACCTACAGTCTGGCACTGGGCATAAAAGTGGCACCCTCAATACCCTCTTCAGAACACTTCTAGACCTGTAGAAGACAAAAGAAGGACTGCACCTGCTGTTGAACCCGTACAAAGAAACCCAAAGGGCTGGAATTGGTCCCCTGTGGTACACGGGACAGAGGAGTTGAGTCCATGGACTAGATGGCTAGCCTCCAGTTCAGCTCCAGGAACACAAACGCTTCAAGGGCCCAATACTCTGCTTAGCCCAGCAGACTAGTTCCAACTGGAATTGCCCTGACTCCTGCTGATGGCTTCTGGGAAATTGAATCCTAGCTCCCAAGTGGTGCCCAAAAGTTCCTGGACCCATGTCTGGTGTCAGAGTGAACTCTTTCCCCATCAAAAACTACAAGACTGGACACATAGAAACTAATTCCAAACATTCTGCAAAAAGAACGAGAGGCTTTCAACAGAACGCCATTGAGCCACCGATATTGAACTGCCATTTGGGGTCAACTTGCTAGTTTGACCTGCTGAAAGGACCCAGACTTCCATAAAAGTTTCTAAGTCCGAATATAGAGGACTTCACTGGGACCAATGCCAAGCAGCATCACGCTTCTGTTCAGACCTCCTTGGGTCCAAACTTCTGCAGCTTGGAGTTTTCCTGCCGCCAACGTCGCAAACCTCGACCTTCCCTCTAAAACCAAGGCTCTCACCGAGATCCCACGCTTCACTGAGCACTGTTCACAAGTTCCTTTTTGGATCCTGCTGGCACCATGACCCGCTGATGTGGACTTTTCTCCAGAAGAACAACTGTCAGAAAGTAAACTCTTCACCAGGACAAATCTTTTGCATGAATCTGACCAGGGCTCCATTGCAGTCAGTGAATGAAAAAGGGGTTAGCCCTGTGCTACAATGTAAAGATGTATTGTAAGCCCAAACTTTTGAATAATAAATGCACCTACATCCAACCCAGATGCCAAAGCAATCTGCACACCCCTCTTGATGACTCTGTTACCACGTTTAACCAAACTATTAGAGGAGGGTAAATACAGCGCTACCTTGATAAGTTTGATATCCATGCTAGCTAAAATGTCTTCATGCATTGAGACACAAATTGCCATTGTCAGTGACCACAAATTTCGGTGCACCTTCCAAGACAAAAAATGTGTTCTAAAATTTTAAAACAGTTTCAGTGTCTTGTGACTCAACAAATCCATTTTGAAAAGTAATCTATAAGGAGTATGACATACTTCATGTTACCAGGTATTAAAGAATACAGACCTGAGAATCTAACCCTACTTTCTCCCAAGCACTCTCTGGAAAAGGTGTGGGAGGCAACAGTGTATGTATGCGCCTCCAGTGTTTGTCAGATAAAAGACACTCTGGACATTTATCAGCTCCAAGTTTGACCTGGTTGTCCAAAGTAGGTCACCAATAGTGCTGTTTGATTTTCATGCACGTTTTAGTGGTCACTAAAGGACCTAAATGTGCTTGAGATATAATGGCATTTCTCAATTTTGCAGATGGAACAAAATGATTATCTTTTAGTATAATTCCACTGACCACAGACAATTCCCCTCGAACCTGGAAAAAGGTTTTAAGATCTTTCTGTAACCACCTTATGTCTGGCTAACCATGCCTAATTTATTACAATGTCTTTTCCCAAGATGTCATCTTCATCATAAGCACTACTCCAATCTTGCTCACTCATGATGGATTGATATTTAGACACTGCGGTGGTCATTCTGACCTCGGCGGTAAAAGGCGCCTACCGCCGGTCAGAAATCCTCCATAATCCCGCCGCGGTCGCGGAAACCCGCCACGGTCATTCTGACCCGCAGAAGGCAAACCTCCGAAAATCCGACCGCCACAACAGACCGCCAGACCAGCGGTCGGCGGAAAGGTGGAGGTGACCAAACCTCCACCGCCACGCCAACAGAAATACGCCCATGCCATTACGACCCACGAATCCACGCGGCGGTCATTCAAACGCGGTATTCCATTGGCGGGACACACCGGCGCGGTCAGAATACACACAAACGAACAAAACTCACCCACATTGGACGATTTGAATCCCACACACCTGATACACATACACACACCACTCCCACACACACAATACAATATAAAACACCCACCCACATCACCCACAAACCCCTACGCTTAAAAATTCGTAAAGAAGACAAGAGCGAGACACCAGCATCCAAAACATAACAGCCACAGCCACTCAACACCATCACCCACACACTATCCACACACAAAACAACACACACCACCACACTCAACTCACTTAAATACACATACTCCACCCCACACATCATACACACCACCCCATGGCACCCCAAAGACAACCCCGCTTCACAGACGAAGAACTCAGGGTCATGGTGGAGGAAATCGTTCGGGTAGAGCCCCAGCTGTTCGGCACACAGATACAATACACCAGCATTGCCCGGAGGACGGAGCTATGGCAGAGGATTGTCGACAGGGTGAACGCAGTGGGACAGCACCCCAGAAATCGGGAAGACATCAGGAAGCGATGGAACGACCTACGGGGGAAGGTGCGTTCCATGGTATCCAGGCACAACATCGCCGTGCAGAAGACTGGCGGAGGACCCCCACCTCAACCCCCACAATTCACATCATGGGAGGAGGAAGTCTTGAACATCCTGCATCCTGACGGCCTCGCAGGAGTCGGCGGAGGAATGGATACTGGTAAGTTGAAGCTTCAATACTGCTTCCCCCCCACCTGCATGCCAAATCATACCCCAACCCTCACCCCCATCCTCGAACCCCACCCTCACCCCCACCCCCACCACCATCCTCACCCCCACCACCATCCTCACCCCCACCCTCACCCCCACCACCATCCTCACCCCCACCACCATCCTCACCCCCACCCCCAGCACACCTATTCCCCGCCAATGTCTCACCATCACAACCCACACATCCCAAAACCTAGGCCTGCATGCGTCCACTAAGCATGGACACCCATCACCAAAGCATGCCCAATGCATATACACATCCCCCCACAAGCCACCCTCACCAAAGCCCCCACACACGAATGCCAGCACTTGGGGACACGGGAACCCACAGATACACCCATATGCCACACATTGAAACTATAACCATACCTCTATACCCCTGCAGGACCCGACCGTCAACACACCGCGGCGGAGGGGCCAGAATTATCCACACCCCCCACCCAAGAGGCCGTCAGCGATGACAGCAGCTCTGTCGATCTGGACACCGATGACCAGCCCGGACCATCGGGGACCTCTGGACAGTCGGTTCCCCTCACACAGGCACAGGCCACTATAGACCCTAACCCCTCTGGGAACACCAGCACAGCTCCCACCCAGCGGGCCCATGCCTCTGTCTCCAGGGCGCGTCAATCTGCGGTGTGTCTACCACTACAGGGCACCCAGGATAACCCACCACCCCAACAACAACAGGGACCTGGGGGCAGTGGTAGTGGGCACACCGGCCAGGGGGCAGAGGCCCAGGGAAACAGGGCAACTCGGCGGGCAGCTGTGTGACAGGGGGGGGAGGAGAGGCCCAGGGAACCCACTCTCCACGAGGTCCTCACCACCATCATGGGAGCATACAACCGCTCCCAGGAGACGATGGCGACGGTACTGGCCCGGTTCCAGGAGATCCAGGTGCTGCAGGAGGAACACTATCGGGGGTACAGGGAGGACATCAGAGCCATCAACACCACCCTGGTTACCATGGTAGGGCTGCTGCAGGACCTCGTAAACAGCAGGGCGGACACTGAACAACACCCAAGGGCCCCTGCCACTAGCCTGGACCAAGAACAGCCATCCACCTCCGCCGGCGCTAGTGGACAGGAGGCCCCCGCACAGCAGCAGCCCACCAGACCCCCACCTCCTGCAGGAGAAGAACCACCCCGCAAGAGGGCCCTGAGATCTCGCAAGACAGAGTAGGATGTCAAGACCCCCGCCAGCAATGGATACCACCTGATGTCATCCCACTGTCCCACATTGTCACCCTGTCCATCCTTGAACTGCCCATGCTCCATCTCTCCACAGGCCTCTGGACAATGCACCTGTGTGACTGTTACTCTGGACTCTGCCATGGACATTCCTTCACCATAGCCCCCACCCACTTGAAACCACCCATCCCATTTTGAGCACTTCAATAAACACCTATTTTGCACCAAAATATCTGGAGTCTGGCTGTGATTTCAATAGATTGTAATTGACATGACAGTGCAAATATGTCCTTGTACATGGTGAAGTCAACAAACAGCTGCCACAAAGCTGTAGTCCATGGGGAAACGAAGCACAGGACTCGTAGTGGGGACCCCAGATCTGAAATAGAGAGGGAAAAGCCAAAACTCAGTCATCATACACTGGGGCAAATAGACAGGCAGCAGAGATGCTGCAGAGTAGTTAACATTTACTAAATTATCTTTGAAATGTTACCTGTGTCCTATTGGAAGTACTGTTCAATGATTCTGTCCCTGTTGTCTGTTTCAGCCCCGTCGTCTTCCTCCTCGTCACTCTCCTCAGGTTCCACCGCTGCCACAACACCACCGTCTCGACCATCCTCCTGCAGGAAAGGCACCTGGCGGCGCAAAGCCAGGTTGTGAAGCATGCAGCAGGCCACGATGATGTGACACACCTTCTTAGGTGAGTACATTAGGGATCCACCGGTCATATGCAGGCACCTAAACCTGGCCTTTAGGAGGCCAAAGGTGCGTTCGATCACCCTCCTAGTACGCCCATGGGCCTCATTGTACCGTTCCTCTGCCCTGGTCCGTGGATTCCTTACTGGGGTCAGTAGCCACGACAGGTTGGGGTACCCAGAGTCCCCCACTAGCCATACACGGTGTCTCTGTAGCTGTTCCATCACGTAAGGGATGCTGCTATTCCTGAGGATGTAGGCGTCATGCACTGACCCTGGGAATTTGGCATTTACATGCGAGATGTACTGGTCAGCCAAACACACCACCTGGATGTTCATTGAATGGTAACTTTTTCTGTTCCTGTACACCTGCTCCCTGTCTCTTGGGGGAACCAAAGCCACATGGGTCCCATCAATGGCACCAATTACGTTGGGAATATGTCCAAGGGCGTAGAAATCACCCTTCACTGTAGCCAATTCGCCCACCTCAGGGAAAATGATGTAGTTCCTCACGGATTTCATCAGGGCAGACAACACTCTGGATAACACCTTCGAAAACATGGGCTGAGACATCCCGGAAGCAATTCCCACGGTTGTCTGAAATGACCCACTTGCCAAGAAATGTAGTACTGACATGACCTGCACCAGAGGGGGAATCCCTGTGGGTTGGCGGATGGGGGACATCAGGTCGGGCTCCAGCTGGGCACACAGTTCATGGATAGTGGCACGGTTAAGACGGTAGGTCAGGATAATGTGGCGTTCTTCCATTGTCGACAGGTCCACCAGCGGTCGGTACACGGGAGGATTCATCCGTCTCCTCGCCCAACCCAGCGGACGGTGCCTAGGAAGGACAACATGGAGCACACAGTCAGGCAACCCACAGGTACGTACTCACAGCTAGCACAGTATACGATTCTCTATGCAGTGAATGGCGTGTCTGAGTGGCTATGCAAGGCCTAGGCCTGTGTGACGCAGTTGAAATTGAGCCATGTGGGCCCTGGAAATGGCGGCTGCCTGACCTGTGAAGTGTGACAATGGGATGTGAGGTCAATGCGCTGGCGTGGCACACCGCGGCGGGCGGCGGGCGAAGACCGCGGCGCGAAGCCGCATTGGTTAACATTGAAGCCTATGGGTTTCAGGAGCCAATGGCGAAGGGCGCCGGCGGTGGCGGGACGCACCGCCGCGGTACGCACCGCCGCGGACGTGACCGCCATTTTCTATCTACTTATCCACTTGCGACTTGAACTTTCACAGGAGAGGACCTATACTGCAAGTGTTGCTGTGACCTCGGTCTGGAAGGGACAATGGCTGCTGCGACTGGGGAAAGGGCCCCTGCCTTCACTGGAGAGGAGTTGGAGAAACTTGTGGATGGGGTCCTCCCCCAGTATGCGCTACTCTACGGTCCTCCAGACCAACAAGTGAGTTTAATTCAATATGGATTTGGGGCCACTGGCTGGCTTGGGGGCCTGGCGGGGATGGGGGGCATGTTGGGGCTGGCGGGGGGCCTGGCGGGGGGCCTGGCGGGGATGGGGGGCATGTTGGGCCTGGCGGGGGGCCTGGCGGGGATGGGGGGCATGTTGGGCCTCGCGGGGGGCCTGGCGGGGATGGGGGGCATGTTGGGCATGGCGGGGGCCTGGCGGGGATGGGGGGCATGTTGGGCATGGCGGGGGGCATGGCGGGGGGCCTGGCGGGGATGGGGGGCATGTTGGGCCTGGCGGGGGGCCTGGCGGGGATGGGGGGCATGTTGGGCATGGCGGGGGGCATGGCGGGGGGCCTGGCGGGGATGGGGGGCATGTTGGGCATGGCGGGGGGCATGGCGGGGGGCCTGGCGGGGATGGGGGGCATGTTGGGCCTGGCGGGGGGCCTGGCGGGGATGGGGGGCATGTTGGGCATGGCGGGGGGCCTGGCGGGGATGGGGGGCATGTTGGGCCTGGCGGGGGGCCTGGCGGGGATGGGGGGCATGTTGGGCCTGGCGGGGGGCCTGGCGGGGATGGGGGGCATGTTGGGCCTGGCGGGGGGCCTGGCGGGGATGGGGGGCATGTTGGGCCTGGCGGGGGCCTGGCGGGGATGGGGGGCATGTTGGGCATGGCGGGGGGCCTGGCGGGGATGGGGGGCATGTTGGGCATGGCGGGGGGCATGGCGGGGGGCCTGGCGGGGATGGGGGGCATGTTGGGCATGGCGGGGGGCATGGCGGGGGGCCTGGCGGGGATGGGGGGCATGTTGGGCCTGGCGGGGGGCCTGGCGGGGATGGGGGGCATGTTGGGCATGGCGGGGGCATGGCGGGGGGCCTGGCGGGGATGGGGGGCATGTTGGGCCTGGCGGGGGGGCTGGCGGGGATGGGGGGGCGTTGGGCCACTGGAAAGGAAAATGCTGAGTAACTTGAACGTGGTATTTCTCCCTCCCTGTACGTGTCACATAGGTCCGCGCCCATGAGAAGATCGGGATTTGGCGTGACATCGCCAAGGAAGTCCGGGCCCTGGGGGTCCACCATCGACGGGGCACCCACTGCCGCAAGAGGTGGGAGGACATCCGCCGCGGGACCAAGAAGACCGCTGAGTCTCTGCTGGGGATGGCCTCCCAACGTAGGCGGGGTGCCTGCCGTCAACTGAGCCCCCTGATGTTCCGGATCCTGGCGGTGGCCTACCCTGATTTGGATGGGCGCGTGAGGGCAGCACAGCAGACACAAGGGGTGAGTACAAGCATTATCTACTCTGTTGTCGCGCAGTGGAGGTGTCTGGGTGGGGGAGGAGGGCTGGGGGTCCCCCTAGGCCAGGGCGATATCTGTAGGCTGGGCACCCCCGTAAGCCCCTGTGTCCCCAGCCACCACCCTCAGTAGTTTGTCAGTACAGCCATCCCTGGGCCGTGTCATCCATGGGTGCAGTTGTCAACTCTAGGCGTGTAGGGCATGTTCCACGGAATGCGTAGCGTACCCCAAGTGCGCAACTTAGTGCAGGGGGCATCTGTGTCTGTCATGTCCGCTAACTGTACCGGAGATCCATGTACTCAATATCCCTTTATTTCTCTCTCCCCCCCCTTTTTGTTTGTCTTTCTGTGCTTGTGTGCATCAGCATCATCAGGCGGAGGAGAAGTGGCATCGGGGCAGGAGGGAGCTGCATCTCACATGGCCCAGGAGGGCCATGCCACAGAGTCAGACTGGACCAGTGAGACGGAGGGCGAGGGGAGCTCCACGACGGGGACGACTGGAGCCTGCAGCGACACGGACACGTCCTCGGAAGGGGGCTCCCTTGCGGGGGTGGCACCATCCGTGCCCCCCGCCATTACAGGTACAGCCGCCACCCAGCGCACCATCTCCGCCCTCCCAGCAGCCCCTCCGCGTTCGCCCCGTGCCCGCTCTGGCAGGAAGCCGGGCATCTCCTTCGCCCCAGGCACCTCAGGCCCTGCCCCTGTTACCCCCGCTGCCCTCAGTGAGGAGGTCATTGACCTCCTCCGAACGCTCATTGTTGGGCAGACTACCCTTTTGAATGCCATCCAGGGGGTGGAGAGGGAGGTTCATCGCAGCAATGCGTACCTGGAGGGCATTCATTCGGGTCAGGCTGCCCATCAGCGATCGTTCCAGGCTCTGGCCTCAGCACTGACGGCAGCCATTGTCCCTGTCTCCTGCCTGCCTCTACTAACTCCCTCCTCCCAGTCTCCTGTTCCTCTGCCTGTCCCACCCACACCATCAGACCAGCCTGCACACACCTCAACACCCAAGAGAAGCTCATCCAAACATAAGCACCACAGATCACGCAGACATTCACACACGCAACATTCCGATGCAGACATGCCAACAGTCACTACCACCTCTGTGACCCCCACCTCCTCGTCTCCCTCCTCCCTCCCTGTGACGTCTACACTCACACCTCCATTCACCTCACCATCAGCCAGTGTTTCCATCACCAGCACACCCTCCACTCCAGTCCGCACACGTGCAGTCACCACCCCCACTGCCATTTACACGTCCCCTGTGTCCTCTCCCACTGTGTCTGTCACCCCCTCTTCCACACCACACAAACGCAGCCACCCACCCACCCAACAGCCATCCACCTCACGACAGCCTATCCCTCCTGCACCTGCACCCAAAGACAGCAAACGTGACTCACCTACAACCACATCCTCTCCCTCCACTCCCATTCCCACTGTACCTACCACTCTCCATTGTCCCAAGAAGCTCTTCCTCGCCACTACTAACTTCTTTCCTGACCCTGAGCCCCCCCCTCCTTCTCGTCGGGGTAAGAAGAGCACCTCAGCCACCACCAGCCCTGCAGCCCCCTTGACAAGGGTGCAGGGGTATTGGAGCCCGCCAGCCCGCATGTCTGGATCTTCGCCCAGCAGCAAGGGGACAGCCAGCCCACCCCCTGGGAAGAGGAGCAGAAGGCGGAAGGGGCGCCGCAGGAGCCCGCCTTCTACATCCCCCCCGGACACCACCCAGAGACAGTCACCAGCCACAGCTCCAAAGGGAGGAAAGGGCCACAGGCCCACGACTAAGGAGGGCAAGGGCAGCAAGTTGGAGAGGTCAGGCAGCAGGCCTGCTGCCCAGGAGGAGCCCACAACCCCCATAGCCGCTGCCCCGGGAGGAACCGGCACAGCTGCCCCGGGAGAGCCCACCAGCCCCATAGCCGCTGCCCAGGGAGGACCCAGCCCAGCTGGCCAGGAGGGCCCCACCACCCACAGCCCAGGTGGGCAGTGAAGGAGCACCATCCCCGCTGCCCAGGAGGGCACCACCAGGCATTTAGCAGTTGGCCATAGACCGTCCGCCGTCTCAAGAACCGCTGAACTGGGCCCTTCAAGGCAAGAACCGCTGAACTGGGCCCTTCAAGGCAAGAACCGCTGAACTGGGCCCTTCAAGGCAAGAACCGCTGAACTGGGCCCCGCCGTCTCAAGAACCGCTGAACTGGGCCCTTCAAGGCAAGAACCGCTGAACTGGGCCCTTCAAGGCAAGAACCGCTGAACTGGGCCCCGCCGTCTCAAGAACCGCTGAACTGGGCCCTTCAAGGTAAGAACCGCTGAACTGGGCCCTTCAAGGCAAGAACCGCTGAACTGGGCCCCGCCGTCTCAAGAACCGCTGAACTGGGCCCCGCCGTCTCAAGAACCGCTGAACTGGGCCCCGCCGTCTCATGAACCGCTGAACTGGGCCCCGCCGTCTCATGAACCGCTGAACTGGGCCCTTCAGGGCAAGAACCGCTGGCCCTTTGGCAGACGTGGCAGGGCAGGATCTATCTCGGGCAGGGCTGCAGGATGTCCTCTGGCCAACTTGCCTCCTCCAGTGGCAGTGGGGTCTGTTATGGACTTTATGGACTGTGGCTTTGCTCTCCCCAGGATGGCCCAGTGGGCAGGCCACCCACTGTATGGACTGTTTGGACTGTGGCTTTGCTCTCCCCAGGATGGCCCAGTGGGCAGGCCACCCACTGTATGGACTGTATGGACTGTGGCTTTGCTCTCCCCAGGATGGCCCAGTGGGCAGGCCACCCACTGTATGGACTGTATGGACTGTGGCTTTGCTCTCCCCAGGATGGCCCAGTGGGCAGGCCACCCACTGTATGGACTGTATGGACTGTGGCTTTGCTCTCCCCAGGATGGCCCAGTGGGCAGGCCACCCACTGTATGGACTGTTTGGACTGTGGCTTTGCTCTCCCCAGGATGGCCCAGTGGGCAGGCCACCCACTGTATGGACTGTATGGACTGTGGCTTTGCTCTCCCCAGGATGGCCCAGTGGGCAGGCCACCCACTGTATGGACTGTTTGGACTGTGGCTTTGCTCTCCCCAGGATGGCCCAGTGGGCAGGCCACCCACTGTATGGACTGTATGGACTGTGGCTTTGCTCTCCCCAGGATGGCCCAGTGGGCAGGCCACCCACTGTATGGACTGTATGGACTGTGGCTTTGCTCTCCCCAGGATGGCCCAGTGGGCAGGCCACCCACTGTATGGACTGTTTGGACTGTGGCTTTGCTCTCCCCAGGATGGCCCAGTGGTCATGGAGTCCCCTCGTGGATCTGGCGTCGTGTACTCAAGTGGCTGAGGTGCCCCCCCTTCCCTTCCCCCTGAGGTGCCTGTCCTATTTTCTTTCTGATGCCCCTGCAGTGTTCTCTCCGTGGAGTTCTTGTCGTGGGACTGGGCCTTGCCCCTTTGCACAGGACCCCTGTGATCCACGGACAGTGGTTGGACTACATTTAGTAGCTGTATATATTTTGTACATAGTTTATTTATTTATTGGGATTAATGGCGTACATATTTAAATATATCTGCCCGTTTATGATCTCTTCTTTTGGTCTTTGCATTATTTCGGAGGGGGGTGGTTTGTGGGTTGTGACAGTGATCTGTGGGAATGCATTGATGTGTGTGTTGTAGTGGGTGTGGGTGGGTGGGTGTGTGCCGGTAATCTTTTCCCTCCCCTGTGTCGTAGGTGCAGTACTCACCGATGTCTTCCGCGCCGCCGGGCGTGCTCCTGGTATATGAGGAGGAATAGGAGTGCGGGGATGACCTGTAACTCTGGCTCCATACTGCCGGAATCTCGCGTGGAGTGCGTAGAGGTGAGCGTTTTCCCGTTCGTAGTCTGTTTCCGCCGTGTTCTTATCGGCGGTGCTCCCGCCCCGGAAAAGGTGGCAGATTGGTGGGTCGTAATAGGGTGGGCGGTACTTTGTCTGCCGCCGGGCTGTTGGCGGGAACCGCCGCGCTGTTTGTTTGTACCGCTGTGGCGGTCGGAGTGTTAAGTTGGCGGGCTGTGTTGGCGGTTCCCGCCAGGGTCAGAATTGCATATTTTAGACCGCCGGCCTGTTGGCGGCTTGGCCGCCGCTTTATCACCGACCGCCAGGGTCAGAATGAGGGCCTGCATCTATCAATGTCATGCAATCCACATCATCTGGTACAATATCATCATCCTCCACATCAAGAGCCATGCAAGATAAACAGACTGCACAAACTATTTCCCCCCCCAGAATATGTTTGATAGTGAAATTGTACTCCTGCAACTTAGATCCCAGTCTAGTGAGCCTGGCGGACATATTATTACGAGTACAATTGGTGAAAATATGCATTTGTGGTTTGTAGTCCATGTTCAATTCAAACTTAGCACCACATATGTATATCCTAAATGTGTATAGAGCACATACACATGCTAAAGATTCCCAGCTATTTGCACTATACTGACCTTCACATGGCCTTAAGGTCCTAGATGTAAAAGCAATGTTTTTCATTCCCAGAAACCTGTTGACTTAACATTGCCCCTAAACCACATGTGCTAGCATCCACAGTGATGATAGTTTGTTGATTTTCATAAAATAGACTTAGCATTGGAGCTTTTTCAATTAGGTTCTTAACTTTCTCAAAGTCTTTCTGTAATTCATCTGTCCACTTAAATTTTTGCCCTGTATGAAGCAACCCTCTCATTGACTCTACCACTTCTGCATAGTCTGAGACAAAGCTTGCATAGTATTCAGCAAGCCCCAGGAATTATCTTAATGCATCTTTGTCCCCTGATGTCTGTGTATTTTTGATTGCATTTATGTGTGACATTTTTAGTTGTATATCATCTCTTGATACAGCATGCCCAAGATACTCAACTTCATTAGTAGCAAACTTACACTTGTCTAATCTTATCATCATACTACGTTGCATCATAATAGATAATACCTTCTTCAATATCTTTTTATTCTCATTCACGTTTTTTGCAAAAATCAAGATGTCCTCTTGGTACACCTGCACACCAGCAATGTCCCCAAATTAATTATACATAAGGTTTTGGACCACGCTGGTGGCAGATGCCAGACTAAAAGGTAATATGAGTGTTGGACTTTTTGGCTTATGCAGGGTCATCCCCAATCTTTTTGCCTCCTGCCTCCTATTTTTTCTGACCTGTTGCTGTTGGCTTTTGAACTCTGAGCACTTTACCACTGCTAACCAGTGTTAAAATGCATATGCTCTCTGTGTAAATTGTATGGTTGATTGGTTTATCCATGATTGGCATATTTGATTTACTAGTAAGTCCCTAATAAGGTGCACTAGAGGTGCCAGGGCCTGTAAATCAAATGCTACTAGTGGGCCTGCAGCACTGGCTGTGTCACCTATATAAGTAGCTCTGTAATCATGTCTCAAACCTGCCACCGCAGTGTATGTGTGTGCAGTTTTTAACTGTAAATTCAACTTGGCAAGTGTACCCACTTGCCAGGCCTAAACCTTCCCTTTTCTTACATGTCAGACACCCCTAAGGTAGGCCCTAGGTAGCCCCAAGGTCAGGCTGCAGTGTATAGTTAAGGTAGGACATATAGTGATGTGTTTTATATGTCCTGACAGTGAAATATTGCTAAATTCGTTTTTCACTGTTGCAAGGCCTGTCCCTCTCATAGGTTAATATGGGGGCTACCTTTAAATCTGATTAAAGTGTAGATTCCCTTTGGGAGTGGATGGACATGTGGAGTTTGGGGTCTCTGAGCTCACAATTTAAAAATACATATTTTAGTAAAGTTGATTTTAAGATTGTGTGTTCGAAAATGCCACTTTTAGAAAGTGAGCATTTTCTTGCTTATACCATTTCTGTGACTCTGCCTGTTTGTGGAGTCCCTGTCTAGGTCAGTTTGACAGTTTGGCTGGTTGCACCTCACACTAGACAGTGATACAAAGGGAGCTGGGGTGCAGTCTGCATTTCCTGATGAGCCATCTGTGCTAGGAGGGAGGGGAGGAGTGGTCACTTACACCTGAAAGGGCTGTGCCTGTCCTCACACAATGCAGTCTCCGACCCCCGGGTGAGTGTCTGGGTCCTGGCCTGGGCAAGGCAGGACTTCACATTCAAAAGAGACTTTACTTTGAAGTAGGCCTACTTCAACTGAGAAATTAGGTATAAGAAGGGCACCCAAAACCACAGATTTTAGAACACTTCTGGAAACGAGAGGACCCTCTGCCCAGAGAAGAGCTGAAGAGCTAAGGAAAAAGAGCTGCCCTGCTTGTGACTTTGCTTTGTGGAGCTATCCTGCAGTTGCTGCTTCTGCCAGAGTAAGAGGGCAAGGACTGGACTTTGTGTGCCTTCCATCTTGAGAAGAAATCTCCACGGGCTTGATTTAGAGCTTGCCTCCTGTTGTTTGAAGTCTCAGGGACAGCAAAGACTTCTCTTTCCAGCACCTCGAGTCTCTGGAGAGACTCCTGCCCTGACAAATGGTGCCCTATCCAGTCCCTGGGCCCTTGAAAGGAAAAGCTGGTGAAAATTCATGGAAATTGACTTCGGACGACTCTGGACTGACGCCGCTGCTGAATCAGGTGATGCCGCCTGCAACCGACTCCGTGATCTACGCTGGAAGGCGATCACCTTCGCAGGCCCGACACTGCTGCAGCCTCGCCGAAGTCCACGACTCCGTGGAAGTCACTGCAACATGTTGTGACCAACGCCACTCGAAGTGCGCTGATTCAACATTTCGCACAGACGCCGCGATCCCGGACTTCGCGCATCGGCTTGTTTTCATTCTTAACCAAGGTACTGTACCTGGGGGTCTGCGTGACTCCGTGGCTGGCGCCGTTGGTGTCGGATTGTTGGGAACGACTCAGTCACGATGCCGTGTTAACACCTCATCGAAGCATTTTGTGTTTCTAAGCGCTATTTTTTTATTTAATCTTTAAAAATTCATAACTTGACTTGTGTGTTGTGGATGTTTGTCGTTTTGGTCTTGTTTTGTTTAGATAAATATTTCCTATTTTTCTAAACCTGTGTTGTGTCATTTTGTAGTGTTTTCATTAAGTTACTGTGTGTGTTGGTACAAATACTTTACACCTAGCACTCTGAAGTTAAGCCTACTGCTCTGCCAAGCTACCAAGGAGGTAAGCAGGGGTTAGCTGAGGGTGATTCTCTTTTACCCTGACTAGAGTGAGGGTCCTTGCTTGAACAGGGGTTAACCTGACTGTCAACCAAAAACCCCATTTCTAACAATGAGAATTTTTTACACCCTGTAAATGATCACAAATGTTGTTAGCTCTTGTGAACTAGTACTTAGTAAGTGGACCTAAGATCAATTGTGGAAAACCATGATGCTCCACCCAGGCTGGCTAATAGATCCTTGATTTGATTTTTTGGAGTGTGTGGCAATCCACTACAATATTCTTGTTGCAAGCACACAAGTGGACACATAACCTGACATCACCAGATTTTTGGAGTGCTACCATGATGGGTGTCACCCACTGAGAAGAATCTGCAGCCTGAATGATACATTGAGATAACAATTCAAGTGTTTCCTTCAATTCTTCCCTTGAGCTCAGAGGCACAGGGCAGATCTTGTGTGCTACAGGCTGAGCATTAGGCACCAATTTGATCTGATGTTCAAACCCTTTGACTACGTGTTTACTAAATAGCACAATCAATATGTCACCAGTAGCTTCTTGAGCGTCCTCAACAAATGAAACTGCAATGTTACCAACCACCATAGGATTGTGAAAACCTCGAAACTAGGTATAAACCGATTTTGGCAAGATCCTGTCACCCTTCAATATTCTGCCCTTCAGGGCCACATATACTTTGGTGCGCCTCTCTCTACTGAGACAGCAAATGTTGGCCTCAAAGTAGCCATAACTTTTTCCCCGAATGCCTTGGGATTAACATCTGTGAGAGACCAAATGTAATTAGTGTCCCAATAGTCATGAAACGTGGTATCTCTCAGAATAGTAATGGGTGATCCGGAATCATCCATAACTATTAAAGAGACATCATCAATGTGAGCTTCACACATAGGGCCTTTAACAGACACAGGTTGATCAGTAAAATCTAATGTGAGAATAACATTTTTAAGCAACTCTACACATGAAGCCACATTAATATCCACATTACTAATTTTCATAACTTGTTTAGCACTTCTTCACATACTTTGAAAATGACCCTTTTTCAAATGAGAGACATTTCTTGACATTAGTGGAACATCCAGAAAAGTTGCTGAGGTGAGTTTTTGACCCACATCTGTAACAAGGACCAGCAGTCTTTTTGCCTGTGTTAGTGAACGGTTTTCCTTTTGGGTTAACCTCACATACAGATTCTGAATGATCATCATTGGGAAGTACCACACTGACCCAAGGTTTTGTGTGTGTTTCCTCTGGATGAATCATTTTAAAAGAAATGAGCAATCTTTTTGATGCTTTTTGGCAATAACTTCACTCAAAGTTGGATTCCTGCAACTCAAAAGTATTTCTTGAACTTTTCTTGAATAACAATTGAACACAAATTGGTCACGAATGTATGTGTCTAGGTTGGGGCCAAACTCACAAGTGGCAGCTAAGATTCTGAGTGCTGGATCGTATTCCTCCTCATTCCCCTCTGCTAGTTTACATTTGCAGAAGCTATGGCATTCAAGCATGATGTTAGGTTTGTCTGAAAATTGTTTGCGCAGTCTAGCAATAGCTTCCAGATATATTTTCCATTCACCATCGCCGGGCAGTAGGGGTACAGCCAATCAACTATCACAAAGTTTTTGAGCTGCGCAACCCTCATTACCAAATAGTAATTCAAATTTGCATGCAGGGTTGTAATCATTGGCATCTATGGCCACCAGATGGTTTTCAAATAACCTAAACCACTGAATCTATTTTATGTGTGGTTTCCCAGGTTGAGTTAGAAAAGGGTGTGCCTGCGTAATTTGCTGCGGAGCAGCCATCATGGTATATGTAGTAACTAAATATGGATAAGTTGCAGTACAATTAAATGAGCTCATGTGTCAAATGTATTTCAAAATATGGCAGTAAATAACACAGTTTAAATAACTCCAGATGGCAATAATGAGTGAAACGTACTTTACTTGTGTTCCAATATCTGTTAAAATACTCTGGATAAATGAACATCAATCCAGCAACTTGAATTATAACCGCTGCTTGTATAAATTGGAAGTGAAGAGGTAAAGTTGCTTAAAAATGTGGTACTGGCAGTCACAGTAATGATTTTTCAATAGCAAACCCAAAGTAATATGGTTGCCAGTTAATGCTGAAACAGACGATTGAAAATGAGGCTTGGAACCAGTGAATAATGAGGAAACTGTGCTGACCCAGTAGGAGGGTGTGTCCAACGCAAGCAATACGTGCGTGAGACATCCTAAACAGATGCGCGTGCACGAGCTATCACGAGCTAAATGAGCGGCTCGCATAGGCGTTTAGAACTGGCTTCCCCCCAAATACCTCTGAGATGATCGAAAGTATTCCTCCGTAGTGTCAATGATCGAGCCTCACTATGAAAGGTGAAGCCAAGCGGAGCCGAACGCCAGACATCTGCAGCATGGTCCAAATGTCGGTGGGTGCTAAAATGAATTCTCTGGTCCTCGCCAATATGTAGTGATCGTTTCAGGAAGGCTCAACAAGTGAAGTGGCATAAAATTGTAGTTTATTTCAAACGAAGAACAACCCACGGTGCAACACATCCGTCCATAGCGGATCCAAGCAGGTAAGTGGCTGCTTAAATGGAATCCTTGCTGTCCGTTCATGTACAGCGTGAAAAACCTTTAAATCCTAATACCACGTGCAAGAAATGCACATGAGCAAAAACCACAATACGCTTACCACGTGCAAGGAACCATGGGGCCAGATGTAGCAAAGGGTTTTACCTATTCGTTGTCTATGGGAAAATGTGTTCGTGCATATGGCCCCATGTACATACATTGCAACGGCCATTGCCATAAGACTTCTTTCTGTTAACTAATGATGCTGTCATGGATGCTCTTCCAATTGATACCAAGACCGGTAGATGGATCAGTAACACCCTGAAAGGCAATGAACTTATTACATTTCTTGTTCCATAATTTGTACAAATAACCATAGGGTATGTTTTGGGGCGCACAGTTCCATTAGGCAAATGGTCCTGAGTTTTTACCTTGATAATGCTTGGACGATGTGTGACTAGGGGCCAGATGCAGGAAACACTTTGCGAGTCGCAAACGGCAAATGCGTGTTTCCAATGCAGAAATGCATTTTGCGAGTCGGGACCGACTCGCAAAATGCATTTCCGAATCGCAAATAGGAAGTGGTGTTCCCTTCCTATTTGCGAGTCGCAGTGGAATGCAATTCCATTTGCGACCGAATATGCGGTCGCAAATGGAGTCGCAGTTACCATCCACTTGAAGTGGATGGTAACCCACTCACAAATGAGAAGGGGTCCCCGTGGGACCCCTTCCCCTTTGTGAATGGACCCACAAATATTTTTTCAGGGCAGGTAGTGGTCCAAGGGACCACTACCTGCCCTGAAAAAATACCGAAACTAAAGGTTTCGTTTTTTTTTTAAGTGCAGCTCGTTTTCCTTAAAGGAAAACAGGCTACACTTAAAAAAAAAAAAACTGCTTTATTGATAAAGCAGTCACGAACATGGAGGTCTGCTGACTACAGCAGGCCTCCATGTTTGCGAGTGCCCATAGTCGCTATGGGGCCGCAATTTGCGACCCACCTCATTAATATTAATGATGTGGGTCTTTGCGACCCCATAGCGACTCGCAGACGGTGTCCGAGACACCGTTCTGCATAGCAATTTGCAGGGACTCGCAATTTGCAACTCGCAAATTGGCTTTTTGCTACATCTGGCCCTTAATCCTCAGCAAAGTTTTAGACTACTTTATAGCAAGACCTAGCGTGCAAGACGTTTGAGTGTGTGAGAGTTTGCTATTACCATAAATTTAAAGCTGATTGAAAGTTATATAGATCAAGTTATGAAGTCCAAATGCTACATTTTACTTTCTAGATTTCAAGACCAATTTACCCTTTCTGTGAAAAACAGCAAATCAATATTCTATTTGGCTCTCTTCATCACGCACGAGACAATTTCCTTCACCTAATAGTTTTTTTCTCGTTGTGACAGACATTCCTTTTATCAGAATTAGACAATCCCTCCTCCAGTGTTGCAGTATAATACAGTCTCTAAATATATGCAGCAGCCGCGCTCCCGGCAGGATTTGACAGACTAAGCTGGTTTGTGAAAGACAAAAAGTCATTAGCAGCTGAAAATGAACAGGACAGCTTACCAGCCAGATAAGACCTACATTTCCACCTCCATGTTAGGAGACCTGCACCTTAAAAACCACTTACAACGGCTAATCACTGAAGGAGCATCGCACCAGGGGCCAGGCCAGCCCACACATGTCCTCTTTCCCTATGCAAGCAGCATCATTACTTTTTTTTCTTTAAGCGGCTATTCTCCCACCGTAGACAGGGCAACAGAAAACACTTAATGGGGAAAATCAAGCTGCATCCTGAAGGCAACTGATATAGGGACACATGAAGACAGTATGGGAAACTTATCCAGAATAATGGAAGAGTGGTTTACTCTCCTAGGGTTAACAATATAATTATTTACTTATCTGACATTTTCTCCAATGTCTCTCTTGTTTTTTTCCCAAAAGGATGGGGTGGGTTTTTTTTTGTCCACTTATTTGCTCATTTCCCCATTTAGGAAACAGGTTTAGATGGGGAATTACCATATGGAAGCACCAGGCCACGGTATAATATTCTTTTTAAGACCGTACTCCAGGGAGACTTACGACTCCCTCTGTAACATAGATTTGGATTGTTTCATGTATCATGCTTGCAGGTGTAAAAAGAACACCTCTCTTGCATACATGATTCCTGGCGCAGGTATAATGTGGTGCAAGGCTTTACAAACTGGCACAATGGTCCCATTGTGCCAGTTTGCAACTATGGCGCGGGGTGTGGGACTGCTTGGCACCACTGTAGCATCAGAAAAAGTGATGCTACAGTGGCTCAAGGGGCAATTAAAGGAGCTCCTAACGGTCTCCTCTGTGGTCCTGGGGGTATAGACGCATACTCCTGTGATTGTTTGGCCACCAGAAGAAAGTTTGGAAACTTTTGAAAACATTTCCTTTACACCAGTGTGATATTGTAACATTTTTGAACTTTTTGACTACCACAATTTAACAGGGACCAATTAACTTGGTGTATCTGACCCTTGCGCTATCACAGTTGATCGGAAATGGCACCTGGATCCTGGGCTACTAGGACCACTGGCAATCGTTGGCGCTTTACTTTTTCTTGGTGCTTTTTCCACTTAAATCTTTAAACATTCATATCTTGGTTCTCCTTATACATTATATTCCTTTATAAATGACATTCATTTAGTGTCATTTTGTTCATTACATGTTTCCCTATTTTTCTAATTTGGTTTGAGAATTTTGTTGCTTGGGCCTTTGACTTTATTACTGTTTTGATAATGCATCAATACTATGCACCCTGCTCTAAGTTAAGCCTGTCTGCTTTTAGGGGTTGAACTTGTGTTAATTTATTAACTTTAAGGGGTCAACACAATAAGAGTTGATATTATTACTTGAGTGGGGCACTTGCCAACCGTGAATAATAATCCAGTTAATTACAGCTGTGTAACATACCTTCTGCCATGCTCCTGTGCTAGTGTCTATTTTAAGACGCCCCCTCATACAGACCAGGGTACATAGTCACGCAATGTTTTTGGAGTGGATTGGCAGGTACTTTTACGGGCGTGGTGATTTCACGCCAAGATGGGGTTTGTTGCCGAGTCAGTCCCATTTGATAGTGTCCCACCCACAGTCGCCTAGCAGCTGGAGAACAGGTTCTTTGGGTGAAGCTAGCAACCAGTTTGCATCACACAATAGTGTGAGCTGTGTTTCTAGTTTCTTGATGAATCAGTGGGACCACCGGACATCACCAACTCACCCACCATGAGACGCTTTATACCCGTGAGTTCTACCTCACGTGCGCTTGTATTAAGAGGCACCCAGTAGTCTTCTCTCCTGTCGGAGCGAGGATGGCTTCACTGCACCTACCCTTCCTCCTGCTGTTGCCATTAGTGCTGCTAGTATGGAGGCAATCTCCCAGTAGTTCTGCATCCCTAGAAGCCTCCTGCACCTCCTCCCTCGTGTCCAAGCCCGGCCCGGGTAGAGATTATAACAACCTGCCGCTAATAGCCGGCGTTGTGGGAACTTTGCCAGTGGACACCACCCAGCAGTGCACGACCATCCGCTGTTCAGAAAAGAGCTGCGACCTGGCTGTGAGATCCAGGACGTCAGTAGAAGAAGACCTGCTACTTGGTGGACTGATTGTACAATGGGGAGTTCAATGTGTGCAAGTTGAGGCTGATCCTAGGCTTTGAGAAATACCAGCGTGAAGTGAGGTGGAAACCGACTCTGGCAGGTGAGAGCCTTCTAAATGTAGCAGAGGTTGAACCACTATTTACACTGATATCTCACCACATGACAATAATGTGGAAACTGTGGTCTCGAGGCACAGGTGCTGCAAATTCACTCAGCAATGTGGTGTTTTAAAATGTCCTGTACGTGGTTAATGCATCTTCCTTCAAGGCCCTGTTTGTTCGCGCTGCACATCATCCAGCTGTCCTTTTTCTGCAGGCCAACCTGTGATCCTGGCCTCCTGTCAGGGAGCAGCCCTGAGTTGGTGAAGGCAGAGCCCTGAGAGTAATAATAATGTAGCAACTAGAAGCAGTCCCCCGCATTGATTCTAGAAAGACTTCATCAACTGGTGGTCCCAGAACAAATGCTAATTAGGCAACACACTGCACTTTATGGCGACACAAATTGTTCAACAGTTTGTACTTGGGCAGGACCAAGGTCACACCGGGTAGGACAGGAGGGACCTGAGTGCTGTGATTCAGAGCTAAGGCCAGCTGTTATAAGTGAGGTTTGTGCATATATCTCACTTTCCACATGGTTCATAAGACTGTATGCCCATAGCAGTCTAAATACAAATGCCTCACAGGTTACTGACAATATGTGAAGGCTTCTTAAACACACATTCAGTGCGTGCACAACCCAGGCCGTTAGGACCGGAGGGGGTGGCATTCCGGCGCATGCGTAACTCTGCTGGATTTCAGTTTTTAAATAACTCCGGGGAATTCCGCGGGGTAGAACTCCACGAGCTCCACCCACCCTCATTCTGTAGCTTTCTGTGTCACCAAAGGTCAACAGCTTGTCTACAGTATTCACGCCTTTCGGGGATTTGCTACGGGCTCCTACTGACACCTAAACATACAAGTAACTAACTTCCATTTACAGCCTCCAAGTCTGCATAGACACTGTTGACCTTCAATTGACATTGCTCTAGTCCATATGCTCTCTTTAGAGAAGGATTTGTGTTTTGTGTGCATCTCCTGTTCTGGATATTCTCTTAGGAAAACATGCACATTTGAAAAGTTTATACCATTGCTTTCACTATAAGTGCCAACATATCAAAGGTCAATTGTTATTTTTTCTTCGATTAAGTGTATGTTTTATTTTCGTGTTTCATGGAGGACAGCTAGTGTCATCTTCTTTACTTTACCACTAGTGCTACAGATAACACCCAAGTAATCTGCTACCCCCTTTACCTGGTGCTTAATTTGAGCTGGTGGTTCCGGATGGGGCCCGCTGGCACTCATTTGCAGGGACCAACAATTCTGTTCCCTTAACAACAGACTTTGATCCATAGCAAGAGAGAGACACACGAATAGAGGACAGAAGAAGGAACAGAAAGATGAAAAAGTGTGGCAAAGGGAGAAAGCAGGAATGCAAAAGAATCTCCAAGCCTGAGATAATGAGTCAGAGAGTGTCTGGTGGTGGATTAAAGAGGCAAGAGGTAGAGTCAAGACTATGCAGCCTTAGCATTCAGAAGCCTGACCTTCAAGAGCGTCACTCAGAGACTTCTGAGCTATGGTCCTAACCACTTGTTCTTTTATAAATTAAGCACTGTTTTATCTTTCCTAGATCCCCAATCTGGTTCCTTATTGGCTTCATGCCTCCCATGCCTGTTCATGTGTTACCTCTGCCTGTCACCTGATTGCAGTTCCTCTGCTTTTCCCTTTCTGCTTTCCAGCCCTTGACTCTCAGCTGCTCCTCTGGGTATTTCTTTTCAAGTGTAGTTTACAGACAGCATTAGCTTTACCTTTGAGTTGGCCAAATCTATTGTTACCAATAAATTACATATGTATAGATTGGACTTTGTGTTGCCCCCATTCTGAGTTGCGTCCTAGAGGGGGCTCTTTCGTTTTTTATTTTCGGGGGAGCACTCCATGGAAGTGCAGTGTTTCCTTTCTTCCTTCCTGTTTTTTACCTTACCTAGTTTTCTCTTTTGCTTTCTTCTATCCACTGTTTCCTGATGCTTCTTGGCCCTTTGCCCAGGTTACTTATTTTTGTATTTCTTTATTTTGTATGACAGCCTATCATCTTCAAAGTACTGTCTGGCTACATAGATACTTACCTCCTTTTGTGTGCTTTGTGCATCCTTCTCACTTTCTATACATTTGAACTTTTTGCTCTAACATAGGTTTCTGCCTCGTCAATATGGTAAATAAGGATGGTTACCCTAAGTAATGCTGAATCTGCACACACACACAGCATGACAAACATATTACAGTGCAAGTGTTTTTGTCACAGCGCATGCCAGTCATCTAGAAACTGGTTTTGTTTAGAAAGCTGATTACAATGTTGCTGCCATGTGTGCTCATTCTTTGTCACATGCGGTCAGCAAAAAGCACTGGCAAGGTTGAAAGCTCTGCGTGTTAGATCGAAGACCTATTGTATTTGCCAGTGCATGCTTGTCTTGGAATTCTTTCTCCCACATGTCAAGGTCAAACAATATTGCTCAATTAGTGTGTGAGGCTGGTTATTAGTAGAGGTAAGTACACACTTACCACTAGCAATAATTCCCCCAGACAATGTTAGGCCCAGTCAAGGTCTCAAAACATCAGTCCCTGGCCCAAGCCCTGGTAGAATTGGCAATGAGCAGGTAGACCTAACTTAGGAGACAGGTATGTAAGACATTTAAACACACCAATACAGTAAATAAGTAAGACACAACACACAATAAAAATCCCACACAAATGTATAAAAATTGGGAATGTTTTTATCTTTAAAATGACACCAAAACAAAAAAAATCCTATAATGGGAACCAGAGATATGAATTTTTAAAGATTAAAAATAAAACTAGCGCTTGGAAGCAAATGATGCTCAAAGGGTAAAAAAAGGTTGCACTTGACTGGGACACAGTCAAGAGTCCCAGCCCTTCGCAATGTAACACTTTTACACTTATTTTCAGAAGAAGTGTTTCTTGATTCAGGAAAGTAGTCCACAACCCCAATTTAAGATTCCAGAATCTCTGAGTTGCTCCTTGGAATGTTCGGACTACAATTCCCACAGTGCACCTGGCCAAATCATTAAAAGTCCACTGACAATTGTCCAGCTGGGCTCTTCTCACAGGAGTTGATGTAGATGACTCTTGGCAGCTCCTTTTACCTTTTGCTTAAAAGGAGTCCACTCCTGAATACTTTAGAAGCCACGCAAAGTCCTTTTTTGTAAAGCCCAGAGTGTGCAGCAAATGTAGTCCTTGTGAGTGCAGTCCTTCTTATTGAAGATGAGGGGTTCGGCAGGGCAGTCCTTCTTCTTCTTCTTGTTTCCAGGCAGGGATCTTTTGGCCTCCACAACAACAATACAAGAGTCTAGAAGCTCTGAGATCGTCCTGGGGATGCTGGGGCCACAATTCCCACAATGCACGTGGCCAAACCTGTGAAAGTCCACTAGACGCACTCCAGGCTGGGAACATTTGTGAAAATTGGTGCAGGCAAGCTCTGTTAACTTGTTTCTTTCAGGGAGTCCACTCCTGAGTCCTTTGTGAAGCAAGGCAAAGTCCTTAGGGCTTTTGTTCCAGTGCGCAACAGGAGCAGTACTTCAGAGAACAGTTCTTTGGGTTGCAGACCAGGGTTCCAGCAGGGTAGTCCTTCTTCTTCTTGTGAGTTGCAGGGCAGATCAGCCACTTCTATTCAATCATCTTGGGGGACAAGCATGGGCCACACTTGTCCAATGAGCTGCAGGGTGCCACCCAAAAGCATGACAGCTTCCTCCAAAATGTGGCATTTTCTTGTGCCATAAAGCACTGCACTTTAAAATTCTAAGATGGACAATTTTCCTCCAGAGCAGCAAGACCTGGTTAAAACAACATAGTGGTGTGGCTCATTTCTATCAACACCCCCCCTCTGAACGTCTGCAAATTCCTTTCCTGGGCCTGCTGTATATATATGCATGGTACAGAGTGAGAGAGCAGGAATGACTGGCATTTCTTTCTGTCCTGCTTCCTTTAAAACCCAGTTTGATTTACCCAGCCCTCTCCCTGGCCTGGCCTCAGGATCTGTCTCTAATTTTCAGCATACTTTTTCTCTCTTCACATCTTCCTCTTTACCTCTCTTCCATTGAGCTTTTCTGATGTGCAACCCTTGTCCCCAAGTTCTTGCCATTCTTTTTTCATTCTATTTTGCTTGTACCACATCTGGATGTTCTTGCCGTGCCTTATTTGTTACCTCTTTAGCATTTGCATTAGTTCGTTTTTCAAAGTAATACTCCCACATAGTTGGTGTTCAAAGCAATATTGAGTGCTCACCGTTTCTGGCTCCCAAATTGCATACTGCTCTCAGGCGTCCATTTTCTTGTCCTTATGAAACAGTGTAGTAATATCACAGTCAGATAAACGGATAATCTTCTTTGCAGACCTATTTCACTTTGTCATGCCACTGAGTTTTCAAGAGTACCTCACTAACTAAGAGGAAGCTTTTTGTTTCATTTTTATGGTCAGGATTGACAGCGAAGCTGTCACCAGACAATTTATGAGAACTACCAGGAGATGGGCTTTGGCTTCGGTCACATATTGGGAGCCAGGTGCAAGTTTTGATTGAGCAGAAGTTGTGTGCTTCCATTAAAAAGTGGTTGCTTTCCCCACACCTGTGATCATTTTGCATATTTTTCCAGCTACCTGAGCTTGAACTTTCAGGGACACACACATGTCATTGCAATGCTATTAAAGTGTCTTGGATGAATAGATACATGGTGTTTTTCTCTGGCAGCAGCACAGGTTGGGGGCAGTCATTAATTTACATGGACTTTTAGGTCTGTGTTGACAGTGCAACCATAAGCCAGACCTATTGGTGTTGCCAATGCCTGTCCATTGACATTTAGGTTGGTGTTTGTTTCCCAATCAGATACTTGTTGTATGGAACATTTGTATCCTAAAACCAAACCGGAAAATAGTTTTCCTCTTCACGTCTTCCATCCGCTGGCAGGCCTTAAAAAACGCCCAGGGAGAAGTAGTGTGCGTATAAAAGATATATTATTTGTGTTTACTGACTCAGCACTGATGAAATAGTATAACATTCTCCAAGCGCAAAACACCCTGGAGGAAAACACCAAGTAAATCATTTGCATTGAAGGCTGCAATTATCTGGTCAGTGGTAATACTTTGTTTACGCGGGTGTTGAGAAGCACAACACTTCCACGGCAGTTTAATTGTATAATTACAGTGAAAGATGGTTACTATATTAGAAACATGACATAGTTCACGAGCAGGGAGTTGGGTGTGGGCACAGTGAGATAACGTGATAGCCGGGGGCTTTCTGCCATGCCTCTATATCCGGGGCTGCCTGTGTCTCGAGCTGCCCAGCCCTGTAAAAGAAATGCATTGTAACTTTTTTAACAGAGTTGTACAACATAAAATTAAAACAGCATAAAGCGAATGTTTTGACGTGAACACGTTCCTTCTACAGTCTCTCTTGAAGAACACCCTTGATAAGGGACAGAATATTGAAACGAGGCAAGAATCCTCATGAATACTTTTTCTGCTAATGAGTACAGAGGGTGTGTGATTTGCCGGTGAAAATTTAAGTCAATTAGCCAAAAGTAGCTAACTTATGTAAAGTCAGTCTGCTCGTATAAATGTGGATACAAAACTCTGGTCAAGCTCAAGGCCGGACTGGCCATATCGGGCATTGGGCATTTCCATGGGAAGCTGGAAGGGTAGGGGGACACTTTTGGGCGGGTTTTATAGCAGCGCAGCAACTTTTGCAGAGTTCCTTGTATATCCAACAGTTTTCAGACAGCAATAAAAGTGCCAAGATAACTCTGGTGATTAATGTACCTGTTGGAGAGGGATGGGGTTTTCTGTAGTAGCAGTGTTGACTCATCCAAGGTAGTGCAGAGGGTTAATATGCATGCTGCAAAGATCGTGTCCTATGCAGATCACAGAACCGTATTTTATGTGTAAAGCTCAGTGGGATACTGCTTTTGTCAAAGAGATGCTTTTGTTACTTGCAGTTCATAAGTTACAATCATAATCTAGCACAATGAGCTATGAACTGCAATCAAGGAGCTGCATGCAAACTGCATGACACAGGCTAGAAAGTTGTTTTTTGAGTCTTTGATTATCTTAATTTTGCTAAAAAGGGTTTGTTTTGGTAGAAATAAATTGCTACAAGTAATGTCAACCCTAACCACTGTCTTACGTTTGGAATCCTGAGTTCATGCTTCCCCACACCAAGCATTCTTAAAAAATGCCTACCACTATAGATGACATAGGGATCCTACACCTTGTAGTCACTGGCGGCTGGTTTGTATTTACAATGGGAGGTCTGGGCAGGTACAATAATAATTTTTAAAAAACGCCACTTACCTGACGGTGTCTTCCTCTTGTCGTCTCTCCTTCTCTCCTGGAAGCTCCAATGGATCCCTGGAAACTGCATTCACGAGTCCTGGTGCCGCTTTCATGCTTGTAAACAGCATGAAAGAAGCATCAGGATTGGAGGGAGTGGCCTCTCTCTGCACTTACAAGAGCACTGGAGGCCTGTGCTTTCTCTAACCCAACTGTCTTAAGACAGCTGGGTTAGAGATGTTTAAAGTGTGTGTGTCAGGCTGGCAATCGCAAGGCGGCTGCCAAAGGGACATGTGTACTTTAGACATAGTGCACATCTCCTGCTGCCGCTCAGCAGCAATTGCCTGCCCTGTTCTGACACTTGGTTCAGTACAGGGTGCTAAAAAATAAAATGGCAATAAATAAAGATTATTACCATTTTATTTTTAAGATCTGGGAGTATTTTTTTTATCTGGGCGATGCTCCTCCACTCTCGTGGAGGGGCCAACCCTGCTTGTAGTTCCCCTTGTCAACATTTTCTATACACTGTAAAGTGCTCCAACACCCTACACTGGTAGGAGAGGTGCTATAAAAACAAATGAAATACATGTGAGAGAGGGGCTACGGGGAGATGAGAGGCACTGTAGATTGCCGTATCCTGGTGCACTGTAAGGTCATTGTTTACTCTGCTTTAAAAACTAATATAATTCGATATATAATGAAAATGTGTTGTATAATGCATCTTTTTAGCCATTTTTCTCAAATGTTCTTGGTGGGAGAACCCCTCAAGCTCCATTGTAGTGGTCAGGCTTTCTCGCTATGCAACCTATGGTGGCTCGTCTGACAAATTTGCCAGGGCTGCTTTGAGTTCCCAGTCCAGCCCTGATCAAGCATTGTGGTATGAGAAGTTAAAGTTTACTCTTTGTGAGGGCTGGCCTTAGGGCAGATACTGGTGCAGCCGTACCTGCTGGTGACCCCAGGGAGTGTTGTGTTTTGAAACAATAGAAATAACACAGTTTAAGAGTTCTCTGTGTGCCCAGCAGTCTTCATGCAACAACAAAAAAGGTCAAGATGACATAGGTGATTAATGTTCCTGTGGAGAGAGATGGGAGTTTTGTCCAAGGACAGGTTTCGGCTTATCATAAAGTAGTGAGGAGGATTAATGTGCCTGCTGTAAAGAACATGTACCATGCAAATCAGAGAACTGCATTTTATTTGGCTAGCTCAGTGGGTTACTGCTTTTGTCACACCAATCCTTTTGTTACTGGCAGTTCATTAATTGCAGTCCTAATATAGCACAGTGACCTATGAACTATCATCAAAAAGCTGCATACAAACTACATGGTAAAGGTTAGAAAGTTTTAATCATTCTAGTGTTGCTTTAATGGTTTGTTAGCGTAGAAATACATTCTTATTAGTAAAGTCAACCCAGCCACCGTGGAAGGTTGTAAATCATGGGTTTGTGCTTCCCCAAGTGTAGCATTACTAAAATATAGTACCTAGTGGTATGGATTGCATGTGATTCCTACACTTTATTATCATCATTGTTTTATGTAACATTTCCTATAGACTGATTTAGACACATGTGATTCAATGTCTCTGTATAATGTGTGTGTTATAAAGCACTCTGACACCCCACACTGGTGAGTAGTGCTATAAAACAAGATAAATTCACATGAGAGAGGAGCTATGGAGAGAAAGAGGCACTGTTGGAGGGTGGTAGTAAGAGAATCCATCCATGCAGGAGGTTATGGGGGTGCAAGAAAGATTGTTGCATCGGGTGCCACCAGTGCTAAAGACAGCCCTGTTCTAGGAAAGAGTGGAGGTCTGTCTCTTCCTTTTAACTATGAAGTGATGTAAACTAGAAGAACTAAAACCATAGAGGTGACTACAGGGAACATAATAGGCCTGGGTGAAATTGTAATTATGCCATAGTAATCAGAGTAATTTCACTAATTACGCATTGCTCTTGTAATGAAAAATCACTAAAATTGTCTGATTACCCCAGCTTGAGTAATGCTGGATTACGCTTCTCACATAACTATACATAATTCTAAGTAATTTTAGGTAATTATGAGTAATTATGCTAGAGAGAATTACACCAGTTATGTTCACTCCTAGAACCTAACTGGCAGACTGTGGGAAAGAATGGCCAATGAGTGAGTGTGAGCTGTGTCAGAACCTCTACATGGCAAAATCAGAGGGACCAACAGATACAACAACTGTTCACTAAGGTAACACTGAGCTCAGTTCTCAATAACTTAGCCTTAGCAGCAAGGTAATCCCGAGAGTAATGTAAATGAGGCATTGTGTTAACAAACAAAATATACAACTACACAGTGAAAGAAGTTACAAACTTAAAAGTGCAAATCGAGTTAACTGTATAAAATGCAAAACGAAAAAATGAAAGAATAATGTTTCAAAATCTACAAAGTGAAGTCAATTGGGAAAATAGTACTGAACAAAAGGCGTTTAAATACCATAACTAAGAATGTATTTTAATAGAAATGCTGTTAAATGGCAAGGATGTTCACTACATTGCAGCTGGTCTCATACAGCCTGGTAGGGTGAGGTGAAGTCAGCTATATTAATGGATGCAGACTTCTTCTCAGTGGGGAAGTAAAGAGGATTTTATTTGGATTTTTCCAATATATTCTTGGCTGACCCAACTGAAAACAGGTCCACAGAGACCTCCGAATATGTTAGTTAGTCAGCTGGGGCTGCTCCAACCTTAAGAAGCTGGATGGCTTCGTAAATGATCACTTTGCTATTGGCAGGTACCTCAAATTCAGTCCCAAACGTTCCCTAATGTGTTCCCACTACCACGTTCCAGAAGGTGTGACACATTTCTTTGAGTAGATGAGTGCCTAGTACCAAAAACATGTAGAGTTTCTTGCAGACAGAGTCCTGACAAGAAGAACTATCCCTACATTCCACACTTCCACTTTTTGAACAAGACTGCCACATGAATGTTTACAAATATTATAACAACAAGGCCGTGCCACAGAGGAGGAACCAATGAAGTTGGAAGGGACCCACAACCAAATGAGTTATACTGTAGAAATACTCACAGACTAATTTGACAGCTGCAGGTAAAACAATCCCAACCTACAAATTGTTTATTTTTTTGTAAGAGCTCCTTGAAGCTTGGCAGTACTCTATAGCCCTTGCATAAGGTAATTAGATTTTGCTTCATGTTAACAGTACATATTTCATTGTTGCTCTTTGGCTGGGAAAAGTGGAAATTCGTGCAATTTTTATATTTGTAAAATGCATACATAGATGATTATTTACTTCAGTTTTCAGTCCAAATATTACGTTGTAGCCACCACCAGGTCCATTTTTAATCTGATGTGAAATGACATATTTAGTTGCGAAGATGCGGAGCTGCACCTAGTCTGTAAGTTGCTACAGTCCCCGCCTTCCCTTTCTCAACAGCATGAGGCTGTTTCTGTTCTGTGAAAATCTCCGATTGCAGAAGAAATCATAGGATCCCGAGGAGGAATAAACAACATGGCCTCCCGACACGGACCCTTGCAAGCGTATCCTGCGAAGTCCACAACAAATGCATCCGGACACCGCCTGGTATAATCCTAAACAGTAGATTCCACTGGAAATACAGTCTATTGTTCAACAGACTAAGATGGTAGCAGGTGCGCTAACATAGATGGCACCCAAGATATCTATAATAACTCCACCGACTTATCCAGTCTCTGGCTGCAGTATAAAACAAGCTTGTGCAATGCAACGGGTCTCACATTTCTCCGAGTTAGAGCTATTAGCAGTTGTAAACTCCCAATCCGACTTTTCTTGCCTCATTAGATGGAAAAAAACGATCGCGATCCTAAACAAGCGAGATCGCGCTGCAAAAAAAATGTGGTCCACAAACTGGACGGAAAACACCAAGCCTCGTATGTTTTCAGTACTTGGTCGCTGCGCTCGTGGAGAGCTAACCACCGGTAAAGGCGTGACATATGCATGCCTTCCACTAATGAAAGCAAGCAGATTTTAAAAGGCAAGCCCACGAACCAATAAAAAGACACTGACATAACTACTACAGCGTCTCGCAAGCGATACGCAGGCTCGACCCTAAAAATAGTTAAACTGGAGGCATAGGGGCAGACAGAAAAATTAGCATGAGCTAAACGACTTTCTCGTCAGCAGGGAAAGCATACCCACCGATTCAGCTCGCCTGTGCCTGTCCAAGCGCAAATATTTAACCAGTAATTAACTAAAAAACTAAAAGACTATGAAAGTTTATCCTCACATTTGAACTGCTCAGCGTGGTTTACTTTAAGGCATTTCGTTTAGTGACAATATATGTCACCAGACCATATATAATAGTTCATAATCAAATCTAACTTCCCTTGTGAGAGATGTGCAGCAGCATGCCTCTGAGCAGGGAACAGTAAAACACTTCTGGGTGATTGTAGCATTAGCCAACTCCACACTCATAACTAAACTATGAACTGAAATGATTGTTAGCCCGAACTGCTAATTAGCTTATAATGTGGCCCTTAATAATAATGCTTGCACCTCTCTGTAAGTTCACCTGACCCCAGCGCCGCCCTGGCAGAGTACAACCAAGACTGCAGTCGGACCGTCGGGAACCACGTTCCCAGCAGAGACGGCGTTCCCCTGGCAGGTCCGCCCACCAGTTTTGTAATGTGGCAGTCGGAGTGCCACAATTACGGTGGTCCAACTGTCACCGGGAGGCTGGCGGTCCTTCGACCTCCAGCTTCGTAATGAGGCCGTAAGTGTTTTTACTTCTCAAGAAGATTTCTCAATGTAAAATATATCATGTGACATTCTCTTTTAATGAGAATCACATGGCAATTAGTAAATTAGTAAGTTCTATACACCTCACACACAGTTTTCTTGGCAATGTGTTTTTTAGTTTAAAGCAAATAAAGTCTGTTTAAAAAAAAGAACGATTCTGTAATGGTTAGCAGTGACTTTTCATGGTGTGTCCCGGGTTCCCAGTGTCCAAGGCCACACCATTCATTTGCCAGTCCATGTACAATAGCAACTGAATAAAGTACACCACAGCCTGCCTCCACATTAAAACACACAGCACTTTATTATCCCCACTATCGTTTGGCAGAGGTGGAGACTTCAGGCAACTACATGGTTTCCACTGACTTGGTGGCCTGGGCTATCGGGACCTCAAACTCCGGACCAGATATTTCTGGCCTCTGAGACACTAAGATCCAGAGAATTCTGAGGAACAGCAGGAGTTGTGGGCAACTGTTGTGCCCATCCTTTTCTCTCAGAAAAACTGCCCCCAGCTGATGTGAACATTCTCTGCCCTCCTGCTGCCTCAAGCCCTCTCCCACCGAAAGGGAAGCAAGCCCCTGTAACATTTACCACCGGTAAAGTAGGTGGTAAATGTGGGTCTACTGTTTCACTCGGAAGGGGTAACTACATGCAAGGTAGGGGAGTGAAGGAGAGAGAGGGGTGTGTGAGTGTGTATGCACACAGTCCCTCTCCTTCTCCATCTCTCACTTATATGCTGTTTCCATCTGTGCAGTGCCATGTGTTAATTCCATCGCCGATGGACAACCCTGTTAGCCAATGCCTCAGATTATCTGAACCTGACTAGCCAGTGCCTTGAAGGTGCTCCCAAAAAGTCCCTTTGTGTACATTCAATGTATGTGTGTATTATGCTGTGTGCTCCTTTTGATGACAATAGCTCTCACCAAACAGCTAATCGTACCTGTAGGCAAGACCTAAAATAAACAATCTCCCAGCTCATTTGCTCATTTTCCCCCGCCACCGAGAGAGAATGGGAAATTATGCAAATAACCCAGGCCTTTTTCTGCTGTCCATCCAGCTAGGATGCGTAATTGGCTAACGTGGGCGAATGACTCATTAAATAATTTTTGAGGTGTTTGGCATAAATATTGATATGGATAATAGAAAATGACAAACGGTGTTAAGAAGATAACAACCTTGCAGAAAGGCTTTGTGTGTATCCTACGCTCATTGCCTCTTCGTTCTGATATTAAATTCTTTCCTTGGTTGAAAATTCCGTGGCTTTGAAACAGCAGCTCTAATCAGGAATGAAGGTGCACATTAAGAAAGCATCTCCGGTCAGTCTCCATGGTGCTGTCTGATCTCCTTTCAAGAGCATCACCTAACCAGGCAAACTATGAATGTGTTCAGATAAAGAGGCTGGCTGGCACCAAATGCAAACCTTGCAACAAAAATGTAATGCAAATGTTGTGCAGTTATAAATTATTGCTTACTTTACAGGCTTTGGTTTGAAGGAGCCGTGACCTGCGCGGTCCATTCGTTTCCTTTGCAAACAAGGAGGGGAGGCGCTTTAAAAGTGTGTCTAGGGGCTGGTGTTTGTGTCTTAGGACCACAGTCGATGACCTGAGAGCAAAGCGCAGCGTGTCACCTACGGCATGTTCATAGCACTAGAAGCCACAGTGCCGGAAGATGTATTAGACCTCAGTAAGGTTTTAATTATGAAAAGCGCTTTTAACATGGGACGTGGGGCATGGTACAATAACAGAACCTTAGACAGTAACTGGGAATAAACACAGTACACTGGAACTATTCAGAGGCTAAAGTGTTTCACAACACAGGTTACTCGAATACTTGCTTGTGGAGTTTGCATTGGCACGCCACACAAGGACCTCATTACACCCTGTCTTAATCAAGGCGGTAATTCCTCACCCTTTAATTAACATCACTGCAAGGTGTGGTATTCACCAGCTCTAACGTTACTGCACTTGACAGCAGCTGCAGAATGCATTTTTGAATAAATTAAAATCTGGCCTATTACAAATGCCACAGCTACAAATTAAAAGATAATCTTTCTATTTTTTGCTTCACTTACTATTACCATTATTTGCACATTATTATTTCATATTTTATAACCCTTGTTGAATGCATGTTAAAATATAATCTTTCTTTGCGTAGGGTTAGTTAAAAAGCCCCTTCTACTTCCTCTGCTTTCCCAATACTCTTTTCTTCAGTGGCAGAGCCCAGCGCGCGCTACCATGTCTCTAGCAAGTCAGTCTGAATGTCTCCCATTTCTTCTATATGAACATGGTCCTTTCTGACAATCATGCAGAAATAGCTACTCAGGAATTATGACGATTGTAATTAGAGTATCTATGTCAGCTATGTCGCCTTTTTCTTTTATTGTTTTTTTATTGTTTTTTATTTTAGTTTGTATCAACAGGTACATAATCACTGTTCACTGAAGTAGTTTTAAAATATGTTGCAACTCAAAAATCATTGCAGATGGGTGTTAGGACCATCATGAGAGAATGCCATTAGCAAACCTCTTTCACGCTTGTGAAATTAGTATTTTACATCCTTGCTGCAGACCATGTATATTGAATGGCCTGCTAAGACTTGAATGCATAGGAACATATTCCAGAAAATCGTTTGCATGTTATGGAGTGCATACCTTAAACAATTAATTTCCTCTGTACTATTTAGGAAAGAAAACATACTATAGTTCCGCATGATGTTTTTGCAGGATGTAGACAATGCTTAATTTGAGTGGGTGGTTTCCAGTGCTCAGCACTAGCACTTAATTATCAACACCTGTACTTATGACAGTCAGCCATATGGTGGTGCTGTCTATTTAATTTAGAGATAAACACAACAGTTTTGTTATTAATATAATATAAATTAAAAATGACTAATACCTCCCGCTCAAGTTATGCTTATTGCTTTGAGCCCTTGAATAGTCCTAATTGTCACTTGTAGGAGTGTGATGGTTAGCAGCTGTGTTGGAACGGTCATCGGCAGCTCTGGCAGGAGCAATGTGTGGAACAACCTGCAGAGGCCTCCTGACGATGGCCAAGGCACTTATTTTATTTTAATAAAGTAAGCACTGGATGCAGATAATATACTCTCTTCACTTATTAACAAAGCTGAAACATTTAAGGAATAATTTCGAATAAAGGAAAGTAATAGAAGTAGCACAATCTAGAGAAATGGAAAATGAGTGTAAGGGAGCTATAGATGTCCTGAAACATAATGTGAAACAACTCTGTCCAACAGGAGTCCAAAGTTGCTGTTTTTAAAGGATCCCAGTCGAGAAAATAATTTTGTACAGCTAGAGGTTGGAAGGTTGGTCCCACTGAGGAGGAGTACAGGAGGACAGCAGATTATGGAGAGATGGAGAAAGACCTATCCTTTTAATCAAAAGTCTACATTTTTTTTGAATGCATTTTATTGATTTTTTTTGTTTTCTTTTTTCAACAGGAACTAGACATGTAACGGATACGGTACAGTTCAAGCACAGAGCAACATGCATTAGTCACATCTTAGGTACAACTAAACACAATTATAGTGTACTTATTACTTAGTCGGGTATCTGGTAGCATCAGGTGCACAGCAAAACAATGTAGATATCAGGCTATATAAGGTAGTGTATGTCCAAATAACAATATAACAAATCCCCAAACCTACCCCCATAAATAAGTGTATCTGCTCTACTGTTCTCACATTACAATTTGATAGTCACTGATAATAGTTAGTATAGGAGACCCCATTACCTTAATTAATGACGAATAATGTGGTACACATCGACTGTGGCGGAATCATGCAGGAATCCACTACCAGCCCGCATCTCAGGATAAGTCAGTGTCCTCCCCTTGTGTTTTAAAGCGTTCTAGTATGGCGTCTCATTCCATAGCTATGGGTTTTCTATGGTGCACCATGTATTCTTCTCTGTGGAGTGTGGAGCTCTCAGCTCTAAACCTCTTCATGCCAACCCGTCAGTAGTGGCAAGACAGAGGACTTCTAGCTGCGTGTTCCCTGCCACTTGGCCAAAAGAAGTACCAGGTCTACAAATCGTGTTTCAGTTATTAATGTTTTGGGTCTAGGGTAAAGTCCTAACATTTAATGTTCTATTGTGTTCCAGTACAGACGTCCTGTAAGGGACACCAGGGAATATCTAATTTCCCCCAACTAAGGGAGCAGCGGGGGGCAGGACCTAAGCATGTGCATTAGATTAATGCTATCTGTGTGGCAATGTGAGCATACTGATGGAAGTGTTGGGAATATCTTGTGAAATTTTGAAGAAATCAGGTACGCCCTATATAGCACTGAGATCTGGTTAAACTTAAACCTTGTATTTCGGGGTATTAAGCTTGGCATTCTAAGAGAAACTGCCACTCTTTCTCATGGAGTAAGCGGCCAAGATCTGTCTCTCACAAGGTCCTCAGTGGTGTAAGTTAAATATGTAAGTGAGAGTGTAGGCCACTCTAAAGCCCTTTGACTAAAGGTCAACCACTCTCCATGCCATCTACCGCCTCAGCAAAGTCATGTGTGTCGGGCTCGGAGCCCATTGATGACCAGTGTGTATATGAATGTACAGTGTAATGTGTTTGTGTAATATAAAGAGTTCAAAGTAGCACACTGCGCTTTGCAACGTTCTGATGAGATAGGTGCATAGCGTGCCCTCCAATATGTTAACCAATTGTGTAGGAGTAGATGAACTCCAAGGGGACGTGCTACTCCTGGCAGTAGCAGAGTATGCAACTGTCCCACCCATAACATAGGGTGTGTGTATAACCTATCTCCTCCAGATTTAGTCCAGCAAGCCAATGGGAGAGCCACTGTAGCTGGGCAGCAAAGCAATAGGATCAAAAGTCTGGGGCTCCCATTCCACCACCTCCTGGGGGAAGTTGGAACTTTCAGAGGCTAACGCTTCTTCTACCCGTGCCCCAGATGAGGTCAAGCAGGAGGGTTTTAAAAACTTTTCATGGAAGCATTACCATTTTTGAGAGGGCTAATCAACTTGCTGCAGACAGGGGCAATGTGACCCAGATCTTTACCTGTGCTGGGAGCGCCAAGACTGCAGTTCTGCAGAGGATCTATAGACCTGAATGTCTAAACAACAGAATGTTTGTTGTGCAACTGGTATAGTTCATTCCCCCAAGGCGACTGTGTTGTGTTGGAAGGTATCTTTAAAGAAAAAGGGATAAGATTTTGCATGAGTGACATGGGGGTAATCAGGGCTTGTTTAGTGGTACGAGGCAACGTTCCCACTTCAGGAGCTATTTTATATTTTATTTCAAGCTTCAGGACCAACCGGGGGCGGCAAAAGTAGAGTAAAACTTGACAGGCCATCTATTCCCAGTGTTTTATTACATGCCATCTCCTTTATTTTGTTACATAATTCCCCTGGTGTCAGTGGAACTGCCAAAGCTACATGGGCCTCCGGTATAATGTAGGGCAGTTGTCTGCAAAGAGTAGTTTGTGAGCTCCCAGTAGCTCTCCAGGTCCCTGTGAGTAGCTCTCCTGTGTGCAGCCCAGCCGACTACTATGCTTCATTGAATTATTATATGAATTCCTAAATTTAAATTCATATATTTGAAATGAAATGTGCTCATTTTCAGTACTCATAAAGTGTTGTTTGGAGAAAATGTTTTGCATTTTCAGTTTAATTTGAAAAGCTGGATTATTCACATTATTACCTTGGTGCCGGTGTTGCAGCTACGGTTGTTATGTATTACCTAATTAGAGGAATTCCAATCGATAACACTTTTTTATTTACTGCTGGCAACCCTGCCTAATGAACTGATGTGATCATTGCTGACAATCTTGGGTGGAGTGGTCACTACCTCATCACTAATATCAGTATCTTGGAATGATTTTCATTGAACATAAGTAGCTCTTTTTACCGAAAAGGTTGGAGACCCTTGATGTAGGGAAGTCTCAGATTGTTCAAGAAGGAGTTTCTGTCTGAAACTGTAGTAAGAGTGGAATGTGGTATTGATGTCTATTTGAGTGGTACAGGATATCCCAGAATGTGATGTAATGTGTAGGATTGGGGTGGGAGACATAAGTGGACATATCATCCGAGCCAACAGTGTTCTTGCTCTATCACCTTCAGAGTGTACCTTCTGTAGATATGATTTGCGATCAATGAGTCTCAACCACTCTAGCAGTTCTGAGTGTGTTATTCTAGTGTTCTGGAGGTCCTCTAATTGTGCAGGGTTATGTATTGATGCGTGCTCTAGGCACCCCTGCTGTGTTTCCATGTATTGTATTTCTCGGAGAAAGGTATGTCTAGGACCTGTAGTAGCAGCTATGGACACACCACATGTCACTACTTTGAATACCTCCCATTCAACTGGCATCATAGAAGCTGTTCCTTCATTATTCACAAAATAGGGGTCCACGGCAGTTGCTGCTATTACCTGTGCAAGGGGACAGAGACTGGACTTTGTTGCATCCCTGCTTCAGAAGTGACTCCAAGGGCTTGGGGTGGAACTTGTCTCCTGCTTTAAAGCCTCAGGGACAGCAAAGGCTTCACCATTATACTTGCTGTGGACTCTAGCTTGCCAGAGGGTGCTGGTTCAGTTCCTGGACCCCTGGAAGTGCATTCCTGGAGAAAAAACAGTCTAGCAATGCCAGATGACACCATATGACTTTGCAAAGGACCCACTGCCCAGAACCACAACTCCGCTTGCCCCGAGGCCGTGGATCTCGTAATAGTCCGACGACCCTGTAGGCCTCACAATGCTGGAACCACTGATCCTGCCCAACTTCGATGACATCAGACTGTCTTAAGTCCAGCATCTGTGACGATCTGACGCCATCTCAGTGTCTGTAGCCCTGTGACATCATCGTGACCCCGTGAGGTTGCACCGCAGCATCGTGACTTTGCGGGACTTCGCATCTGCTGGAACCGAGGAACGACTTTGCATCTGACGCTGCTCCACCTCCACCGCCCTGTAGTGAGGACCTGACACCTCTGCGGGATGCCGCTGTCCTTCTGCCCCGTTGCACCAGAACCAACACTGCATCGGACCCAGCGAACTGCTCTCCCCGACTCTGTGCACCGGCCTGTTTTCTACTTGTTTCATAAGATACTGTACCTGGGGATCAAACGACTCAGTGAACGGCGCCATTGGCGTTGCATTGTAGGAAACTACTCTGGTATGATGCTGCATATTACGAACTGGCAGTGTTTTACCTCAAGGCACTGTTTTCTTTCTTTTTAAGTGCTAAATTCGAATTTTTAACTGTATATTGTGGATTTTTATTGTTTTTGGTCTTGTTTATTTAGATAAAATATTAACTATTTTTTTAAACCTGTGGTGTGACATTTTGTAGTGGTTCACTGTATTACTGTGTGTGTTTGCACAAATACTTGACACATTGTCTCTGAGTTAAGCCTGCCTGCTGGTGCCAAGCTACCAAGGGGGTGAGCAAGAGTTAACTGAGTGTGATTCTCCTTTACCCTAACTAGGGTCAGGGTCCATGCTTGGACGGGGGTAATCTGACTGCCAGCCAAAGACCCCGTTCCTAAGAGCCAGTCACAGTGACAGGGACCCTCTGAGCACAATGATAAGCATAGTTAGACAGAAAAGCAAACATAACTGCATAAGAAAAAAATACAAGTATTAGGTCCAACAGAATCTCACGTTTGACCAAAAACCAAAAATATAAGCATTTGTTGATATTAAAGGAAGACATTGAGCAATTGCTTGCAGGGGGGGCAACACCTTGGGAAGGAACCGGTTTTGTCCCAAGAGTCCTTCCCTGTGTCAGCACCACAAGCATCTCATTACTAGATTTTCATTGTGGCCCAACAAGGGACTGAGGTCAGACTAAAGGATCAAAACCCCAAGCACCTATGTGAGATTCATGTAGGATATGTTCACAAGGGCACAGCAGTATCGCAACATGTAATGTATAATTGTGGTATATCACAGACCAGAAATATAGGCTATCAAACTTACAGACCTATCACAGCTGCACCCCGTCCATCCCTGGGTTGACACTATAGTACAATAGTATAGTGACAATGAGACTTAACTGAACCATCCACCAAATGTAGTGGTGGGAACAACAGGACCTGTTCAATCAGCACCAGAATTCCTCTCAATAAGTCGACAGTCTGTGACTTTATAGTGGGAAAGGGTGCCATGATTGAATTGGAATCTGAGTGCTAGTTGGTGCTGTCTGAAGAGCTGGAAGATGGATGTTCACACATTGATCCCAGCAATGACATTGTTGCTAGGGTAGCTTTCCTGCCTTCAAAGGCCTGCTGTGGGGACGGTGCCACTGTAGAGGCCGTTCTATGAGGCAGTTTGAGTCAAACGTGGCAAGAAGGCACACATTGTTTCCTTGGATGGTGTTCTGTAGGTGAACATTTCATATTGGTAAAATTGAGCTCCAGCTAGTCCCATGCAGCAGTTGGGCTCCTCCCTAAGTCCTACACACTCCAACATTTATATGACCCCTTCAGCTTATTTGGTTGAATCCTTTGACATTAAGACCATTTCATTTGAGGGTGAAATGCAGCTTTTGCTCATGTATGATGGGGATTCTGAAAATGCAGAGGGTGTGTTTGCATGCTGTATGGTTGCTTTGCTCAACTGGTTGAGAGTCAACAAATTGTAGTGCAACCCTGAATGAAAATCCTATTGTTTGGACAGGATTCTCTCCCAGGATGAGTAGGAGCATGGCTCAACAGCGCTCTACCAGCATCCCTCCATCGGCGGTGGCCTGAAATATGGACAGTATGTTTGACTCCAAAATTACGTTCAGTGCGCAGGTGACAGCAGTGGTGAAGTCATGTTTTCAGATCTGCCGCAAGCTGAAGAAGTTTCTTAACCTGTTCCTTCTAGAGAGAGAGAGAGAGATGAGAGTTTTGACTAGCGGCAAGCTTTGACTTGCCATAAAGTAGCATAGAGGGTTAATATGCCTGCAGCAAAGAACAGAACAGAACTATATTTTATGTGGATAGCTGTGTGGATTAGCCTTTACAAGCGCTTTAAAAGAAATTAATGCATCTGAAAGGGGGGCTATGGAGAGATGAGGGGCACATTTGGTGTGTGGTAGTGAGGGGATCCGAGGAGGTGGTCATGGGGTGTGGGTGCCAAAAAAGACTGTCGCACAGGGCACCACCAGAGCTAAAGCTGGCCTTGGTTGTGAATAATACAAGTGTACTCGAGATGGCTATGTTAATGACTGGGGATGTGAGGATTTGACAGGTATACTGATGTAGATGTGATTCTGGTGAATCATTGCTTATGGAAACAGCGGCTATGTATTACTTCTCAACCCATCATGGATGTTTTGCTTGTATATAATTATACTACTGGATACCATCTAAAATAAAAATGTGTTTGAAAAAGGAAAGGAACATTGAGTGACATTTTGTAGCACATTTAGAGGCATTATATCTCGATTTTGACATTGAAGCACTCATTGACGAAGGGTTAGAAGACTGGAGATAATATGAATGTTTCTTGTGAAAAAAACGACACATATGCCTACCAACATATAATGCCTTGTATGAAAGGTCATTTGATGAATATAGGCATTCTACTTTCCAGAGTAAAATTGTATGAGTAAAATAAGAAAGACTATACTGAGAGGAAACAGGTATACATGAGTAAAGGTCCACATAATAAAAGGTAACTCTCTTTTTATTCTGCATCTATCAAATGCATTTTAAAACTTGTCTTTAATTCCAGAATTAATCTATGTCCAAACTAAGGTCCTCGTGAATCATCTCTGTCCAATAAGAAAGGACCCAGCAGAACAATATTGCTCCCTTTGTTATATGTAAATGTCTTACTAAGAGTAATTGTAAGAATGTATTACTAATTGTAAAATGTTTGGCAACTTAATTTCCTCTCCTGTCCTTCATTAACTTTAAATTTGCCTTCGACCATGTGCAGTAGTGCGCTGCCTTTTGGCTAGTTCATGCTGTAGAGATACTGTATATACATACATACATACATATACATACATACACACGTACGCACATTTTCTACACTCTGACTGTCCCCCTTTCTAAAACTGGTGCTTTAAAAGTAATTTTATGTGTTGTAAAATAAAGTTGCAGTATATAAAATAATCACAGTTTGCATCCTATTTGAATTAAATTTAAATATGTAAGAATTTATCATGTGTTGCAGGCAAAAGCCCTTAACGCTACACATCAACTGGGTATATTTCTACTGTTTAGACAGTACGTTCGGATATATATTCCTAATTGAATACCTGCAAGCAGCGTACAAGATCCGAAATGTGAACCCCTTACATTTGTAAAGCGCCTGTCACTACATTATGCCATAAGTGCTATGTTTTCGTAACTTTAGATCGGTTTTGTTAAAATCTGCTAATCATACCAGTGGTGGCTGGCTTATGTTTACCAGGGGTAAGGGGGCACAATTATAATAGTAAAAAGGAAAAGAAAAGAAAAAGGCACTTAGCTGCAGTCATCTTCCTTGCGGCGGCGTCCTCCTGCACCTGGAAGCTTCAACGCACAGGATCAGGAAACACCACTAACCAATCCTGATGCTGCATGAAAGCAGCATCAGGATTGGTGGAAACGAGTACTCTCAGCGCTGACCACAGCGCTGGAGGCCTGTGCCTTCTCTAACACAGCTGAGTTAGAGATGTTTGAATTGCGCATGTCTGGCTGGCCGTCACAAGCCAGCCAGCCAAAGGGACAGCTCCCTGCTGCCACTCAACAGCAATTGCACTGCCCCGTCCTGACACTGGATTTAGGACGGGGCACTGAAAAATAAAATGGTAATAAACAGCGTTTATTACCATTTTATGTTTTCATTATGGGGGGCATTTTTTTGGTAGGACGACAACCCTCCCCTTAAATGGAGGGGCCACCCCTGAATTATATGGTTGTATGTGTGGAAGGTGTAGCAAACACATCATTGACTGGAATATTTTGCATTCAGTTGATTGTGTAATTTCTGTGGAGTGTAATTCCTGATCATAACTGGCAGATTTTAGCATTTTTCAGGTGTTGAATTAAAAGCATAACATTTTATGCTATTTTAATTTTTAATCTGGCAGGGGTTTGTAGAGACAAAACAGTTATTTTGGAATCAATTATTTCAGTATATGCTATTATACTGTCACTCTGTCTCTCTCTATACACATAAGTAAAGCAATATATTTATTGCAACGACTTGCTTCACCCATACTCTTCAGACAGGCAGGGATTTCGCCTTGTCCAGAGCGAACAAGCTGCTTTGCGAATCCTATTGAGTCACACTGCTCCATGTATAAAGAAACCAAAGTGCCCTCCAGCAGCAGTTGTACCATTTTTTCACCTTTCTCCATAAGCACAGTGCCATATTTATGAGTTATGTGGTTCATGATCATGGCATGAAATATTAGGTGACAAGATGCTCAAGTAGAAACTAGGGGTGGGCGGAATTTTTCCATTTCCCTAGCAGCACTGGAGTAATTTGGTAATTCTGTGTTACTCATTGTTTGACCTGCTCATGTAACGCAGAATTGCTAAAATTACGCTGCTCACCTGGCATGATTAAATCAGCATTGTTTGGTTTTAAACAGGGTTGAAAGAGGGAGCAACCGATCTCTGCTTAAAAACCACTGCAGAGTAAATTTAATCTGCAGTGGTTTTTAAACATAGAGGAGCTGCTTCCTCTTCAAGCCATGTTTAAACCACTGCAGTGCAATAAATAGCCTTACTTATGTAAGGGCACCAAGGGGTATGCACTGCATACCGCTCGGTGCCCTTACATAAGGGGTGTGCATTGCACATTGTGGTGCCCACTCTGGCCCTTGGCGGAATTCAGCTGAATTTTAAGGTAATCGCTGAATGAAACTTCACCAGTTCCACCCACCCCTAGTATAAGCATGCTATACCCCTACAACCCATGACCACATTTACAAAAAAATTGTGCTGATACAAATATACAACGTTTTGCAGTGATATTTATTTTAAAGCACAAAATGTACTTTGCACTGGAAATGTGCAGTTTACTTGGTTGAAATATCGATTTGCATTGCTATGTGCCACTTTGCTTCAAGGTGGCTTACTTTTATGTTACTTGAGTGAATCTGTGCCAACACCCATAGTTTTTACACTAAGCATAGGCTCTGAAGGTAGCCAGACCAGGCTTTGCATCAAAAACTAACATCGCTTTGAAGCATACACTAATAAGGAAAAATGCCATTCACATAGAATGTGTGCCATGTTTCAGAATTTGTTTAGGCATAGGAATTTGTGGGGCCCTGGCAAGTTTGGCATCAAAATCGCCTCCGCGTAGCAAGGCTCAGCCGTCCAGGAAGCATAATCCATCATTGATTCTCATGAGAGTGGGGAATCTTGTCTACTTTTGCTACTGCTGCTGTTCCAGACGGCCCAGTGATGCAATCTGATTCCTGTTTCAGGTCTGGAGCTCTGGAGATCCTGAATTGTAGCACTGGGTCTGGCTGGACCTGGAGGGACTTGCTGCGAAGATGGATTCCAATGCTCTCCCAAGTGGTGGAGCTCACCTGCTCCTCTGTGTCTGTGTGTGTTGTGATGCGAACTGCTGACGCTGGAGCTTTGGGTGCCCGGCTCTCCCTCTGGGATGAGGGGATGGCAGCCAGCACCTGAGGTGACACGATGAGGCTTGCAGCCACTTAAGGAGATCACAGAGCCTGGGCCACCAGGTGAGGAGCGGTTTGTGGGGCCCTCAATATGCTGAACCCCTAGCTGCGAGGGGCTAGGGTCAGGGGCCCCGGGTGCTGAGGCCCCCCACTTCATTATCTGCCCTCACTGAGTCCATTGAGCAGTGACCGCTGCACCTGAACTGGCCTGGTGGCGCGGGTAGCTTGGGGACCCCCATGGGTGCTCTTTGAGGAGTGGTGGGACCCTAGATGTGCAACAGACTGTGCTCTAGGATGTACCACCCAAGGTGCATGCCCATCTGCCTCACACACATTAGGCGACTCTCTAGCTTCCAGGCTGGACAACGTCGATGGCTGAGGCCTAAAGATAAGGGTCCATATATATGAATCGAAGGAGTTAAGTCTGCTCATGCCCCCCAGTGACTGACTAATAGGGAGAGGGGGGGGCTGTATCTATCACATCCTCTGCCCCTCCAGTATTGATGGCCTGGCATGCAGCCCTTCCTTGCGGGAAACCATAAAGTACACTGACCTTCACCATGGTCAAAAATGACAATAAACAGGCTAAACAGACTTTTGAAACCAGGCACTCTGGGCCCGGGGGCAGTGTTAAAGCCACTGCTGCTCAGGACACCAAATCTATGTTTCTGGACCTAAAACATAGTCTGAACACCATTGATTTTAAGATCAACCTGCACACTAATAGCATAAGGAAAAGGTTGATAAGCATGAGGAGAACATAGATCTGGAATGACGCTCGTCTGACATTGAAGATGTACACATATCCTCAGGCTAACAACTTCTTTGCATCGAAAAGGTATTAAATGTCATCAAAAGCAAAAATGAAGACCCTGAAGCATGCTCTTGATGGAAACCTCTGCACATTGTTGGTTTCCCTGAATACAGAGATAGACAGGATGGAAACCTATGTTGATCCACGCTGAGGGAACTGTTTGAAGATGATGTCTCTCCTGTATTCATTGTGAAGCATGCACACCGAGCTCTGGGGCTGTGCCCACCTCCTGGGTCTCCTGCGAGACCATAGTGACCCAATTTTTGAACTATGGAGACAGGGGCACCATTCTGCATCTTACCAGAGAACACTAGCCTATTCAATATCATAGGAAAACCATCTCCCTGTATCGGGACATCACGTTGGCAGTGCAGGCTGCCAAGCAAGGCCTGAAGAAAGTCGGTGCTACCTACTTGCTTCTCTACCTGGCTAAGTTTTGAATCAATCACAATGAGAAATCCTATTACTTTATGGACTCTATGGCTACCACTAAGTTTTCTCATGGTCTTGACCCTCCTGCTGCTAAACGTACTCCTTCTCCTGGAGGTTCGAGCTGCGGCTGCCTCAGTGACATTGCTTAGTTACTTCGTGTGAAGTGTCAGACCCATCCATTGGGGCATGATGCATCTGCGGCGTGATGGAGACGGCATCCGGGCTCTCCCACGACTTCCCCTTTTCTTACTTCCCTTGCTAACCAGCTCTCATCTGGCTGGGGAATACACTGGGAACTCTTGGTGTCTTCCTGGGATGATTTCCTCTATAATGCTAGTTTGTTAGTGTGTCCTGTTCAATGCGGTGAGGGACAGGAGTATGGAATTCAGCTTGTTGGGGGCGATGAAGTAGGAGGGAGGTGGAGATTTATGAGGTTGTTTGTTCATCACACAAAATGTGCTCCTTTCCTTTATAGTCATGCAGTCATCAATTGCTACTGATACCTCTTCTCTTTGAGTGGAATATGTAGCCTACAAACATACACCCCCTGATCCTAGATGACCATTATTAGGTGTCTGACCTAGAATGCAGGGGGGCTTAATGATCAACGCAAATCTTTGTTTTTATTTGTGTATCTAAAAGACATCAGGATAACATTTGCCTGATGTAGGAACTACACCTGACTGACTTGAACCGCTCCCGTCGATGTGCAGGATGGATTGCCGAGGCTCATAACTCCCCCTACTCCAATTATGCGCATGGTATTGCTATACTTCTCTGAATAGGGCTACCGTGGAGCACATGCCAAGTGCTGTGCGAAGTACAGGGTAGTTTTGTCATCCTGGCAGGAAGGCTACAGGGAAACCCTATGATTATAACCGCAAATTATAGTCCAAATATAGATGACCCTCACTTTTTCGCTTAGGATTGGCACTTGGCTGGGACTCTTGACTCAGGTGCAGTGCTATGGGGTGGGGATTAATGTGTGATCCATGATGCCCACATAGATAGGCCTAGTGATACTCGTCGCCTACACCCAGGAACAGCTGCTCAACTGCATACACTCATGACAGAAAATTAGTTCACAGATGTCTGGTGTCTTCAGAATGGCAGCAGTACGGAGGGTACATGTATCACTTTTACCCACAATTCTCGGTCCAGAATAGACTGAAGTCCAGGTGACCACATCTTTGGTGACCAACCAGTAAAAGTCACACACCTTCCAAGAATGCTATCAGATCATGCCCTGGAAAGGGTGATTAGCCACACTTTATAAATCCTGATTGATTGATTGATGCAACTGTACTTTTAGAGATTCCCCTGATCTTACCATTAAGGGCCTTTGCCTGGAACCCCCCTGCGCCCCCCAATGGGCTCAGAGACCAGGTCTTTAGAACCGAGATTAAAGCAGCCATACTTAACTACTTTAAACACAATCCAAATTCCATTGATTCTCTTTCCATGCTCTGGGAGGCCTTTAAGGTGTCAATTCACAGGGCATGCATTGCCAACAGACCAGGATACTCCTGGCATTGTGTAAGGATCTTGTACAGCTAGAACTGGATGTCTGTGCGCTGGAACTACAATCCTTTGCTACCAACATGACTTTGTTCGCACCCCTCAGGATTAAGTTATGAAATATGATGAGGCGGTGCTTAGGAAGATGCTATCTCAGCTGAGAGGCAGTCATTTGGTGCTATGACAAAGGGGATAGGGCAGGTAAGACAGTTGTCGGGTTACTTTGTAAACCTTGAGCTGACAACAACATCCCAGAGCTAGTAGATGACCAGCAGGCATCTCATGCGTGATCCAACACTATCCGGTGCATCATGGCTACATTCTATTCTGACCTATACACCTCCTCCCTGTTACATGATCCTGCCGCTCTTTCCTCCAACTTTCATCCTATACAATTGCTCTGGCTAGAGGATGCAGACCACCAGTTCTTAGATGAGCCTTCCACAGCTGAGGATATTGTGCAGATAATCCAAAGCATGCCTGGGAACAAGGGAATGGGCCTGGACAACTTAACTGCAGTCTTTTAAAGAATATGCTCCACTTCTGACTCCCCACCTTCTGGACAATTACGAGGAGTCTCTGGTACACAGCATACTCCCACCCTTCCTCCAGGAGGCACTAATTGTCACCATACTGAAACCAGACAAGTCCCCTCCACACTGCAATTCATATAGACCACTTTTCATGATTAATGTAGCCAATAAAATCCTGGATAAACGGATTGCCTCCCACCAACTCTCACTGCTACTGAATATTATCCATCCAGATCAATCAGAATTTGTACTGGAAGGGTGTGCATCTAGCACAAACCCTATGCTAAATAATACATACACACACACACACACACACACACCTCTGCAACATGGTTCAAAAGCAGTGCATGATGCTAGGCAGCCTTTATATAGCACCTACACAGGGGATGACAGCAGCAGGGCACCACATCTTTCATCCCTATGCAATTCACAACTTTGTTGTGCTAAAAATAGTAATTTACCTCCTACTGTACAAAGATATAGTTCTCTTAACCGATGCCTTCCTCGTCAATTATATACAATATTTCCATATTAAGTATTCATTTATGAATATAAAGTATGTACCTTAGCCTCCGTTGTAATAGCAATCTTATTTCAAACCCTGTTTTGAACAAAATAAACACTGTAATAAACATTTTAGGAATTAACATGCAGATTTACTATGTTTTGGCATAAGACAGATGAACAACGAAAGTTGTTGTGCTGCGTTGTACTAAATGGCGAGAGAAACACAATGCTAAGATATGGCATTGTTGTTTTCTCCCCCTTGCTGGTGCACTGCAGGCTGCCATGTGCCAAAGCACACACCTGGTACTGTAATGCCAGGTGTGTGCATTTTGAGATGCATAGGTTGTGTACCAAAAGGGGACCCTTCCCGTACATAAAGTATGTTTTAATACTTTTCCCACTTTGCATGGCGTGCTGTATAGTGCGGCACACATTCAAATTTGAAGCATGTGATGTTTTTAAAACTTGCTCTACTGATATGCCGGCATCAAAGAGGTGTATTTCTTTGTGCACATCCCTGTCTACAAATGATAGTAGATCGGTATTTGCATCAAAACTAATAGGGGGTTGCATGCAAATGCTCATGTACCACCCAAGGTATAACTTAATGCAAAGTAGCACAAATTAGTGCATAGTGCTGAATTTCATTATTTTAGGCAACTTTTTAGCTCACATCATGATTTGTATTGGAAAGTAAATCCCTTCATTACATTTTGAGCTGGGTTTGTGTCACTTTTGAGAACAAAACAGAGTGTAAAACGGTTAGTAAACCTGGGCCAGAATGTGAATTGTTTGACATATGGCTTTAGTAATATATTGATCTGGTGACATAAATGTAATTGATTGGAAACTTCCCCCAATCGATCCAGATGTCTTTTGCTGCCCCTGATCCATTGATTTATCATGGGGACACTTTGTTGCAATAGAATAAAATCAGTCCAGCAAGTGGGCATTGATTTTCCATAAGTGGCTGACGGTGGAAATCACTACTGATTTTTAGCTCTTCTTCAATATTCAATGTGAAAAGTCCTATCTTCTAACTATAGAATGTATCTTGATTCAAACCTTTTTGACTGAAACTCTCACCGCCATAATAACTAAGGGCCTGATTTTGAGTTTAGTGGACTAGTTACTCTGTCACAAGATGAAAGAGTACCATGTCCACCTTATTAACATTGCCAGAGGATACAGTGCACTTGTAATGGGGCAGATGTGATACCTGTCACGCTGTGACACAGTAAGCCATCTGCCAATCTCTATATCAGGCTCTAAAGCTGCATTCCCATAGAGGAAGCCTCTGAAGTGGCAACAAAGTAACTACAATCTTAATTTTCTACTGCTTGAAGTGCTCCAGCACCTGATTTTTCATTTGGAATGCCATACTTCCAACAGGCAATCTTAGACTTAATTATTTAAGTAAGAGTCTCCTGTGAATAGTTTTGCTGTGTGATCACAGGGTACATTATATGCCTTTCGTTTTTGCCCAGTGTTAGATATTTTAGTAAAAGGCATCTTAAGAATCCTTTCTCTTCTTTGAACATATATCATTGTTAGTTTCCTCCAAGTGTCTACTGATTAATTTATCATATACTGATGGTGCTCTTCTGAAATTTACATGTGGTCATCATATTCATTTTAATGCAATGCTTACCATCTTCAAATGGTTCTGGAATCTTATTGAATATGATCTACATCTGTAATATTGTAATCAACCTGGCCACTGCCTCGCCTTAGTTCTGTGGTATCTTGTTTGTAGTTGTAACAAATAAAAGTCCATGCTCTTGGTATCTACTCTCTACTGCATTTTGTTAAATTGATCTTGGCTAAACCTCTTCTTCGAACTGTATCAACATCATATTCCTTCAAACAATCCCAGCAATATATGCATTTATAAAGTGATGTCATATCTAGCTTAAGGCTCTGATTATAGGTTTGGTGGAGCAATATCCATCGGTGGAATATTGCTCTTCCCGATTTTAATTGGCCCAGGAGTACTGCTCCCAAATCTTCCTGACACAGAAACACCAGGCGTGAGTTTACCATTTCGAAATTCCTACCAATAAAACAGCATGAGGCTCATTCTGCAAGTTTAGCTCAGATTAGGCCCATGATACCTGCGGGAGCCCGTACTATTGCAAGCACGATCAAAGAATGTACCCACCCTGCTAGTCCACAGACTCCTCTAAACCACCACATACTCTTCGCTTCTGCTATTCACAGGTTACCCACTCTCACCACACCTGCTCAGAACAGGTGGTAAATGAGAGGGTTAACCCCCACAGAACTGGAAATTCAGTGGAATTTAGTGCCAATTGCATTCAGAAATACTGTCTCCATTACTATTCCTCATTCTTTGGGAATTAACTTGTAATAGCTGAAAATAGATATAGTGAGACTAGCCGGAAACATTATTTTCAGCCATACAGTATCCCAACGCTTAAATGTGTCTATTTTATAGTCTGACAAAAACAAAAAAGGTGTGAATTGAATGCTTGAATTAATCTCGGTCATTGCTAATTACTCAGTGATGTTCTGCAGTGCACCTCAGTCAGGAATCAGCCATAGCCACATATGCATTAGTACTGCTCCAACAGGAACCGTCTCACAAGGTTGCTTCAACGTGGCATTCCAGATCTAACATGAGTGCTGCAAAAGGATCTCCAGTGGCTGAGATTCATTCAAGCATTCCTTCAAGCACCTTGTGTTTTGCTGCAGCTGATGCCCTAAGTGTAATGAGTATGACCACACGTGGGTCCCCTGCACATTATGTCACATATTTCAAGCTATACCTCACATATGAGGCCTAAGTAAGCCAAAGCTGGTCTAGGGTTACTTGCGTGCCTGTCTGGAAAGGACCTAGCCTGGCATTTCATGCTGGACTGCTCCTACTAGTACAGCAGTGTCAAGACCTATTGGCATGTGCAGGTCCTCTTTCTAGAGTGACCTACTGAGGGAAAAATTATGGACTGGAATATGACCCCGAGAGATCACCAGAGGCTGATATTAATTTAAGCATTCATTGCATCACCTTGTGGTTTATCTGTATACCTGGACATACGTATCCAATAATGGAGTTCCCAGCACTATCGTTTGCAAGCACATTCATTGTACAAAAAACAACAAATTGTTCATATCAATTGATGGATTTTCTAAAAATCAGTTAATAAATGACACAATGGGCCTATGTGGGGCGGGGGAGTCATACTTCAACTTTGGAGATTTTTGTAACAGATCAAAAGTCCAGGGTTCTGAGTTTGTCGTTTTTAATATACTAATATTTAACACAATCGGTAACAGTACTCTCCCTTAAAAGCTTCAGATTATGACGATCCACCACATTTATCCTGCTTTGGTTCACCCAGGTATATCACACATACGATTCTTCATCCAGTAATTGCTTATAAACTTCCATTTTCATTGCCTTTGCCTGAATAACAAGATTGCTCACCTTGTTGGAGGTAGTAATAACTATATACTTAAAATTTTGTATGTTTTTAAATGCTTTTACACGCACCTTTAATAAATTCCATTTTCAAATATGTATCTTTTTGAGCTCAATTAAACCAAATTCCAAGGACAAATCAATTTAGACCAGTGGGACATTTGTCGCATACTTTGATTTTGGCTTAAAGCCGCTTTCACGAGAATTTCTGTGGGGTTATCAAGGTCATGAAATACCTTAATTCCTTCAGAATCTATACGGTGATTGGAATTAGCAAGATTATACAGAACACAAATGATCAATGGCCTGTATTTGTAAGGTTCTACTTCTTCTTCTGTCATGTTGTGCATCTTCACATTTCACGGGTCTGTCATCCCTTTGTGGATATACCTTCATCAATTATTTTTTCTTTGCCAATAATTTTGGCTATACCACAGTCACTTCTGTTTTTAGGATAAAAAACGAATTTTTATTCATGAACTTTTAACTCTCATTTATTTATGATGTTACTAGAAAAATGTATCACCTTTCCATGTACTTCTTAAATGTTCATGATTTCGTCGGTTCGTGTTTACTGCTATTGTTCATGTGAGCTGATCTTTAATCTTTTCTTCTGATGCACTGCACTCTTGCAATTTTATTTTCTTGCTTGGCCTTTTTGTCGGTCTTGAACCGTGGAAATTAATTGAAAGAAATAACCACATATTATCCATGTAGTTTTATCCTTTTTTTGTTCACAAGCATAAAAGATGCGCCTAAATACCATTAATTGCACCATATCTGCAAAGCGCGACAATATATTGTGCAAACGTTCCACCGAGTGTCCAAGTTATGTGACCATATGTCAAGAAGGCGTGGGCAAATTCCCTAGAACTGTATAAAGTCAACCATGAGCTACTAAAACTATTCTAACATGTAAAGGGACATGATATTAGGAATAATGTAAGCTTTTACACATGTCTTTATCAATAACAACAATTATAGTGATATCATGGATTCTGAAGAATTATAGATTTCCCCGATAAATAATAACTGTGGTGATGTATTTAGATGTCATTGCTACTGAAGCCTTTCTTCACCATAAAAAAATTTAAAGGTATGTTTCAGTGGTCAGTGGACTGTGATGCACAATCTTTCTTCTATTAGGGATCTTTGCAAGGCTATCTGTTATTTGTCATCAGGACTGTGACCATTCAAGCGCTTAATCCAGTAAGGTCACCAATTGACAATCACTGGTACTGCAACTTTCCTTCTCTGTCTTATATAAGAGATCCACTAAATGACAGTGCTATTTTGATGGGGGAAGTCGGGGTGCTGTCCACTAACAATGAGTGGTAAATCTCCGTCATTACATTTTAGATCTTACTCCCAACCAGCGTTGAAGGTTATTTTATGTTTAACACGATAATTTAATTTGTTATCCAGTTACTAGGGAGAAACACAAGCCTCGGTATATGTTTTGCCCTTTGCAATCCACTAGATTTGAATTCTAAAAATGCTGAATTTTTAAGAACATTCATTTTTTAAGAGAACGTCATTGCGATTTAAAATTCTCTCTGCTTTTTTTAACTCTAACTCCAAACTATTTTAGTCTTCATTGAGCACGAGGACATCAGATCACAGATGGACTAAAGAGGACTAGTAGTTTTCCTTTCTGTGCTGTTTTTGAGTCTTTTTCTCATTATACAAGACAGAAACTATTAACATGCCTATAAAGCAGCCGTTTTGGCAAAGGGATGTTTACTTGAAACTTCAATACATAAAAAGTCAAGGTAATCACAGAAAGCGCGACATCTGCACAGAAAGTCAAAAACAAAGTGAAAAATCAACTTGAATTTGGCAGAGAGAAAGAGTCACTTAGACAAATGTCACCGTCGCCAGCTGCAGCATCCATGCGAGCTGTCAGAAAGCCTTGTCTAGCGTCTATAAAACCACATTAATAAGCCGTTACCATATTGCATTGAGCAACCACTTCGCTTTTTAATTAGTAGTCCGCCAGGCAGGCGGTGCTTCAAAATATCCAGCTGACAGGCCTATTTCCTCCAGCGACATTTCAAAGGAAAGACATCAAAAAGCACACCCTTTAGTGCCACACATCTTCCCCTATCGCATCACTTTCTACACACCAAGCAGCAAAACATAATTACCTCGAGTCCTTGTAAAGACATGTACTTAGTGAAGTAGAAAAGGCACTGTTTTCCACCCTAGTGTACTCTTTATTAGAATGTTATGGGCGTGCAATTGCTGGTAGTCATTTATCTTCGCGATAGTAAAAAACAAAATGAAAGATTCAGTTATATCGGCCGTAGTACCATAATCGCAAAATAAGCAGCCATGGCGACTGAAAGAGATGCGTATGTATTTATATATTCACTGAAAAAAGCCAAATTTACAGAAACGTTTTAATCAGTTGTAGATACCTCAGCTAACTATAACTTGCGCCCATGTAATGCATTGCTTATGACCCCACATATTACATCACTCATGACACTGCCAAGGACATCACTCATGACATCTCAAATGACATCACTGATGACATCTTCTAGTGAGTGTAAGTTGTTGTATAGATGTGTGAGTGCTGTACAGGTGACTGGGTGTGTGTTTGCTTGTATGGGTCAGTGATGGAGTGTGTTTGTGACTGTCTCAGTGAGTGAGTGGGTGAGTCAGTGTGTGTACAGGTGAGTGAGTGGATATATCACTAGGTTTTTGTATAAGTGTGTGCATATGTCAGTGGTTTTATGGGAGAGTGAAGAGATGTTGAGTAGCTATATCAGTTACTCACTGGGTGTGTCAGTGTGTACACTGGTGAGTAAGTGGGTGTATGAGATGCTGCATGGGTGAGTGAGTAGCTGTGTGAGTGGTTGTATTGATGAGTCAGTGGATGGGTAAGTGACTGTATTGTGAGTGAGTCAGTGACTGTATGGGTGACTAAGTGGGTGTATGAGTGATTGTATACATAAGTGACAGACTATCAGTGACTGTATGGGAGAGTAAGTGGATGTGTGAGTAGTTCTCAGTAAGTGAGCTGGTGTGTTAGTGTCTACATGAGTGTCTGACTGGGTGTGTCACTGATTGTATGGGTGAGTGACTGGGTGTGATAGTTGTTGTACAGGTCAGCTACTTTGTGTGTAAGTGTCTGCATTGGAGAGCGAGTGTCTGTGACTAGATAGCTGAGTGTGTAGGTGTGTGACTGCTTGTATGGGTGAGTGAGTGGGTATATTAATGGCTGTGTAGGTATGTTATTTGTTTTTGTGAGTGGCTCTACAGATGCATGACTTGGTGTCTGAGTGGCTATATAGGTGTGTGAGTGGGTGTGTGAGAAGCTGTGTAGGTGTATGAATAGCTGACTTAGTAATGTATGGTAAGTGAGCTGTTGTGTTAGTAGCTGTGTGAGGGAGTGAGTGTGTGTCTGTCAGTAGTCTTATTGGTGTATGATCGAGTGTGTGAGTAGTTGTGTGTGTGTGGATGTACAATTGTTTGTATGGTGGTATGAGTGGAGGTTTGAGCTTTTTTTGTGGAAGATGTCATCAGTGATGTCATTTGAGATGTGATCAGTGATGTCACCAGTGATGTCACTGACCAGGTGATGAGTAATGTAATATATGAGGTCATAAACAGTGCTTTATGGGCACAAGCTGAGGTAACTATAGCTGCTGAATTTCACGGGTTTTGTTCATGTGAAATGTGAGCCTAAATATAACATTCCTGTAACTTTTGTTTTATTCAATGAATCTTTACGTTTTTTTAACATGAAGTAAATTTTCATTAGTATACGTTAACCGAACCACAACCAGGCACGGCCTGTGGCGAGGCCCTGCGGCTGACCCTTATAACCACCCCTATAACCACCCATGGCCTTTGGTCGTGTGCAGTGGGGGTTGGCAGTAGAGCCTGGCTTGCTGCCAGGCTTTTTATCCAACCCCTAAAACCACTCAACCCTATGCTACACACAGCTTTCGGCTATGTGCAGCAGGGGATGGCCACAGAGCCTGGCATGCAGATAGGCCCTGCGGACAACAACTACAACCACCTAACCTCTCGGGGTTGGCTGCCCATGCCTGGAACAGGCAGATCTTAGCCCAGGGGACCCCATCCCCCGGGGCCCAGCATAAATATTAATTTTTTTGCAGGGAGGGGTGGTGTGCGGCCCCCCTTTCCTAGGCAGATCTTGGTCCAGGGACCCCATCCCACAGGGCCTGGCCGTAATATTTAAATATGTTTTGTGTAAGAGGGACATGTGGACCCTCTCCTCCAGCAGATTTTGGCCCGGGGTCCCCCGGTTCCAACCGGCTTGCTGCCTCCTGTGGGAGCAGTCATTGCTTTTGCACACAGGGAGCTGCTAAAGATGCAGCTCTCTGTCTGCAAAAGCAATTGTTTCCTCTGTTTCCCTGCCTGTAGGCAGGGAAAAGAGGAAACCTCTGCTCGCAGTGAGGGAGAGCTGTTTTGAAAGCTCTCCCTCACTGCGAGCAGAGTGTTCACTCTGACTTGGGGGGTTCTGTCAAAGCTCCAGCCAAGTCAGACTAAACAGCTATGTCCCGGGGTGGGCACCCAGGAGCTGGCCCTGGGGGGTGGTGGCCCCTAGAGCCATCATTTACTCACAGTGCACTCCCCTTCTTTATTTTAAACATGCCCCAGAGACATGGACCACTCGGGAGCTTTAATCAAAAAAGTGCGTGAAACTGCACTTGTTTTTAAAAAAAATGTTTACTGTGATTTTGCGATGACAACACCAATTCATGGTATTAATTTTTAAAAAGCAATACCTATTTACCCTTGTGTGGTCCCTTGGGACCCCAGCCCCAGAGCTAAGGGGTCAGGATGACTCTATCCTGGCCCCTTTTATTTTTTTTCACTGTTTGTCTGGGACTCAGCTGAAGCCGAGTCCCAAGATGGCTGCCAACACTTCCTGGTTGAAGTGTTGTCAGCCAATCAGATCTCTGCATTTCCCTGCACAAGCTCATCATTGTTCGTGAAGTCGTCGTGGCCAGAGATATTGAATTTGGATTTTCTTTAATTTCTCAAAAACTACTGAATAGATTTACACCAAATAAGCAAAAGCGTAATCTGTGTACCGAAATCTAGCTTTTGGCCAAATTTGTTGTATTTCGGTCCACTTGGTGGATCACCCCAAAACTCTCTGTGCGCAACAAAATTCACTGGCACACTTTTTTTGGGGAAATTTTGTGCAAATTCGTCAAATGGAAGCAAAGATATAGGCAAGTCAAAAAATGCTTTTTCTATGGAAACAAGCACCTAACTATAACTACCTACTGGCAATCGCCAGTAGGTAATGTTGGATTGGGTTATTGCCATTTGTATAGCATACAGTTTTTTGTTACCTATTGTAGCATTGGAGGTTCTCAGCAGTGTTTTTTCACACTTTTCCAAGGTTTTCATCACAGACCTGTGTCCGAGCCGTTCTGTGATATGTTTTGTGTATTGAGCTCTGGGTTGTGTCTGGGACAAGTGTCAATGCCTGTAGTTCTATGACAACATTTATTGTTAGCTGTTGAATCGAAAATTATTTATGGACAACGCTGTTTATGTGCTATAAACTAATAAAGGATGGCTACTTGACTGTTGGAGGAAATCTGCCTTTTTCAGCGTGGTCACTTCAGATTTCTCACCTTTTTTTTTACTTTATTCATGCTGGACTTAGAACCTGGTGCACTGTTTGTCTGCTGACAAAGAATACAGTGCTTGTTCTCCACTTTTAAACCTGGTTAAATTGGTTTATCGCTGATTGACCTTTTTAACTTGCCTAAAAGTCCCCAATATATGATATAGAAAATGTACCGAGGGCCTGGGAGTCACATGCCACCTGTGGACTGCAGCACTTATTGTGTCATCCATATAGTGGACCTGGAAGACATGGCATCAGGCATACCATGTGTAGCCATGTCAGCTGCAGCGTGGTGCCTGCTGTGAATACTTGTCAAAACGACCCTTTTAATAGGTAGGAAAACCTGATATTAAATATCAAATAAGTCACCCTAAGCACACCTTGCTGCCCATAAGGTAGGGTGAATAAAAGTTAAGTGTAACATGTGTAACATTAAGAATTGGCATATTTCCCCCAGTGACTAGGTCCAAAATTACACTGACATTTGTCAGGCTCTGTAAATCAAAGAGTAGATTACATATTTTAAGCTAGATATTTTGGTCTGTACCACCTGCAGACTCCATTCAAAGACTTAGGGCCTGATTTAGAACTGGGCAGATGGGTTACTCTGTCACAACGGTGACAGATACACCGTCCTCTGAAAAAGAAATCCCATTATTTTCCATGGAATTTAGATTTCAGTGGGCGGGATATCAGTCGGCGTTGTAACAGAATAGCTCATCTGCCGAGTTCTGAAACAGGCCCTTATTTTTATATTTAATACAAATAAAATGGTGAATTCTTTTGTTTAATTAAATATATTGGAAATGTGCATTTTAGACATTTACCTTCACCCTGCATGAAGCAGCTGGAGGCTACTTTGCTTAAGCTCTCCAGTCACTGCCCAGCCTTTACTTTGCTTAAATGAGGTGCGCAGTAGGTGTGAAAACTGCTCCCAGAGTAGGGACAATGACCTGGGACTGGGGACCTGTTTTTCTTCCCCGGCAGGAAGACTAGTTGGGGTGGGCCCCAAAAGGGGTCTGGCCTGTCATAACCAAATATTAGGTGGTAATTGGAAAGACCACAGCCATTTTCCTGCTAGTCAGGCTGGCACCAAAACCAGTGGCGAAAAGCTACCTCTGAAATGTTTTTGAGTGACCACAGAGGAGTGGACTGCTCATTACTCTTCCCACATCTTTGGGTGCACACACAGGCTTTGTACAAGGAGAGAAGAGTTTTCCCATCTTGGATTTTAAGGTTGAGGGTCCATGGGGGATTGTTTGCAGTAGGTCAAACTGATAATGTTGCAACAGTGGATTATGTGGCCCTGGGAACTTTTACCACATTGGCGAGGGAGTGCTCAGGAGTTACCCCACCTACTAGGTAGTACCAGGCATAAATATGGCATCATAAGGATCCTTGAAACACTTTCTAGACCTGCAGGTGACAGGAAAGGACTGGTCCTTCTGTCTGTGACCTGAGAGGAGCCCTAAAGGTCTAGACTTTCTCTGCCTTATACTCAGGACAGAGAAGTCGCTTCAAGGGTCAGGCGAATGACCTCCTGTGTGGTTACAGGGCAGGGTCAGTTGGATGACCTCCTGTGTAGCCACAGGTCAACAACACACTGCATGGCTGGTCAGCAGCAACTGGACCTGAACAGGATTTGGCTGTGGCCTCTTACTGACACCCTGAGATTCCCAGATGCCTTGCTCTGAGGTTCTGGTCACCTTAGAAGTATACTCCTGTGGCTGTTTGGACTCAAGAAGAAAGACTGGAAACTTTTGAAGACTTTTCCTTCAGAGCTCCATAGCTTCATCTGGACCTGATGGAAAAGGTATTCTACCAGTAGTGCCATAGTGTCAGATTTTATATCAGATTTGTCCCACTCAAAGTTCCCCTCAACTCCAAAAAATGACTAAGTCTTATTCTGTGTTGGGACTTAGATGAAATTGCAATGCTTTTCTTAAAAAAAGTTACAAAGTCCCATTCCAAAGAATTCTTAGAAACATATTAGAACATTTTGACTTCCAGACTTTTAACAGGACCAATCCACGTGACATACACAACTATGGTTCCTTTGAGGTCTGTCTCAAATTGCTCCTAGATACCAGTCTACCACTCCCAGAGACTAATAAAGATACCTAGCACTTTTTGTGCTGTTTTTTCTTTAAAAGTTTTTAAAAATCATTTATCTTATTGGACTCTTGTCATTTTGCTTATTAGGCTTTTCTCTATTTTTATAATTCAGTTTTGAAATTTTATTGGTTGTTGTATTGACTCTATACATTTTCGGGCACTGTATAAATACTTTAACATTCCATTATTCCTTGAGGTGGGCAGTAACCCACCCCAAATAATAATCCACTCTCTTACAACTGTTCAGTAAGGCATGGCTGTTTGAATTGGCACTGGGAATATGGGTGTGGAAGATGCTGCAGCACCATAGAATAGCTATGCTGGACTTTAGAAGGTGATTGAGCCATAAATATGCCTTTACATTTTATATAATATTGTAGGAAGCTGGCTCTATATATATTATATCAAAATGAGATACAGTGTGCACAGAGTCCAGGGGATTCCCAGAGGATTAACAGAGGCTAACGTAGATATACTAATGCTATCGTTTGTGGTAGTGTGGTTGAGCAGTTAGGCTTATCAGAGTGTAGTGCAAAGCATTTGTTGTACACACACAGCCAATAAATGAAGCAGACACTCAATGACTAACTCCAGGCCTATTGTTTTTTATAGAAAACATATAGGCGGTCATTATGAAAATGGCGGGCCGAACCGCCGCATATTGAAATGGATGATGGGCGGCAGCCGTCACCCACCGCCATGCTCCTGCCACCAGGCTGCGCTACCCTGCGGATAATGTTTCAAATGCCGCCAGCCTTTTCCTGGTGGGATATCCTGCCAGGAAAAGGCTGGTGGAGGGGGTGCCCCTGCACTGCCCATGCACTTTGCATGGGCAGTGCAGGGGCCCCCGTGCAGGCCCCCGTTGCGCATGTCACTGCCCGATTTACGGGCAGTGACATGCGCGACGGGTGCTACTGCACCCACCGCACACCAACATTGGTGGCGTCTCCTCATGGAGCCGCCCTCAATGTTGCGGCTGTGTTCCCCGCCAGGCCGGTGATTGGATTTCACAAGGCTAGGGGGCTGCAGGTGCAGGGGAATCTTCGTCCGGTTCTATCGCAGTTAGGGGGATCCTCTGGATTTAGGCTGTAGATGTTGTCCTGTTGGCCAGGAGGTGTCAAACCAGGGTGCACACTAAGTCGGAATCGCCTGGGGACCTGCTCTGGACTGGTGGGCCACCTAGACACGGGCCATGGGAGTCAGGTGTAGAGTGGACAGGACCTGCGGATCCAGCGGAGTTCTGGAGTCCTTTGTTGGAGTTTTTTTCTGGACAAGGCTGCTGTACACTGAAGATCCTGGTCCTCTGGGTGCAGGCAGTCCTCTTGGGCTTTTAAGAGGTCACTGGTTCTGCAGGATGCGTTTCCTTTTTGTAGCAGGGGCTTCAGAAGCTGGAGATAGGCCGACAGGGCTGGGCCCAAATCAGTTGGTGTCTTTAGTCTTCTCTGTTGGGGGTCAGCTTAGCAGTCCTTCTTCTTTCTTCTTGTTGTCTTCTTGAGGTTGCCAGGAATCTGACAAGCTAGGTCCAGGGGAGCCCCTAAATCCTGGATTTAGGAATGTTACAGGGGGCAGAGGGCAGGAGCCAATGGCTACTGTCCCTGAGAGTGACTACACCCTTCCGGTTCCCACTACCTTTGGGGAGGGGGACACATTCCTAACCCTATTGGTCCCTGTCCTCCAAACCAAGATGGAGAATTCTGCAGGGAGGGGTTCACTTTAGCTCCCTAGCACCTTAGGGGTGGTCCTAGCTGAAGTGGTCACTCCTCCTTGTTTTTCCTAATTTTCTCACTGGACTTGCCACCAATAATGGGGCTATGTTCAGGAGCTACTAGCTGGAGTGCCCTGGGGCACTGTAACAAGAGACACGAGCCCTTGAGGCTCACCATCAGGTGTTACAGTTCCTGTAGGGTGGAGGTGTGAAGCCCCTTCACTCTGCGCAGGCTTTATTTCTGGCCACAGAGAGCACAAAGGCTCTCACCCCATGTGGTCCGAAACTTGTCTGGAAGTGGCAGGCTGACACAGACCGGTCAGTCCAGCATTTGCAATTTGGCTAAAATACAGGGGGCATCTCTAAGATGCCCTCTGGGTGCATTTTCCAATAAATACAACACTGGCATCAGTGTGGGCTTGTTGTGCTGAGAGGTTTGATACCAAACTTCCCAGACTTCAGTGGAGCCATCATGGAGCTGTGGAGTTCCTAATGACGAACTCCCAGCCCATGTACTTTATATGGCCACACTGCACTTACAATGTCTAAGAATGGACTTAAACACTGTTGGGGCATATTGCTCATGCAGCTATGCCCTCACCTGTGGTATAGTGCACCCTGCCTTAGGGCTGTAAGGCCTGCTAGAGGGGTGACTCATCTATTCCGCAGGCAGTGGTTTGTGGGCATAGCACCCTGAGAGGGGTGCCATGTTGACTTTGTCTTTTTCTCCACACCAATACACACAAGCTGCAATTGCAGTGTGCATGTGCTTGGTGAGGGGTGCCCTAGGGTGGCATAATACATGCTGCAGCTCTTGGGGACCTTCCCTGGCCACAGGGCCCTTGGTACCATGGGTACCTTTTACAAGGGACTTAGCTGTGTGCCAGGGGCGTGCCAATTGTGGGTACAATGCTACATTTTTAGGGAAAGAACACTGGTGCTGGGGCCTGGTCATCAGCACACTCTCAGTTAAGCCAGCATCAATATAAGGTAGTAAGTGGGATGGGGTAACCATGCCAAAAGGCACACTTTTCTACATTTATCTTGTTGCATTTGCTGTGCGTTCAAAGACAGGGGTCAAATGTAATTCCATGTCTTCAGGAAAATTGCTGCTCATTCTTTAAAATGGAGAGTGGCCTTTGCTTTTCTTTCTCTGACTGCAAATTTAGAGGATTGCTGATGTACAGGGAATGTAAATGGAATGGATATAGGATGTCAGTTGCAGTTTTTTTCTAACACAAAACATTTAAATACCAGTAAAGTGACTGTACAAATATTTTAAAATATATCAGCATTATACTGCACAAATGAAGCACTTCTTTTAGTAATTCTAATGTGTGACCAAAACAATGATAGGCTAAAATAATGAGATATTCAACTTGGTGATATGCATGTTATACATGTGGTAAATCTTAGGTGAAAACTGATGTTGACACATTATCGTTTGTGCACTACGTAAACATATCTACAATGCTTATATACACTTTATTTGGCAATGCAGATTTTTTTATAAAATGTGAAATCCATACTTTGCATGGACGTCTGTTGGGTTGCCAATACCATTGCTCTGGATTTTATATCTTGGTGCGCTCTAAACCATCCTACAATATTGTTTGCACACTATATCATGGTATCTGTAAAACTGCATGTTAGTTCAATTTTGTGACCATTTTAATGGAAAATGTTCTGTCTGTAAATGACTGTGTGCTATCACACCAGGCTTTAGATATATATTTGGGGCAGTATGCTCCAAAATGCACCACTGGCTACATACCACACTCTTACCACTCTCCTGCTGAAAGGGTGTGGCACATTTGTTACACATGTGTGAAACTTGGAGTTTTCACAATCTCATAACTTCAGTGATGTATCATTGATGCCCGCACCTTCACTCTGAAAATGGTTCCAGCACACTAGTATGACACACACAGCTTGATTTGTGAAAAGTACATTTGCTCAAAGTTTTCTTACGAGCCTGCTGCTAGTGCTGCCGAGTGCTGGGGATGTAGACAACTACTGCTTAGTTTTGTTTTCACCTCATGCTGCTTCATTCCACCGCCATACACTTCCTGTCTTTTTATCTCTTTCTTGCAGGTTCCTTTTCCACCCTGCATTTTTCCTGTCACTATTTTCATATCTTTTATTTCATCCTTCATTCTCTTTTTCTGCCTTTTCCAAACTTGCTTTGGTGAGGGTGATGAAAAGTAAGTCCAATCACACAAAAATGAGTGCAGGTGCCCAGCTAATGCGTTTTTCTCATCCTTCACAGGATTCGAAAATGCTTCACTGAAGTCGATGGAGCTTTGAAACCAATGAGGAAAACTTTTACTAAAGAAATACAGGTCAGGGGAAAATAACATTTACAATAAAATATACCTCTCCAAGGCTCACAATTCAATTCAGTTTTGTCAGCAAAGCATGTAGATCATCAGCAATTTCCATTAGAAGCGCCATCAGGGAAAGTGAAAAACATGAACTGCACAGGGTAACAATCAGGAAACATTCAAGGAGCAAGGAACAGAAGAAGACTCTAAGGGGGACTGACTGAAAACTTACAAATTCCTTCCCTGGTTAGAAATACTCAAAACTGCTTCATTGGTCAGTTTGATGAGTCCACATTACGCAAAAGGGGCACTGTCCAATTAGAATTTGAACATAATTCGAAATTGCAACATGACAGAGATTTCTCAGGTTTGGTCCGAAGTCATATCTTCTTCCTGTGTGAATCCAATGGTCTTTTGTATATCACTTGATACAATACATATTCTTCTCAGGGTGTAAGACGATTTCAACAGTTCCCATGTGTATGTTCAGGTTAACAGTATCAACTTCTTTAGTGTTTAGTCCACAGGCCTAAATGTTCCAGAATTAAGGTAATTGGGAAACAAGTCTTGTACATTGAACAATGGGACCCTTTGCTATTCATGAGAAACAACATAATGGAAAATGTTGTGTTAGAGGGAAAGAAATGATTAATTCCTTTTATATGACTGAAAATACGAGGTCCGCAGGCTTAGTTATGCTAACACAAGAAATATAATGCATTAATATTGTTATTAATATAACACACAACATGCAAACTTATAAATTCAGTATTATTAATATATCATCAGAATATGTAAAAACATTTCATTCATAACTGCAATCTTTGTTAAAGCATCACATTAGATTTGACAGAGAAATGCTTTTTCTACACACATAACTTCAGACTAATAAATCATATTAAACATTACAAATCAAATTTGTTTCACTACTAATAGTTACTCCAATGTATAAAATATACTTCAACATTATTTTACTCTTGTTGGCACATTGTCAATTCTGATAGGCACATTGATGTCCATCACAAAATAAAAAAGTGAGCACTTTTAAAATATGTGTCAGTGCAGCTTTCTCTATGTTAGGCACTTAAAAAGTGAATATAAATGTCACCTATTATTGACATGTGGGTCACTTAAAGCATTACTAAAATGTTATGCTCCAACGGCCCTTCACCTGCATGAACTGATACAAGTTATGCTGATATGATAACATTAACATCCAGAAAAGGCAATGCATTTTATCATTGGTCAGATCCACATTGGATTCAGTCTCAATGTACATTGGTGGATTACAGTCATGCATCCAGTGTCAGAAGGCAGACACTTTACCATATTAGGGTGGATTTTGGCCTGACACCCAAGAGAGGGATCCTGGAGAGAGAAAGATTTGAATCAGGAGGCAGCAAAGAGTCATGCATAGCTAATAGTGTGGGGGGGGGGTTGAGAAGTTGACAATTAGATGAAGTGGATACATAGTGAGATACTGGCTGCCAAAGGAGGCCGGGGAGCTACAATATTTAGGTGTGGCTCATAAACTTCCACAAGGGTGAAGCTCAGGATCATGTTGGGATGAGATTATATTTTGCTAATTATAAATTCATCATTACACAGAGTAGCATACTACAACATTGCATATAATGTTAGAACTGGTAGCATGCTAGCCTGTGTAACTGTTTCTGTACTGAACCTGTATAAACGAAAACAGACAGCACAAAGAAAATGACCCAGGAGCTGTTGCAATCTTTGCCTTGTCATCACACCCTTCATTTCCCACAGCTCCAACAGCTTGAAGGGCATTTCTTAGTATGCATCAGCTTTGTGCTTCATGCACAGCAATTACCCTCAGCATGGGATCTGATTACAGTAGTACAGGAACAGCACATGGCCCTAATCCCTAATTAAAGAATTACACCCTAAGGTGAGATGAAGAAGATTCAGCACGGTTGCTAAGACGAGAGAAGGCTGCTCTATAAAGGATAATTAAAGATCATATACGATGCTACTTATTTTGTTTCTTCTTATTAAGCAAAACTTCCAGGCCCTTTCAGCCTGCACATTATGTAGTTTACTATTAATTTAATGTTGAGACATTGGCTCAGTTTTTCAGCATTTTATCCCTGTTACAGATGTTTGCCTGGCACACTCAAAAAATCTGATGTTGCTGTCCCCGTATGCTGTGAACATCCATAAAGTCGCAATACTTTTGTTTGTGTAAGTAATAAAGCCATGCTTTAAAATAAAAATTTAATATTTCCACTATGAATATTTAAATGTATCGAATGCTATTGGTAACAGATTGTTTGCAGATACTGGCATCTTAGGGCCTGATTTAAGGAAAGTGGCGCTGCACAGCGCCACTTTCCTTGC